>NC_056745.1:1331680791-1332014958 GCF_019279795.1 Protopterus annectens
CAGGAATTTCCTTGCTGTGAGCTGGGTAGAAGTTGCCATCTTTTTGAAGTACTGAGCCAGTTGTTTTTGCTTGTCTGGCGTGAGGTAAGCCATCTGGGTCGTTGTATTTAAGCTGGCACCCAGGAAAATTATTTCTTGTGAGGGTATTAGTCTTGATTTCTTTTTGTTTACTGTGTACCCTAGGCAACTTAGCAACTTTGTTACAAATGCCAGATGCTGTAGTAGTATGTCTTTGCTGTCCGCTTGGATCAGGCAGTCATCCAGATATGGATAAATTTGTATTCCTCGTTGTCTGCAGTATGCAATTACTGATGCCAGGCATTTCGTGAATACTCTGGGCGCAGTAGATAAGCCAAAGGGCAATGCAGAGAACTGATAATGCGTTGCGCCTGCCAAAAATCTGAGGTATTTTCTGCAATCTTGTCTGATGGGGACATGCAGGTATGCCTCTTGGAGGTCCAACGTTACCAGCCAAAACTCCTTGCCCAGCATGGGAAGAAGCTGCTGTAGTGTGAGCATTTTGAATTTGGGAATGTCCAGGTACGTGTTTAAAATTGAAAGGTCTAAGATGGGTCTCCAGGCTTTGTCCTTTCTTGGTACTAGAAACAGTCTTGAGTAAAATCCTTGACCTTGCTCTTTTGCAGGTACCTTTTGAATTGCTTTCATGTTCATGAGAGCTGAAATTTGCTTTTGTGCCTCTGCCCATTGGTTTGTTGGCAGATTTGGCATGCCTCTCATCTGTGGTAAAGTGTGAAAATGAAATCTGCAGCCTCGGGTAATGATATCCAGAACCCATTTGTCCTTTGTAATGACTTGCCAATTTTGTGGGAAAAGAGCCAGTTTTCCTCCTAGAGGTGCTGCCTGGGCAATTTTGCTTGGCAGGCGAAGAGGAAAGTCATTGAGTTTGTTTTCTGAAGGGTTGAGATCTGTCGTCTCCCCCTCTTTGAGTTGTTGTTTGCCATTGTCTAGGCCTGAAGGTACCTTGTGCCTGGCCTCTGCCCCTAGGGCGTCTGTACCTGCCCCTTTGGGGTCTGTCTGAAGCAGGAAAGGACCAGTTTTTTGATGGCCAGTTTCTGCTGAAGCGAGGAGGTTGCACCTGTAAAAAAATCTTTAACTGTTTGCATTGATTTTGCTTTTTCTTCCATTTTCTTTAAAACTTCCTCTGCTTTGACACCAAATAATGCATCCTTTTGCAGTGGAGCATCCAGTAACTTTGCTTTAACATGTTCTGGTAGGGTCTGCTCTTTTAGCCAAGCATGCCTACGTATTACAGACCCTGTGACCGCTGCTCTACATGAGGCCTCCAAAGAATCAAAACCACACTGCAATGTATGTTTTCCCACTTGTTCTGCTGCATGCAACAAATCCTACATCCCTTTGAAATCTAGTTGGTCTGTTTGAGGGATCATTTTCTGTTTTAACTGAGTAAGCAAGTATTGCTGGTATTTAATCATGTGGAATTGGCAGTTTAATGCCCTCATAGCCAAAGTGGCAGAGGTATACACTCCCCCCCCCATCTTTCTAATGCCCTGGAATCTCCTTCCGTGGGTAGTGGATTCTTAGCAGAAGAGGCCTTAACCCCTTTGGGACCCTGGGAAATGGTTTCTGGGTCTGCAGCAGGGCTTTTATATAAAAACTGGTGAGAGTCAGGGACTCGATAGTATCTGTCTGGTTTAGGTGGTGCTGGAGGTAAGGAATCTGGATTAAGACTGGATTCAGTGTAGACATCATCCAGAATGTCTAAAACAGGAGGAATGGCTAGGGGTTTATGCTGAGGTAGAAGAAGGAAGTCACGGAGTATTTTCTTGGAGTCAGAAAATTCTTGTCCTTCCCAGTGAAAATGCTCTCTCATGGTGTGCAGGGTTTCCACAAAAGAAAAGTCTTCAGGGGGGGACACAGAGGGAATAGATTCCTCAGCATCCGAATCTTCATAAAGAGGGAAGGGGTTATCCTGTTCCTCAGAGTCTTCTGAGGAAATGGATTCCTGGTCAGAAGGAGGTAAATTTTCCTCCAGTCTAGCCCTTTTGTCAGGAGGGGGATGGGAACCTCTGATAAGGGTGATCAGGTCCTCCGCCATTTTAAGCATTTGTTTTTTAGGCATAGGGGCCTGTGTGGGAGTCTGTGGACCCAGTTTCTTAACCTTTGGAAGCCTGGCGTATGACCTAACGGAGAGAGTCGTTGGTTTAAAGACGCCTTCTGAAACCGAAGGCCTGTCCATAGTCTCCGGATCGCAGCCCGGGCTGGCGTCCGCGAGTTGAGGAGGAACCGGCTCCAGTGGCCCAGTAGATTCTGTCTGAGAGGTAGTCGCATTGTCTAAGTCTGCGGTAGTCAGGGGCTGCGTAGGCGCCTCACTGAATACAGAAGATCCGGCGGCAGGCCAACCAAGACCTCGGTATCTGGTCTAGGCTGCCGGTCTTTGTCCTTGCGTTTTTTAAAAATAGCGGTAGTCGGAGGTTCCGACGACATGATGTAGTTGAATTTTTTGCCAAAATAATGTCGGGCGGTATCAGCCCGATGCTTAATAGTGCGTTTATTGAACCTAGCGCAAAACCGACAACCAGAAATGTTGTGGTCTGGGCCTAGGCAAGGAATACAATAAGAATGGAAATCCTTATGAGGTATTTGCTTCCCACAAGAAATACAATTATTAACTTTGTCTGACATCGGACTGAGGCAAGAAAAGTTTCCCCAACGGGGTACTTAGCTTTATAGAAGACTTCGGCTGAAATTCTATTCGAAAATATCAGGAGCTGGCCGACCGGCACTTGCGAACTGCTTCTGCTTCGGGCACCGCGCAGCAAGAAAGACTGAAGAAAATGGCATCGGCTGCCTCCTTTATACCCCCTGCCACACTGACGTCAGGGAAGAAGCGACGATAACTGACGCCGGACCAAGGCTTTGGAATTCAGACCGACTGCAGGGACCGCCTGACGGCAGATAACCCAAGTGTGATGACTGCAGCAGCATAGCACGATGAACATCATGCAATTATCCCAAAATGTACTTGTTTGGCCCAACTTAGGAGATTCGTACTGAAAAATATAAGGGCTAATAGCTATTATGTGAATACAGGGCTAGGCTTCTTAAGGTGCTGGTAACTAACTGTGAAACTATAGAGGCCACCCGTAGATTGTAATGCCTGGAGAATGCATGTACTGAGGTCCAGATGGCTGCTTGAAAGACTGGGTGCTGACTGCCATGACAATGCTGTTATAACTACAGCGGCTGTTAGTGAATAGACATTGATGTGTCCAGGAACACATCTGTCAAACAGAGCAGCAGTAACAAATGTGATGTACAAACTTTTTTGAGTGTGCTTGCTTATTAACTAGTTGGACATATAAAGCTGGTCCATTTTACAAAGTTCTTTTGCTCTGTTTACATAAAGTCTGAGCTGTCTGTGAACATCCAAAGAATGCAGAGTTCTCTCCCCTTTGTTTTGAGGGTTTAGAGAAAAAAACAGTGGATGGTTAGATTCAAAGACAACTGTCACTTATTTTAGCAGGAAAGAGAGGTTGATATGAAGGGACACCCTGCCAATGATAGAAAAACTAAAAAAGGTTTCCATCAAAGTTTGTCATTTAGAAATCTTTCTAGTAGAAGTGACAGCCACCAAGAGAACAGTTTTTTCCAGGATAAAAACTACAGGAAGGCAGAAGCAGCTGGCCCAAGTGGTAAAGTGGCCCAAAGTAAGTGTCAGCTTTTTCTAAGACATAGCTGAAATCCTGGCAATTGGTACAGAGGTTAAGGTTGAAGGCTGCAGTTCCTATACTATAGGATATGATTCCCTCAGCCCTTGACTGCCTACTGTGTGACCTTGAGTAAGTCACTTAATCAGACACTGCTCCCAGGTCAAACCCTGAAAAAGGACCATATTCAGTGGACCTACAGGTTAAAAAATGGGATTATTAGCATTCATCCCATGGTGAAGAAATTTCCCTTCTTGCTGGTCTAAGATGCAAAATCCACTTTAAAAACGGTCTAAATGAAGGCCTAGCAGGATTCCAAGCAGGCGTGAAATTTTAATGAAGCAAAGGAAAAAACAGTTTGGAAATAGTATGACAAATAATCCAGAAATGGTGCCATTTACACAGTGTTTGGGTCTTGGTCTCTAGACAAGTTCAACAGAAAGACCCTCTTCAACTCTGCTAGCTAAGATTTCCTTGCATTTAATTTCCTAACATTCTTCATAATATTTAGCATGTCTGCTAAAACATGTAGCAATTAGGATTAGGGTGCCCCAGATGGGGTACAAAATGGACCCTTTGATGTGAAGTTCTATCTCGCCGTTCATTCTTTACTGATGGGGGCCAATTGCAAAGCTCGAAATCTTCAAATAGTGAGGCCAAGTCCCTAACCCATGATGCACCTAGAGTTACCCCAGATCTAGTTTTCCGCTGCAATAGACTGGAGGTTCTGCATTAGCTCGAGCCAGTAAACTGTTTTTTCTACTTCTTTATTACTGATATTTAGATAGTTTGAATACTTTAGTTTTACAAAGCTCTTACAGCTTTATAGTGTGTGTTACTGCATTTTAGTCCCTTCCCTTAATAAAAATCTTCTAGTTGGCCTCTTGTTTTAGGCCTAGTTTAAACATTTTTGCTAGTTAATAGAGTGTGCTTAGTCAGTGACCTTTGTCACATTTTTTGATAAAAAGTTATGTAGTGTGTAGTGTTTTTGCTGTGTAGTATTGTTTAGCCTTCAGTTTTTTTAGGAAAGGCTTAAATTTTTAATTACTGTTATAGCTTTTGTATTAACAGTAATTTGTCTGACGTGGATATTACCTAGGATATTTAGACAGTGTGTTATCTTAGCAGCTATCTCTCTCTTTTTTTTTTTTTGCACAGTCTGCTTATAATGTGTGTTAGACAGTTGCGGTGACAGTAAAGGGTTTTCCTGTCACTTTTATAATGACCTTTGCATTTCTGCTGTGTGTGTGTGACTTAGCCTGATTTTTTAAAGTATTCTTGTAGCCAATTACTGTTAAAATTGTGTTGTATGACAGTATTTTTTTTTCTAAGCTTTCCAATGGCTGACCAAGACAAGCACCCCAAGTCTGGGTTTAAAAAGTGCCCAAAGTGTGGCCAAAAGATGTCTGTAACAGACAGCCATGTTAATGGTGTATACTGTCTATGAGCCCTACATTTACAAGACAGCCGTGCTATATGCCGTTCCTTCTCCTCAAGGGTTTTACAGGAAAGGAAGAGAAAATGGATTGACACAGGGTTGCTGAAACTGTCGTTTCAGGAAGCTTTGAGTGACCAAGATGGGTCTAGCAAGTCCTCAAAGTCTTCCAAGACTTCAGACTCTAGGAAATCAAAGAAATCCTTGACTTCAGCTCCACTGCCATCGAAATCAACAGTCTTTACTTTTCGGAGCCGGTCCTCAGTCTTGGAACCGGTGTCCAAAACTCCTAAGAGTCCGTTGCTTCAGTCGGTACCACCTTCGGTGCGCTCTTCTCGGTCCGCTATCAGCCTTTCAGATCTGGATGTGGATCGTGTGGTGCAGAAGCTGTTATCGGCACCGGTCTTGACAAAAAGTTTATCGACTTCAACCCAAATGGCTTTTGGAGCCGAAGACCCTTGCACCAGCTCAAACTATTCCTCCTCCGAGCCATGCTGGTCCTTCGGAGCCGGAGGAGTCGGACCTGTTGATAGTGGAATCCTCTGAGCTGACACCTGCTCCAGTGTCTTCAGCTCCATGCACTCTGACATCCTCGGTGCCGATTGAGGACTCTAGGAGTCGACACACTCTGGTCGGGTCCAGGGAGGATAGTCGGACAGACTTATCTGTTCTTTCGACTCGGACAAGCTCAGCTCCTACCTCTGGTTCCACTGTCCCGGTGTCAGGGGTATCGACGGTGTCTTCAGATTCATCGGTTCCCTCGCATCGGTGCAGAGGTGCTTTTGATGCCATGAGGAGAGTCATGTCTCCTAAGACATCCTCGACCTCAGGTCTGGCTTCCTCCTCCCCGAAAGCGCCTGTGTCTGCTTCTGCATCACACATCCTGACCAAGCGTAGAGACCCAGTGCCTCAAGAAGCCCCATTGGGTGGCCCTTGCTCTTCAGAGACCTCACCAGACGCTCCCACTGATGAGGTTTGGCCCTTGCTCTTCAGAGACCTCACCAGACGCTCCCACTGATGAGGTTTGCAGGAAGAGGTTGTGTAAGAGGAAACATCTAGACCCCTCAGGAGTCTCTAACATTGGATACTGACTTAGATGAGTCAGAATGGTCCCCACAGTCCCCCTCTGAAGATATCTTATTTGCTGAGATACTTGAAATTCTCAGGCAGAGGAGTCACTGGCAATCCAAAAGCCCTACTGAGTCAGTTCTCCTGAAGGCTTTCGGGTCTCAGCCCTCCACCTCTTGGGTGTCTCCTCCCTTCGATGAGCTGGTCTCAAGAAGGGTGTGGGAGTCTCCGGATACTATGGAGCCTGTCCCTAGGAGGCCTAATAAGTCAATTTCTGCCCCCCCTTGAGAAGTCATTTCTAACAAAAGGTGTTCCAGTTGATGCCATGGTGGTGGCAGCAGCCACCAAAAAGGAAATGTCTGGGACTTCCTTGTCTATCCATCCTCCTGAGACTCCAGGATCATGGACAGTTATGGGAAGCACATGTTTAGTTCAGCGACCTTTGCTCTTTGTTCGCTCAACTATTTAACCCATTTTACCAGGTTACAAAGAAATCTCCTTAAGGAGCTAGGAGATGCTCTTCAGGGAACAGTAGCTGCAGGAGCGTCCGACAAAGTTACCACCCAGCTTGCTACCCTCAATTCTACAGTAAACTCATCCATGCACCTCATCTCTTATGCAGCTGATGGAACGAGTAGGGCAGCGGGTACAGGAGTTGCTCTTAGGAGACACTCCTGGATGCGCTTCTGTTCCTTCGTGGAGCCCTTCAAGTCTTCCTTTGTGAATACCCCCTTTGATGGCTCATCCCTTTTAGGGCCTAAAGTGAAGGAAACCTTAACCAGGTGTGAACAGGACGGAAAGACTATGTCTGCCGTCGGGGTCCATTTTTCCACTCCTACCTGACCCTACCCTGAGGGTCAAAGGGAGGGAAAATGTGGTTCCAAAAAGCCCAAGGAGCCTTTCAGGACACATGTGGTGAACCCCCCTCCAGAGGCAGAGGAGGGGGTAAAAATGGAAAATGTTGCCCTTGCGGCAGAGGGGCTCCGCAACACCAGGGGGACAGAGATCACTTCTCTGGGAAGCCCTACCAGCACTCCTGAGAGGAGGCCCGACTGTCCTGCTCTGGAGGCAGTTGGGGGTTGCTTATCTTTGTATCCAGACGTCTGGCTCAAAATAACAAAAGACAGCTGGGTACAAAGTATCATTTCCAGAGGATACTTTATCCCATTTGCCACACCCCCTCAACCCATAAGAAAAATCCCAGACGTTCCAACCAGTTACAGGGAACAGGCCACAATAGAGGTCCAAATGTTGCTAAAAAAAGAGTTATCCAACCAGTACCAGCAGACCAGACAGAATCTGGAACTTACTCAAGATTATTTTTGGTTCCAAAGAAGATGGGGGACTGGAGACCCATATTGGACCTCAGCAGACTGAACCAATACGTAAAGAAAGAGAAGTTCCAGATGGTCACGCTTCAGTCTATACTTCCCTTCTTAGGGAAAGACAATTGGATGTGCCCGATAGATCTCAAGGATGCGTACTACCAGGCCATCCAGGGATCATCTGCGCTTCTGGCTGGGAGCCAATCATTACCAGTTTTGAGTCCTGCCCTTTGGTCTCACTACAGCCCCCAGAGTGTTCACCAAATGCATGGCAGTGGTCACGGCTCACCTGAGGCATCTAGGATTTCAGGTGTTTCCGTACCTAGACGACTGGCTCCTTACTGGCACCACCAGGCATCAATTCATTGTGGGCAGGGAGTCCACTCTGTCACTCTGCAATCAACTGGGCATTACAATCAACTCAGAAAAATCTGCCTTGTCGCCATCGCAGTATATCGTTTTTATTGGGGCAGAGTTGAACACCACCACCACACTAAGGCTTCCAATAGAAAGAGTCTTTCTTCTTCGTCAGCATGTCAGCGTTCTGATGTCAAAAGACAGAGCACCAGCATCAGAAGTTCTGAAATTATTAGGCATGATGGCAGCAGCAATTTTGGCCATACCACTAGCTCGTATGCACATGAGGTTACTACAATGGCTGTTGTTCACTCAATGGTCTTACCAAGAGCTTCCCATGTCTCACACTATAATGATCACAAATTCCTCCAAAAAGATCTTCAATGGCGGTTGATCTCACTTCATGTTACGATAGGACGTCCATTTGTGCTACCCCCTCCAGCGGCCACAGTGACCACGGACCCTTCCCAGATAGATGGGGGGGGCATTTTCAGGGAAAGAGAGCCCAAGGCACATGGACCGATCGAGAGACACATTTGCATATCAATTTCCTGGAGATGAGAGCAGTACGTTTGGCGTTGCAGTACTTTCAGGACTCTCTTCCTCTGGGTACGACTGCGATTCAGACAGACATGTCGGTGGTCTTGTATTTGAACAAACAAGGAGAAACCAGGTCTTACCCCCCCCCTTTGTTGCGAGGCTCTCAGAGTATGGCAGTGGGCTGTTTCCACCCAGCACTTTCTATTGGCAATGCATATCCTGGGGAAATCCAACGTGATAGCAGACAAGCTGAGCAGGGCAATCTTGTTGCCCCACGAGTGGTCCCTCAAGAAAGAAGTAGTGGACAGGATATTCCGCGGGTGGGGCCAGCCTTGCTGCGAACATTTTGCCAGTCACATGAACACGAAATTCAGAAGCTACTTTGTTCTGATTCTCCCTCCGGGAGAAGCCCCAAGGGATGCACTCGTACATGATTGGCCTCTGGGTCTCCTCTATGCATTCCCACCTATACCACTGATATCCAAGGTTCTACAAAAAGCAAAAACCCTGGGAAGGACCATCATTCTCATAGCCCCTCATTGGCCTTTTCAGATTTGGTTCCCCTTCCTTCGACTTCATCACTTCATCTTTTGGAGGACCCTTGGATTCTGGACCCAGTTCCAGACCTTCTGACGCACTCGTCGGGGCAACTTCATCCCTCTCTGCAGTCCCTGAAGCTGACAGCTTGGCTGCTCCAATTCCCATCATAGCCAGGTTCCATAACCTCTCCAATGAGACAAAACAAATCCTCTTATCTTCTCATAAATCTTCTACTAGGAAGCTATATCTTAGCAAATGGGAAAGATTTTCTATATGGGCCTCTAAAAACAATATTGATCCTTACCAAGCCCCTATAGCCTCCATTTTAGAGTTCTTCACTATGATTTTTAACAAAAGAGCTGCAGCAGCAACAGTTCGTGTTCAAATGGCTGCCATCACTAATTTTCATCTTGGATTTGAAGGACTGACCATCATGTCTCACAAGTTATCCAAATCCTCTCTCAAAGGGACTTTTCATATTAGACCACCTGTGAAATCTCCTTATTCTCCATGGAATCTAAATTGTATGCTTTCCCGCATAATTCTTCCACTATTTGAACCAGCTTCCTCTTGTGACCCCAAATTTTTGTCATGGAATACCATCTTTTTAGTAGTTATTATTTCTGCCTGCAGTTTCAGAGCTTCAGGCTTTATCAGTCAAGCCTCCTTATTTGATTTTCCATGCTGACAGTCTCTCACTTAGGACAGACCCCTCAATTCTTGCCCAAAGTTTGCACTGAAACCAATCTCATAATTTAGAGTATATGCTGCACAAACTTGATGTTCACAGATCGCTCAGATTTTATTTGGATAGAACAAAAGATTTCAGAAAATCAGACCAGCTTTTTATTTCATTCCGATTCCAGGAAGGGTAGACCAGTGGCTAAAACAACTCTATCTAAATGGTTATCTGATTGCATCACCTTTGTTTATTCAGCTGCCAATATGCCTTTGCAGCATAAGATTAATGCTCACTCAACCAGAGTTGATACATTTGTGCAGCAGTCACTTGGTCAAAACCTCATACCTTTATCACGCATTACAAAGTTGACAGGGCCTCCTTTGGATCCACAGTCCTGAGAAATATACTCCCGTGAGCCACCCGAGATTGATAGTGCTTGGGAAGCTACCCATCAATAAAGAATAAACAGCGAGATAGAACAACTTCATATAAAGAAGTTATATACTTACCATAACGTTCCATGTGAGTTGTTCATCTTGCCTTCATTCTTATGTCCCTCCCTCCCTCCAACCACTCCTGGGCTGTAAGAGGACAGAGATGCTGGATCAATCCTGGTTGCTCAATCCTTCTATACCCTTTCTTGGGAGTGAAAGAATGACATATGCTATTATTATATGCAGCAAACAAGATCTGAGGTAACTCTAGGTGCATCATGGGATAGGGACTTGGCCTCGAGCTATTTGAAGACCTCGAGCTTTGCAATTGGCCAACTCAGAGTCGATCCCATCAGTAAAGAATGAAGGCGAGATAAACAACTCATATGGAATGTTATGGTAAGTACATACCTTCTTTTTTTCACACATTCTATCTCTTCCTTGCTAGGATGCTTATGTGAGAGAACCAGTGCTGTAATGGCCAAAAGCAGGTATATCAGAGGATGACTTTTACGGTATACCCTGGGATCAAGGTATCGGAGAGAGAAAACAAAAACAGAAACACAAACAGACTTATCCATTTGATGACAAATGCAACTATCTTCTAGACCCCTGAAGTTGTTCTGCAGCAGAACCTCCTCATTTACATTTTAGTGGTGAAGCAAAAGGACCATTTCTGGCACACTCCACATGCTGGTCAGATCCAAGAAGACATCTCTGCAAAACATCCATTTAGCCCGTCAGCCACAATATTTTACTTGTAAGATTACTGTGAAAAAAAGTATGCCTGTCTGCCTCTTGGGTATGCTTGCACTACCATTATGCACAATATGAGTGGCCACTCCCTGCTTGTTAATGTGCCTCATCACTGTAATACTGTCTTAATATTTCGAGAACTGATTTTTCCCAAATCTGTATGAAAGTTTTCACAGCCAGAATTACAGCCATTATTCCCTTCAGGTTTATGTGTTTTTCATCATATCCTAATCCCAAGTGTCCTTCACTTGAAGTGGTCCATGTGAACTCTCATAGTTAGATTGGAGAAGTATGTGGTTAGGGTCTGGGTAGGTTGAGGGGTTCCGAAGGGCACTCTCAGGTTAAGCTGAAGCTGCCCTATCCACCATGAGATCTCTTTCCTTATGCAAGGGAGGATATGAATTAGTTGCCACAGAATGAGAATGCTGGCACCATCTGTTTCTGAGGTACCATTTGCAGATTCCTCATGTGTATTTGGCTAGTGGCAAAAAAATGCAAGAAGCCATGAAACCAGCATTCTGAAAATCTTCATGGTTGATATCCTCTTTTCCAGAATATTCTGCAGTCAGCCAGAGTATTTTGCCCTCTGGTAAGAATACCAGGCTCTATGCCAGAGTGAGGTTGGATTTGATGTTGATAGAGAGATCCCGGTCACTGAAGCACAACAGGGTAAAATTCATGGTTTTGTGTACCCCCAGGGAGTCTGCCAGATGGGGCTAAATATGAATGTTCTTTGTCCTGCAAAAGGCTAACGCAAGAGCAAGCATCTGATAAAGACTCTGTCTGCAGTAGACAGGCCAAAGGGAAGGAATTGAACTGGTAATATCATTCTGCCCACTAAACATACACATGCACAGTTCTTGGCAAAGGGAATGTGGGGGTAAGCATCCTTTAGGTTAGGTGACATCATGAAGACTTTTGGGGGTTAGCAAGGAAAGAAGGTCTTGAAGGGTCAGTATTTTGAATTTTGGAATGATAAGAGATTTAAGACAAAAAGATCTACAATGTATCTCCATGTGCCCTCTTTTCTTTGCTCTTGGAACAGTTTTGAGTAGACGGTGGTTTTCATCTGCTCTTGGTGCTCTCTCTGTTTTTTTTTCTCTAGATCTCTCAACATCGTAGGTACTAGAGTAAGCTGGTCTCTGGGAATAGGGGGGATTTTTCCTGCAGTTTGGATGCCAGAGAAAAAAGAAGTTATGTCTTACCATAACATTCCATCTGTGCTGTTGATCTTCTTTCATTCGTCACTGATGGGGTTGTCAGTTCTGTCCTCGGAACGGAGTCAGCCTAATACCAAGCTCGTGCCAGCCAAAAAACTCTCTAGCTAAGCTTTTACCCAAAGGGACCTTCTCCCCATTACCTCAGATCGAGTTTGCCCAATATTAATTAGCAAAGCAGAGGCCATTTCTGCACAAATGCCCTAACTCACCACTTGGACCCAAAGTATCCCCCAGGAGCCTTTGGAGGGGAAGAAGGGTAGGAAGTGATGAATGAAAGAAGATCAACAACACAGACAGAACTTTATATTAAGACATAACTTCTTTATCTGATGTTGTTAATCTTCTTACCATTCATCGGTGATGGGACAGAATCCCCAGCTACCTTGTGTTCCTTGGGCGGCCCTTATGGAAGAACATTCCTGAGCACCATTGAGCAAAAGGTAGCTCTCCCTCTGGAGATCACATCCAATTTGTAATGATTAAGGAAGGTGTGGGGGGTAGCCATGATGCTGCTGCACAAATATCACCTATGGAGGCTCTCGAATGTAAGGCTACAGAGCTTGCCATAGATCTGGTAGAGTGGGCTTTAACATTCTTGTGGTATAGGCTTTTTTGCAAGCGAATAGATGTAGTGTATGCAGTCCCTAAGCAATTTAGATAAAGTCACCTTAGAGACAGAATTTCCCATTCTAGGTCCAGAGAGGGAAATTAAAAGTTGGTCAGTTTTACGCATTGCCTTAGTTCTGTCTAGATAAAACCTCAATTGTCTATGTATATCCAAAGAGTGTAGACAGTATTCCCCTTAATTAGTAAAATTTTAGAAAAATACTGGCAAGTCAATGGTTTGATTGATGGAAAAATCTGAAATAACTTTGGGAAGAAAGGAGGGGTTCATCCGGAGTGATACTCTGTCCTTGTGGAAGATTAAATAGGGCCTTTTAATCCATAGTGCACGGAGCTCCGAAATTCATCTGGCAACGTGATGGCTACCAGGAAAAGGGACTTCCAAGATAAAAATCTGAAGTCGCACTTTGCTGCAGGCTCAAAAGGAGGTTGAGTTAAAGACTGAAGAACTAACGTGAGATTCCATGGCTCTATAGGTTGTTTGACTGGAGGCCTAATTTGTGAGACCCCTTTTAGAAAGGTTTTGCATAACTGATGAGGAATGAGGGGAGAATTATCAAACCCATCATGAAAGTTAGAAATAGCCAGTAGATGTACTGATATAATAGAAGCTGCAGCTCCATTCTCAAAAAAATTTGACAGATATTGTAAGACTACTGTAACTGGAGCAGAGTACGGGGTCTAGCCTCCTTTTCTTAGACCAAACAGAGAATCTTTTCCATTTGTCTAGATACAGTCTTCTGGTGGATGGTTTGTGTGAGGCCAGGATAATGTCACATACTGGTGAGGGAAGGTTTTCCTGCCTGGCGATTAATGGAAGTGGAGAAACTTTTAGTTATGTACTCACCATAACTTCAGATGTTTGGGATCCATCTCGCCTACATTCTGAATGATGGGTTCGGAGCCGATCCCTCGGCTCCGACTCGGCACGCTTATGCCAAAGAGCGAAGTCTCTTATTGGCTGAGCTTACTATATCCCAGGATGCACCACTACCAGTCCCCCAGATCTAGTTTGTCCGCATACATGCACACACGCATACCCTGCTTATATAACATCGTCAGATGGAACAAGATAAAAACAGTTGAACTCAAAACCGTTCAATCTCTTCTGATCTGCAAGGCAGGGGGAAGGAGGGTGGGTATCAGGAATGTAGGCGAGATGGATCCCAAACATCTGAAGTTATGGTGAGTACATAACTAAAAGATGTTATGTGATCCTATCTCGCCTACATTCTGAATGATGGGACAGCGTCCCTAGCACCTGAATCCTGGGTGGCTCACTGGAAAACACTCCTGAGTACCGTGGAACCAAATGATGCTCGTCCTTTAGATGCCACATCCAATTTGTAGTGGGAAATGAAAGTGTGCGGGTTGGACCAAGTAGCCGCAGCACAAATTTCGAAATAGCGAGCTTGGAATGAAAGGCTATAGAAGTAGCCATAGCTCTGGTAGAATGAGCTTTGATAGATGATGTAAGATGTTTATTCGAAGAAGAATAGGCCTGAGTTATGCAATCTCTGATCCATTTTGAGATTGTAGCTTTTGTAATGGTTTGGCCCAATTTATTATCTGAGAAGGACACAAACAACTGGTCTGACTTACGAAGTTGCTGAGTCCTGTCTAAATAGAAGCGTAATTGTCTGTGAACATCCAATTTATGGAGAGTATATTCTGCTTCATTAGAGAATTTTGGAAAGAAAACTGGTAGCTCTAGAGATTGTTGAAGACAGAAACTAGAACAGACTTTGGGGACAAAGGATGGATTAGGCCTAAGTGATACTCTATCCTTGTGGAAAATCAAGTACGGTGGTTTAATAGACAGGGCTTGAAGCTCTGAGACTCTCCTTGCAGAGGTAATAGCCACTAAGAATGCCGTTTTCCAAGACAGATATTTTAATTCGCATGTAGCAGCCGGTTCAAAAGGGGGAGATGTTAATGCACAAAGCACCAAATCAAGATCCCACGGAGGTGCAGGATGAAAACTGGTGGTCTTAACAGACTGGCACCTTTAATGAACGTTTTGCATAGTCTGCTGCTCATCAAAGGAGGATCCGTGGATTCATGGAATTTCGAGATAGCAGCTAGTTGGACTTTAATAGTTGAGACAGAAGATCCCTGATTAAACAGGGATGTTAAGAATTTCAAAACCTCTGGGACAGGAGCAGTGATAGGGTCTAAGCCCTTGAGTTGAGCCCAGATAGCAAACCTCTTCCACTTACTGAGGTACAATTTGTTAGTGGTGGGTTTGTGGGCGAAGATAAAATGTGAACAACTTCCGGGTCTAGTGTGTGCCTTCTAACTAAGGTTGGAAGTGGAGGAGCCAAGCTGTCAATTTTAGAGATTGAAGGGACTGATGCCAATGTCCCGACTGATGGATTAGCAAATCCGGGATCAGGTCCAAGGTCCACGGATCGTCCACTGCATGCTTTTTCAGGTAGGGAAACCATATCTGACGAGGCCAGTATGGGGCAATCAGAATCATTGAAGACCCCAGATGAGAAGCTTTTGAATAACTTTTGGAAGGAGTGGAATTGGAGGAAAGGCATAAAGTAGCCCTGTTGGCCAAGGTTGTGCTAGAGCATCCATGGCTGGTACTTCCTGATGTGGAATCAAGGAGAAAACTTCTGGCACTTGGTGTTTTGTGGCGTTGCAAATAGGTCGCAGCACGGCGTCCCCCATCTCTTGAAAACCTGAGCTGCTACTTTGCCGGTTAGAGACCATTCGTGAGGAGAGAGAATTGTCCTGCTTAATTTGTCCGGCAATACATTTGATTTTCCGGGATGTGGGTCGCTACCAAGAAGCGGTTGGTAGCTACAGCCCATTCCCACACTCTCATGGCCTCTCTGCAAAGGGGATACGATCTGGTCCCTCCTTGTTTGTTCAGATACCAAACCACCGACATGTTGTCTGTGTGGATGGCGATGATGCCTTGAGGAAGAAACTTGTGTAAGGCCTGTAGGGATAGAAGAACAGCCCTCATCTCCAACACGTTGATGTGGAGAAGAGCTTCGTCCGGAAGCCAGGAGCCCTGAACTAGCCTGCCCAGACAATGCCCCCCCCACCCTATCTGGGAGGCATCTGTTGTCAGGGTAACTACTGGAGGGGGGAGAACAAAGGGTTTTCCCTGATCCAAGTTGGATGTCTGAAGCCACCAGCGAAGGTCCCTTTGCATATTTCCGTAATCATGATGTGATGATTGAGGGAAGATCCTGAAAGGACCATTGAGTTGACAAGAGCCACTGAAGAATCCTCATGTGTAATCTTGCTAGAGGAACTAAAAGAACCGTGGCAGACATTGAGCCTAAAACCTGTAGGACCATCCTGGCTGGGGCTTTGGATCTCGAGACCAGAGCTTGAACTTGGCCCTGTAAGATTCGGATCCTTTCGGCAGGAAGAAAGACGCGCATCAATCTTGAGTCTATCTCTGCCCCTATAAATTTTATGTTGAGAGGGCAGCAAGACAGACTTTGACCAATTGAATGTAATCCCTAGGGAAACACCCAGGAGATGGTGGCTTTGAGGTTGTCCATTAGTAGATGCCTGGTGGTGGCAGTCAGGAGCCAGTCGTCGAGATAGGGAAACACTTGGAATCCAAGACTTCTCAGGTGAGCCGTCACTACTGCCAAACACTTGGTGAACACCCTGGGGGCTGTGGTGAGACCAAAGGGCAGAGCACAAAATTGGTAATGACTGACTCCCAGGCTGAAGCGCAGATACCTTCTGGACGCCTGATGTATCGGAATGTGATAATAGGCGTCCTTGAGGTCTATGGAGCACATCCAAACATCCTTCTCCAACAACGGGAGAATGGATTGTAACGTGACCATTCGAATCTGGATTTAGACGGATTGGTTCAGTCTGCTGAGATCCAATATTGGTCTCAGGTCCCCTGTCTTTTGGCACTAAAAGAACCTGGAGTAATTTCCTGATCCGATCTGGTCTGTGGGGACCGGTTGGATGACTCCTTTTCTAGCAGCTTTAAAGCTTCTGCGGCTGCTATTTCCCTTTGACTGGGTGGTGGGTCCGGGATTCTCTTGGACGGAGGGGTGAGTCTTTGAATGGGATGGTGTAACCTCCGGCAATGATCCGAAGCACCCATCTGTCCTGAGTGATTGACTCCCAGGCTTCTAGGTGCTTGGCAACGACACCCGACTGGCTCGAGCAGCACAGCCGGGCAATCCCTCATGTCGTGTGGGAGGCTGAAGAGCCACGAAAGGACTCGCGGTCTCCAGAATTGCGGGCCCTCTGCCGCCTCTGGGACGGCGTCTCCCTGAAAAATTTCCCGCCCTCTGCCTCTGGACGGGAATCTTCCTGCTGTTGGGAGAAAAACTTGCGAGATTTTCAGAACCACATTTTCCCCCCTCCTTTGGCCTTGGGGTAAGGCCGAAAGGGAGTGGAATAACGGGCCCCTACGGCAGATAACGTTTTTCCCTCTTGCTCACAGCGGGTAAGGGTGTCTTTCACCTTGGGTCCAAACAATGAGGACCCATCAAAGCGAGTGTCGTGAAGGAAGACTTGAAGGCCTCCGAACTGACACAAGCGAGCCAGGCTTGTCTACGTAGAGCCACGCCTGTGCCTGCCGCTCTCCCCGCCCCTTCGGCCGCATAGGAAATGAGCCTCATGGACGAGTTAGAAATTGACGTAAGGATAGCCAACTGAGAGCTAACCGACTGGGCTAGCTGCTCAGGTAGGTTACCCGAGAGGGAATCTGACAACTCCTTGACCAGATCCCTCTGAAGCCTTGTAAAATGTGCCAAATAGTTCAGAGACCTTAAGGTAAAGGCCGCTGAAGTCAGGGTGCGCTTCCCGTACCTATCCATACTCCTAGACTCCTTATTAGGAGGATGGATAGACGTTGAAGCCTCTGCCACGTCCTGTTGTGTAGCAGATGCCACCACCATGGCATCTACAGCCACGCCTTTAGTAAGGAACTCCTTCTCGGGGGGAGCTGATAAGAATTTATTTGGACGAGAAGGGACTGGTTCCACGGTATCTGGATGTTCCCGTCCGACAAACTAAATCCAGAAGCTCGTCGAAGGGCGGAGACACCCAGGAGGCGGAGGGCTGAGCCCCAAAGGCCTTGAGGAGCACTGATTCGTCAGCAGAGGGGGGTTTGGATATCCAGCCGCCTCGTTGTTTGAGGATCTCTAAGATGTCTGCAAATGAGACATCATCCGAGGACGACTTCAGGGACCCCTCCGCATCATCCATATCAGTGTCCGATGTAATAGACTCGGGAGTCCACGTGCTTCCTCTTGCACGATCTCTTCCTTGGGGGTTCCTCTGAAGATAACTCAAGAACCCTCAGGAGGAGGGGAACCCCACTGGGGTAACCTCAGGCCTCGGGCTCCGCTGGCTACGGACAGGGGAACAGCCAAAGACCCAGTCTCCACGCCCAGGAAGGTGCTGGTAAACCGGAGAGATGGCCGAAGAGGACTTGGCCAAGGCACTCCTCATGGCCCTGAAAGCCGGACCCCAGAATCCTGGGAGTGTCCGGACTCGAGCCGTGATAGCCGACGGAGTCCCGCAGCAAGCACCGAGGGGAGGCTCGAACCGAAAGCATAGGTCCCAAACATCACCCCGGGTCCAGCCGAAGAAGTCCGCGTACTAAACTCGGACCCGAAGGCCCGGGTTGGAGTAAGGGTCGGAGCCGACTCTAGAATCTCCACCGGCTCCAACAGCACCTGCTCCGACGGAGCCGAGGCGGTCGGAGGAGGAATGGCAACGGGGTGGGCCAAGGTCATCGGCTCCGAAACCATCTGGGTCGGAACCGAAACAAATTTTTGGAAGACTGGGGACTGGAACAGTCTTTGGAGCACCCTGTCAATATCAGAATCCGACATCCTCGAAGACCGAGAGGAAACAGAACGGGTTCGAGAAGGCCTCTCCATCGGCCCCAAAGGGCTAGGGGACCGGCTCCGAGGCGACTCGATGAGTATCGGCGCCGAGGGAATACTCACAGCAGATTCCATCGGTGCCGAGGTAGACTTCGCCGAGGAGGAAGTGTCTGAGCTGGCGACCCTTGTCGGCTCCGAGAGCAGTGGAGCCGGCGAAGGTGACCGCCTCGATGCCCCAGCCATCGGCTCCGAAGACAGAGGAGTCGATACTGGTGGCATCGAGGCAGACCGTTCAACCTCGGCTCGAATTCTTTGGAGCCGAAGGAGAGGCCTGCCTAAGTTTCTTGGCAGTCGGATCCGACGGACTGGTCGGAACCAAGCCCTTTCTTTGGTTGGAGCAGGAGAGGATGCCAAGGCTTCTTCAAAGGAGGGTTTAACTAACCCCTTTAAAATCAATTTATTTTTCCTCTCCTGGAGGACCCTTGAGGAAAAAGCGTGACATACACTGCATGACTCCTGCAAGTGCTTTGCCCCGAGACAATATACACAGAGCGAATGATCGTCTGTGATAGACATTTTAAACCCACATTTCGAACATTTTTTAAAGCCCGAAGGCCTAGGGGTTTGAGACATGTTGATACACAAATCTAGTCACTCTGACAGGAAAGTACACTAAATTTTTACTGCTGATAATTTAAAGCTTACAGTAATAATTAATGCCAACTCTTCCTGTAAAAAGAACAGGTAACTCTAACCAACTTGTATAATTACTAGAGACCCTGTAAGTATAAAGGTTAACAGTCCGGGAAGGCCCTGGATGGAGGGGGGCCGAAAACAAACTGAACCCAATCACACACAACAATTCAAAATCCAAATCGTACACAAAGTTAGCGATAGCTGTTAAGACAGCTTTTGTGAGCAAAACAGCAAAAACTGACAGAAAAGTTAGTTTAATAAACTACTTAGCCCAGCCAGCTCGAGACCACGTCTTCGCAGGGAAGCGGCAAACGAGATCTGGGGGACTGGTAGTGGTGCATCCTGGGATATAGTAAGCTCAGCCAATAAGAGACTTCGCTCTTTGGCATAAGCGTGCCGAGTCGGAGCCGAGGGATCGGCTCCGAACCCATCATTCAGAATGTAGGCGAGATAGGATCACATAACATCCAAGCTGTCAGCTTGAGACTGGATATGTTCAGGTGACTCAACCCTTGGGGGTGAGAAATCAGGTCTGGAAAAGGGTCCAGAATCCATGGTTGACATAATAGGGGAGGCTGAAGGAAGGGGAACCAAACTCGTCGAGGCCAAAAGGGGGCTATGAGAATCACTTTGCATTTCAGCTGAAAAGCTTTCTTTATGAATTGGGGAATCAGAGGAATGGGGGGATAGGCATATAGTAGTCCCGTGGGCCAATCGTGAATCAGAGCATTCCTCAAGGACTCCTCCTGTGAGGGAAATAGGGCAAAATAGCTGCTGCATTTGTTTGACGGGGAGGCGAATAGCTCGCAGCAAGGCTGCCTCAACGGCTGAAGATTTTCGCCGCTATGTTAGGGCTGAGGGACCACTCATGAGGCAGGAGAATACATCTGCTCAACTTATCTGCAATCATGTTGGAACTTCCTGGGTTATGAGTTGTCAGAAAGCGGTTGGAAGCTACCGCCCACTGCCAAATTCTCATGGCCTCTTGACATAGGGGATAGGACTTGGTTCCTCCTTGCTTGTTGATATACCAGACTACTGACGTGTTGTCTGATTGAACTGCCATCGTCCCAGAAGGAAGAACAGATTGGAATGCTTGCAATGCTAACAGCACCACTCTCAGTTCTAGAAAGTTGATATGCAGGTTGGCCTCCATTGTGGATCATGTGCCTTGTACTGTCTTTCCCTGAAAATGGGCCCCCCACCCTATCAGGGAAGCATCTGTGGTCACAATGGCCTTGGACTGAAAAGGATGGAATGGGTGGCTACAAAGTTCTGTCTCTGGCCTCATCCACCAAAGAACGTCCTGTTTGCAACAACTGGTTATCTGAATCTGAAAGCATAGAGGGTGGTGATTTGAAATCCATTGAAACAGTAGAAGCCAGAAGTATTCGCATGTGGAGTTTCATAAGAGGCACTATCAGTATAGCAGCTGCCATGGATCCTAGAAGCTGAAGAACCTCTTTTGCCGAGGCTTTGTTTTGACACAGTATCACCCAGAGCTGGAGCCTCAGTCTCTGCAGTCTGTGAACTGGGAGGAACACCAGACAAGAACGGGAGTCGAAGACCGCTCCAATGAACTCTATGGACTGGGTTGGAGCAAGGTTGGATTTCTCCCAATTTATTGTTATTCCCAAAAGTCTCGCCAGGGAAAGAGTGTACTGCAGGGTTGCTACCAGAAGATGCTTGGTGGGGGTGGTAAGGAGCCAACTGTCCAAATACGGAAACACCCGGAATCATTGCAGTCTCAAATGAGCTGTGACCACTGCCATGTATTTTGTGAACACTCTGGGGGCTGCAGAGAGTCCGAACGGCAGGGCACGAAACTGGTACTGAGTGGCTCCTAGCTGGAAGCAAAGTAGTCTCCTGGAGCGTTTGTCCATTTTGATGTGGTAATATGCGTCCTGGAGATCTATATCAAGCACATCCAATCGCCTTCCCTTAGAAAAGGGAGAAAGGACTGAACTGTGACCATCCAGAATTTCATTTGGGCAACGGCCTTGTTCAAATTGCTAAGATCCAGAATTGGTCTCCAGTCCCCTGTCTTTTTTGGCACCAAAAAGAATCTTGAGTAGAATCCGGATCTGTATTGTTCTGGTGGGACTGTTTGGATGACTCTCTTTGACACAGCTTCTTTATTTTTGCAGCTGCTTCTTCCCTGTGATTGGGTGGAACATCGGGAAGTTTTGTAGGAAGCTTTGGATAAGTGATGAGGGGAATGGTGTTAGCCACTGGTTATAATTTTCTGTACCCAATGACTGGAAGTTATTGATTGCCAGGAAGCGTGGTGCAGAGAGAAATGTCCCCAGACAGCTTCCAGAGGAAAGCAATCGGGCCGCTCTTCAGGAACGCTGGTAAGGTTGCCCAGAGAAAGAATCCTTGGGTCCCTGATTACGCGGACCCCCTCTGCCTTGGTAGGGGCATCTTCCAGAGTGGTTACCCCCCCTGCCCCCGTGGGTATCATCACCATGTGTGGCATGGAAAGGACCCTGAGATTTTTTGTGCCACAACTTTCTGCTCCTCTGGTTCCTGGAAAAGGAACATTGTGGATTGAAAAAGCCTAGACCTACGGCAGACAGGGTCTTACCGTCCTTCTCACACCTGGCTAGGGTGTCTTTCACCTTAGAGCCAAAAAAGGAAGATGCTTCTATTGGAGCGTTCAGGAAGGAAGACTTAAAAGGGTCCACAAAGTCACTGAGGTGCATCCAGGCATGGCGTCTCATAACTATGCCTTAAGCCACCACTCTAGTCGCCCCTTTGGTTGCATGTGAGAGCAACCTCATGGACGAATTGGAGATAGATTTCAGGGTTGCGAGCTGCGAGGCAACGTTTTTTCTTACCCTGTCAGACACCTGTCCTGCGAGCGTTCCAGAGAGTTTGAAAACCAAGTCTATTTGGAGCCTCTTAAAATGTTCCAAATAATTCAGAGACCATATGGCAAAAGTCACTGAAGCAAAAAATCACTTCTCTAATCTGTCCGCAGCCCGGGACTCCCTGTTGGGTGGATGAACAGTATGACTCTCTTCAAAGAGATCTTTTTTTGTGGTTGCCGCCACCATCATAGCATCAACTGGTAAACCTCTAGAACAATATGGATTCTCCTCGGGGGTGGGGGGGTGGGGTGGGGTGGGTGTAGTATTTTGTTAGGTCTCCGAGGGATCGACTCAACAGAATCAGGGTTCTTCCAGGAGAGCTGCACCATGAGTTGTACCAGCTCGTCTGCAGGCAGGGTCACCCAAGAGGTAGATGGCAGGGCACGGAAAGCCTTCAGAAACACGGACTCCTCAGAAAAAGGGTTAGTGGGCTTCCAATCACCCCTCTTTTTCAACATTTCAAGGATGTCCCCAAAAGAGACATCATCAGGGGGTGACTGTAGGGACCCTTTTCCCCATCATCGAAATCCGTATCTTCTGTCGGAGACTCTTCAGGGGAGTCTACGTGCTTCCTCTTGCACGATCTCTTTAATGGTGGCTCCTCAGCAGGGGCCTCTGAGGAGGTCTCGAAGACAGGGCGCCATGTAATGGGGCCTCCTGCGTCTTTCGTGCCTGGTGTCCCAATTCGGTGGCTTGTGTCAGCTGTAGCTCAGGAGAAAAAGAGGTCTGGGGTTCCAATGTCGGTGGAATGCTTCCAGAAGCAAGTAACCTCTCCATAGCTCGGAAAGCAGGTCCGCCTGAAGAGGGATGGGAGCCCGGAACCGAGAGGGACAACCTCGGAACTGGGGTCAAACCCCACTCTGCCGAACAAGCTCCTGAGGGAGAAGCCTCAACCAGGATCAGTGCAGACAGAGCTCCCGGCACTGTAGATGGAACAGTAGACACAATTGGAACCGTACTCCGAGCTGAAGAGCCCACAGCCTAATCACGATGTTGAGGAAGGCTCGGTTCTGAAGGGACTGAAGGACAAAGGGACAGTCCCGGAGCCACAGTGAGGTCCACTACTGGTGCTGAAATGGGGGGATTCCGAATAGGATGGCGGAGCTGAAGACTTTGGAACCGGTATGGACAAAGGAGGAGATTAGGATGGACTCCGTGGAGAAACCAACCCAGGTGCAAAGAGTTTTCCTATATATATATATATATATATATATATATATATATATATATATATAGATATATAAGATAAGGTGAAAGAAGAAGGAGAAATACCAGCGATGGTATTTAAGAAATACCACGAGGGGTAGGGAGAAAGGCTGTACCACAAATGGCACTGAAGATTACCAAAAAGATAAAAACAGAAGGGTAAAAAGGTCTATCGACAAATTCAAAAGTAAAGAAATATCAAAATACCAATAAGGAATAAGAAGTAGATACACAATATCCAGGAAAATATCAAAAATTTAACACTCAGCTGAGAGCTTGGCTTGAACACACTTTTACGGCTACGTGGCAAAGGAGATCTGAGGTAACAGGGAGAAGGGCATTATGGGCAAAAGCTTAGCTCAATAGTTTTTTGGCTGGTGCGAGCTTGGTATTAGGCCGACTCGGTTCCGAGGACAGAACTGACAACCCCATCAGTGATGAATGGAAAGAAGATTAACAAGATCAGATTTGCAGTCTGTAACCTTGTTGTTAAAGTTTTGTGACACACTAGTCCTGTGTTATGATTTTCCAGTTCTGTACAAAGAAAGACAAGTGCCCCTCATATATATACTATAAAGGAGGTAATTTAAGATCAACAGGACAACTTTACAGCCACAGATCCTATGGTGCTCCTGACAGTCATCTGCAGGATGCCTGTGCAAAGCCAGTCCTTCTGGAGAAATAAGAAGCCAGTGCTCCGTTTTAACAGTTTAATTCAATGGATTAGCATTCTTGTCAAAAGATTATTTGGCAATACAAAATTTTCTCAGTGTTATACAAGGTTAAAATGAGGAGGAGGGGCCAGTATGTGAGTAGCAAGGAGAAATGTAGTTGGAGGATTACTATTTTCCATTTGAATGTCTTCCTCTGGTCAATGGGGTGGATGTGCAGTAACAAACCCTCAGTGGAAAAAGGCCTAACAAGGAGCTGAAGCCACTTCTGAATTCTGATCTACCAAAATTGTAGAGATCATTAGTGGGTAAGCTGCAACCAAAGAGAAATGAAACTGAAACAGAGCTGGAGACTAGCCTCTTGCAGATACCTGGGATCAGTATCCAGTTGTGATGCAGTTACATATATATCCAAAGCCTGTCTAAATTCTGACACAGGCTTGGTGTCAGCTTTCAAAGCTGCTTATAGAGATAGGGATGCTGACAATGCAGGAGCCACGACAGGGGCTGGATGAAGCTATGGCTCACAAGAGTCTGCATCCTTACAGCAATGATGGGGTCAACAAGGCCACATACTCCCTATCACAGATTCCTTCATTAGTAGCTTTACTTGTTTGCCTTTTAAGACATCTGTGTTTCTTGATGGGGAACTTCTTGGAATTTCTCCTTCTCTGGTTTGCAGTGGACTCTGCAGATGTGGGAAATTATAATCCAGAAAGGCTCTCAGATTAATGGCTTTATGGAGCAATCTTTTTCTGAAAATATTACAGTATTTGCAGGAGACAATCTGATACGCTTTGCCTATGCAGAGAAACCACTGAAAGTGATAAGCTTTCAGGGGAAACTTGCTTTCTGCAGGTACACTCAGTGGTGAAGACATCAATACAAATAACAATAGGAAAGCACAGCATAATGAAAAAGTAGAAAAAAGTCCCAAACTGGAGAAATTATCACACTCTGAAGTAGCCAGGAATGAACAAATGGAATGTTGCATATGGCTCCCTATTAAAAAGTAGGAACTCGAAATGCTGAGTGCCATAAGAAGACCAAAAACCCAGAGAAGAGCAAATCTTAAAAATTGCTGCTCTTAAAAATTCTTTTCACATAGGGAACTCGCTCTAGTGGGTCCCAACATTTCAAATTACTACCCTGCATATAAGACAGTTATGCTTCTTGTGGCAACAAAATAACTGAACGTTGTATGGGCATTTCTCTCCTTTACAGCTCAGTGCCTGACATCTTCTGAGTAGGAAGGAAAGAAGCTCCACAGTGGGGAAGTGTGCATGCTACAAAAGTTACTCTGGAAGGATATCTACAGCCAATTCCCATATAAAAGGAAAGTACGGCTGTGGAAGTAAACATATTATAACAGAAGATGTTTAAATGACCACTGCTGCAGAAGCCTTCGCTATAAGAGTTGTAGCCTGCATAGCATATAATAGCTGGCCAGCTTCCAAAGCTTCAGGGCACCTTCCAAGTGTCCATACAGTTAGCTTGAGCTGAGGGGGCTAAAATGTCATGTTTGGGTGCCATGCCCTTCAGAGCTTTCATGCCAACAGACAGGGAGGGAGGCGAAACTCAGAGGACATTGTTAGGAAGAGAAAAAAATGGACGTCCACACCTTGGCATAAAAAAAATAAAAAAAAAAAAAACAAACAAAAAAACAAAACAACAAAAAAAAACACACACAAGAACAAGGAGGATGGAGTGGCTACAGCGGCAGTGATCATTCGAACATCTACTGTTATACTAAGTCTACTTATACAACTGTACATGTTCTTTATACTGATTACTGCTGCAGTAGCCTTAGCTATATGGGCAGATTACCATAGCTTAAAATAAGTGGGAGGTGGAAGGGTCCAGGAGCACCTGGAAAAATGTCCTAGCAAAGCCTGTCCTAGACCTGGAGAAGGAATCTAGTTTATAGTGCATTGTAAAAGTATGCAGAGAGACACTAAGTTGCTGCTTCTACAATCCAACCTTTTCAAAAGTGCCACAGACGAAGCTAAGGCCCTAGTAGAGTGACCCTTAACCATGCATGGAATAGGTTTGTTGTGGTGGGAATAACAAAAGGAGCAGCCCAAGACAAATATTTGGAAACAGTCTGCTTTGACACAGGGTGCCCCTTCTTACCTTCACAAGAAATGAAAAATGGATCAGAAGTTCTGAAAGATTTTTTCCACCATGACAGTACTAGAGTTGCCTGTGGACATCCAAAGTAAAAAGTGTATTTTCTCTGTCATTTTTAGGCTCTGCAAAGAAACAGGGATACAGATAGATTGGATTAAGGCAAAACTGAATACCACTTTAGGCATAAAGATGAATTAAACATCTCTCTGGAAGATGGATGAGGTTGGCGCATCACAAAATTGTGCAACTCAGATAGTCTTCTTGTAGAGGTCAGGGAATCACCAAAGCAGTTTTCCTGTTATGAACCTCAGGCCAGCCAGATGAGGTTTGTTGTGGTGGGAATAACAAAAGGAGCAGCCCAAGGCAAATATTTGGAAGCAGTCTGCTTTGACACAGGGTGCCCCTTCTTACCTTCACAAGAAATGAAAAATGGATCAGAAGTTCTGAAAGATTTTTTCCACCATGACAGTACTAGAGTTGTCTGTGGACATCCAAAGTAAAAAGTATCTTTTCTCTGTCATTTTTAGGCTCTGCAAAGAAACAGGGATACAGATAGATTGGATTAAGGCAAAACTGAATACCACTTTAGGCATAAAGATGAATTAAACATCTCTCTGGAAGATGGATGAGGTTGGCGCATCACAAAATTGTGCAACTCAGATAGTCTTCTTGTAGAGGTCAGAGAATCACCAAAGCAGTTTTCCTGTTATGAACCTCAGGCCAGCCAGATGAGCTGGTTCAAACAGAGCCTGTGTTAGCTTCCCTAACACAAAATTAAGATCCCAAGGAGGAACCACCAGTTTTTTTGCAGGCTTCTTAAGTAAATTCCCTTCACTTTCACATGGGACTGCATTGAAAGATGGAGATCCTTGGGCAGACATGTTGAAATGGCTGACAAATGAACCTTGCTAGTGCAATAAGACAGGCTGGCCATAGAATACTAATTCACACAAATACTGTAAAACCACTGATGCACTATCCCTGAACGGGAACAGATTAGTTTGTTGGCGCCAACTAGAAAATCTTTTCTGTTTGCTAATATATGATTTTCTAGTAGAAGGCTTTCTTTCCTCCATTAATATCTGTTGCACGTCTTCAGAAAGCAGGAACCTAAAAGGTATTAAGACCCTATCACCCAGGCAATCAGTTGTAGCTGTTTGGGGGTTGGGAAGTATCAAACACCCCTGAACATGTGTGAGTAGATCCAGTCTGTGAGTAAGCTTGTGGCAATTTTCCCTGACCAATTCCAAAAGAAAGGAGAACTACTGCTGCCTGGGCCAGAAGGGAATCACTACAATGATCCACGGGGAATCCTACTGAATTTTCAGAAATACACTGGATATCAGTGGAAATGGTGGAAAAGCATATAGGAACATTCGTGTCCAAGGAAAAGAAAAGGAATCATGTAGTTTCCATTCAAGAGGATTTGCCCTGGTCCTGCTCAGCTTGTCTGCCACATAACTTTGCTCTTATGGGATGCAAGATTCCTGTTGAGTGAAATTGTACTGTAAAGCTATATCCCATGCTAACATGGCTAGTCTGCACAGGGGTTATTTATTTTATTTTACATTTGTTGACCGGGATGGTCCGACTGGATACATATCCATTTTCAGCGGAGTCCAGGGGAGAAAAGCTCCAAACACATAACAATTTACAAATTTTTTAGGTAGATAGCATTAAGTAACAGTGAATACAGAAAGAAAAAGTAGATAGTACAATGATATCAGTTACAGAACATACAGGCTGATTACAGACATAGCAGAATACATCCATCCATGAGGCATGAGACATTTTGTAAGTTGTGGTAGTAGGTAATTGATACCTTATTACCTAGGTTTAGGATATTTTATTTAGGCAATAATACCTAGATTAGTTAATATGATTGATCATCTTGTTTGGATGGACTGTTAGGGTAATTTGTATGAAGTTAAGGAGGTGGAGAGGGTATAGGGGTACTAGTCAGGATTGGTACAGGGACATAACCAATGTGACATAAGGTGGCTTTTAAGTTTGTGTTTGAATAGCATTGGCGAGGATTCTTGGGTAATGTCATCTGGTAGTGAGTTCCAGTATTTACCGACAGAGTTGGCGAAGAGGGAGTCACCTGCAGCATGGTGTGATTTGGTCATAAGTACTAGTCTTTTGGTGGATGAGCGAAGTGTTCGATTGTTACTACAGGGGCAAATTATGTTTCTGAGGGCTGGAGTAGTGTCTGGGTGGTGGAGCATTTTATGGACAACTATGAGCTGGTTGAGCTGGAGGAGTTGGTGTAGTTCCAGCCAGCCCAGGAGGTTCAGGTTCAGACAATGGTGGGTCCGGTAGGGTGAGCCAGTTGCAAATCTAGCAATGTGGTTGTAACATGTAGACAATTCCTTTAGATCAGATTTACTCAGGTGGGAGAAGAGAGGGGAGGCGTAGAGAAGGGTTGATAGAAGATGGGTGTGGGGTTAAAGATAGTGATCCCCTTTGATCACACCACACCACTGTGGTGCTGCTTGTAAATACTTAAAGGGGACCTGGGGAACACAGATAATCCAGAGAGCTGACAGCATTTATAGAGCTAGCATCTCTTTTATATTTGTGTATTTTGGTGTGACTTTCTCGTTCCAAAGACCCTGCACTTTTATACCCACTGATAATGCTCTACAAATAAACTCTGAAGCACCTGTTGCGACTTGACTGCTTTGGAGCAGGAGGGGAGAATGCCAGACTTCGATTCTGAGAAATTTAATGTTTCCTCCAACTAATTTTCCTTTTTATGAATCTAAGAACTGGAATTCAGAAAGACAATAGGTGCTGATGCTAGGACCAGAGATTTCAGGTACCAGTGTATTTTTCTCACGTGGAGTCTTACAAAAGGTACTATGAAAATCATAGAAGCCACAAGACCCAGAATCCTGAGGTATTCCCTCACTGAACACCAAATCCCAAAGGGATCATAAACTTTCCAAAAAACAAATCAGGAGGCAAACAAAGTGAGCTGCACTTTCTTTATTGTACTTCTTCTGGTACCTCGGCTAAAATGCCTTCAAGGAATAAGAGTAAAACACTTAAGCCTTTTTATATCCCACCAATTAAATATGCTAATACATTTCGTTTAATACATTCTTAACACAAATATCCACCCAAGCTTAAAGGTACAACCCCCTACAGTGAAAAAAGTGAGTAATAAATATACCATGCAAATGTACTATAAAGTTACACCATAAAATACTCATCACTCCAATACAAAATTACTAAACATTATTATTGATCATTTCATGATGAACTCATCTAATTTAAATTGGCTAATTTAATTAACTTACCTGCTTAACTAAGCTCATCCTATATTGCATTCTTTCTTTATTATTTCCATGCTGACTAAATTTCAAACCTGCCACTTACTACAATTACCCATATATACTAACAAAGGTATATTTTAACAAAAATTCCTTAAACATCCCAATTTATTTCTAAATTTAGCCCATGTGGATATAAAGTTCCCAGGTTCACAATAAGTTTTGTTTCCAACTTTAATAGCCTATGTACAACCCCCTCCCCCCGTATTGACATCCAAAGGGTTGGGCCAGAACACTGAAGAAAAAGCTGTCCATATTTCCCCCATGGACAGGAGCAAAAATGTTGGGCCACTGGGCTCTCCAATCTCCTATTTCTAACATCCCCTAAGTGTTCTAATATTCTCAACTTAACCTTTCTCTTCGTTTGCCCAATGTACCACATCGTGGGTGTATATCCACATTCAATGATATAACTGACCCCACGAGTCACATTTAAATTAATTTTCTATCCAAAATTTCTTTCCATTGATTATCCATCCATCCACATGTTTTATTCTTTTACACACTTTGCACATTCCACAAGGAAAAGCCTCCAGCTTTTTCCCCACAGTGTTCTGTGCCTTTTGATTCAGCAATTTCTTTAAATTGCTGAATCTGCCATATGAAAAGGTAACTTGTTTTTCAGGAGCAATTTCCCTATCATTTCATCCCTATAAATAACTGGCCATAGCTTATTAACCAAATCCCTTACCACATCCGAAAAGTGGGAGAACCTGGCAACCATAAAACATAGGCTCCAATTCCTCTCTTTGAAATTGTAATTTTTCCTTGGACTTCTTTGACCACATTTTTTACCCAATACTCCTCTGACCTTATCTATTGCTGCCTGAATATATATGTTTCTATCACCCCTCCTGGATAATTTATTCTTTACCAAAGTAACTCTCTTTCTAATACTTTTTTGTCAGATGTACTTGTTAAAGTATGCTTGAATTCCCCATAGGGTAAAGACTTTATCAAATGTAATGGATGTGCACTACTAGCCTCTAAAAAATTGTCTGCAGCTGTTACTTTATGAAAAGGCCTATATTGTAACTTCCCATCTGTGTCTACATAAAATTCTACATCAAGAAATTGCATGGTTCTATCACTAATTCTATATGTGAATTCTAAACTTAAAGAATTCTGACTTAAAGTCATCATAAAATTTTCAAATTCCCTTTGGTTACCCCATACACACAAATATTAGATCATCAATAAAGCGTTTGAACATAATCACACTGTTCTTAAAAACTTGTGGGATAAATATACATATTTTCAAAAAAAAAGCCATAAACAATATGGCATAAGAGGGGGCAAAAGCTGCCCCCATTATAGTTTCCTCCAACTGCAAATAAAACATTTGTTCAAAAACAAAATAATTATGTATAAGGGCATATTCCAATAGCTGACATACATAGGTTGTTCTTGGACGCTCACACATTATTTTAACAATTGCTTCTAAGCTCTTCTCTGTTCTAATATTTGTGTAAAGCGACTTTAAATCCACACAAGCAAGGTAATAGTTAGACTTCTACTGAATTTCACCAATACATTCTAAAATATGTGCAGTATTCTTAACACATAACTGAACCCTTGGAAGAAACACTTTTAGTTAGGAGTCCAGAAAAATGCATGTGTTTTGCAGAAATGCTCCAACCCCCCTGAAACTACTGGTCTACCAGGGGGTTTAGTTAATGATTTATGCAACTTGGGATTTGCAAAAATCTTTGCATCTTTTGGATTCTTAACATATAACTTTTTAACATCTGTTTGACTGAAAAATCCTAACCTTTCTCCTCTTTCCAATAACTCAAGTAGGTCCTCATTAAACTCATTCAAGGGATTGAATTGCAATTTCCTATAAACTTTATCATCAGACAACAAATCAAGTACCATACAACTGTAGTCATTCCTTGTCATTATGACCCAAATACCCCCTTTGTCTGCTTGTGTGAAATCATATTATGCAGTCAAACCCCGTAGTTGCTTCAAAGCCATCCATTGTTCTTTGTTTAAATTCCAAATCCTAGAATTCTTAAATTGATTATAAACAGCTACTATTTGTTTGCATAATACATTTTCAAACATATTAACAGCTCCAGATACTTTGGGAGGTACAAAAGAACAAATGGGACCCTGGGTAAAACCAATTTACCATATCCAGTTATAAAATTGACACAAGCTAATCACCCTAGACATCTACATCCCGCCCCCACCCCACATTAGGGAAGCCACCGTAAAAATTTTCTCCAAAGCCAACTTCACGCTTCTTAAGACAGAAGTGGCAAACTTCACGACACCCATGCAGATGGGCAATAGAGGTACAACTGCTGAATCCTACACAAATGCACTTTTATAAGCACTTACACGAGTGCATGGATCGTGCTATCCCTAACAGAACCAAGATGCTATCCTCCAAAAAAAGGAAGCCAATCTGGTGGTCCCCTGCCATAAACAAATTCTACAACAGAAGAAACTGTTTCAGAAAAAGAGTAAAATCCCATGATTGGAGGCACTCCCTTGTCAGCCGCAGTAAGAAGCTGAGATCCCCATAAAATCCTCCAAAGCTAGTTACGAAAACAAAATCGTCACTGATTCTAAAGACAACCACAAAGCATTCTATAGCTATGTCAAGAATCTCAATGGCAACACTCAGATCTGCTCTGAGTTACAGCATAATGGCACTAAATATACAGAACCAAATGAGATTGCCAACATCCTCGCAGATAGGTTCAGTGCTAACTTTACCCCTCTCTCACCCCCCTAAACGGCCCATCGCTATACCGAAAGAATGCAAAGTTCCTGTAATCAAGGCTGCACAGGTAAAAACCACACTCTCCAAAGGCAAGAACACAGCATGCATGGGACCTGACAACATCCCAGGCTGCGTTTTACATGAACTACAGAATGAACTGCCACCCCACCTAAGCACCATGTTCAGTCATAGCCTCACCTCAGGCTTTGTGCCCACTGAATGGCGCACAGGGACGGTTATCCCACTCCACAAAGGGGGAGCCACTACGGACCCCGGGAACTACCACCCCATTAGCCTAACGAGCCTGGTCTGCAAGGCCATGGAATGTATAATCATGGAACTTATAAACAAAGACATTGGTAATCTCCAAACTCTGGACCCTACCCAGTTCGGGTTTGTAAAAGGCAGATCATGTCTCCTAAATCTGATAGACTTCTTTGAAGCAGTCATCAAAGCCGTAGATGAGGGTAAGGTGGTTCACACAGCCTATCTAGATCTCGCCAAGGCTTTTGACACCATCCCCCACTCTGTAATTATAGATAAACTCACTAAACTAGGTATAAATCCCAATGTCATAAGATGGGTTGCCAACTGACTCACTGACAGAACCCACATTGTGAAAGTAGCAGACTCCAAATCCGACTTCAGACCAGTGACAAGTGGAGTACCACAGGGTTCAGTCCTGGGTCCTCTCCTGTTTGGTATCTACTTTTCTCTAGTACAAGCTAACACAGAAGGCCTTTCGCTAATGAAGTTCGCAGATGAATGCAAACTAGGAGCCATAATCGAAACTCCTAACAATGCAAAGATCCTACAACAGGGCCTCACTGAGACAGATGCCTGGTGTCAAAGCCATGGCCTCAAGCTCAATACCAAAAAGTGCATTGTCATCCCCTTTGGTAAAAACTCTGTACCTATGAGCTACCACATAGGTGGTAGTCTACTTAACACCGAAAGTGTGATAAGAGACCTTGGGAGACAGGTGGACAGTAGTCTTTCCTTTGATAATCACATTGCCACAGTAGTTAGGAAATCCTTCTACATGGCACACCTCATCACAAAAGGTTTTTCATCCAGGAAAAAAGAGGTCATTGTTCCCCTTTACTCGTCACTCATTAGACCCATTATAGAGTACAATGCCCCTTTTGGTATGTACCTCACAAGACATCTACAACAACTGGAAAGGCCGCAGAAATTCCTCACAAAGAGGATTACCAGCCTCAAACAGATGCCCTATGCAGACCGTCTCAAAAAACCCCCAGCTTTACTCCGTCGCATATCGCCTGCTCAGAGGCGGTCTCTACCTAACATACAAAGCTATGTCAAACCAAGAGCTGTTGGACATGCTCCACTTAAAGAAATCTCAATCCCTCCGAGCATGTATAAACCTTGTCACCATAATAAACAGAACATGCTGGAGGGATAGATTCCTGTCCCAGAGACTTCCCATACTCTGGAACAAACAACATATCTATATCAAACAAAGCTCCTCATTAGCACTCTTCAATAAAAATCTTGATGATTGGATGGGAAATAGGAAATTCACCCCGGGGATCACCTCTGTGGCTCTGCTCTGCAGAAGAGAGAAATGGAAATTCAGACTTTCAGGAAGGGATAAAGGACTGGCAGGTTGGGGGAGACAAGGTGCCTCACATAATTATTCTGACATACTTGCCTGTCCTTTGTTATTGGTGGTGGGGTTTCCTGCTTTCTTCCAGGAACCCCACCCCCCACCACTGCTTTTTAAACATCTGCTTGTCAGTATTCTGCTGAGGCTATATATTGTTTCTTGCCAAAATTAGATGAGGGAGCAAAGAATCCCTTGGAGATTTTAGAGATGGAGGGCTGAAAAATCTGAGAGATTCCCTGAGTAAGCTTAGCTCTCTCATCACACTTTTTCATGGCATCTGCTGCAAAGGTCCAAAAACTAAATCTTTATCCAAGATAGAATTCAACATTTCATTTTACACATCTTCTGGGAGGTTCTGTGAATGCAGTCAGGCAAACCCCTCAAAACAGTACCAGTGGCAACAGCCCTGGATGAAGTATCTACAGAGTCATAAACACACTTTAAACAATGAGTAGTGATTTGAAAAACAGAAAAACTAAACTACGCAATTTAGATTTTTTTCTTCACAAAAGGAAACTGAAGCCAAAACATTCCTCATACTCTCACAATTAGTCAGGATAAACTTCAATGTATGAGCCTGACAGTTTAAAATTCTAAATATCAAAGTTGCTGAATCATGCAGGTTTTCCCAAATTTATCAAAAGCTTTTCCATCCTTATCTGAAGGAGAAGGAGTAGAATTAACAAAAAAGTATGACAGCAGCTGGATTTACTAAAGCTATAGTTGCTGGATCAGATCTGGGATTAGTGCAGAAGTACTTGAAAGATTGAGGAACATTATGCAATCTACTTTATTAGGGGGCAGCCAACTGACGGACAGGGAAATCACAGGCTGTGACAAAAACCTTTTCCAAGGCTGACAGCACTGGGGGGATGGGTGAAGGTTCTCAAATTATAGCTGTAAAAATTCATAATATTTATTAGGGACTGAGACCTCACTATTCTCCTACTGAAAATATTTGTTCATCCTGGAAATATTTTCAGAGAAAGAATGGCTCTCTGGGAACATCAGATACCACACACTTCAGAATCTGAATCAGAAACCCAAGGGGAAAAAATGCATCTGTCCCTTCATAATCCTCTATAGATTCCATTTTTGAACCTCTTCAGGGAAAGAGGAATCCCTTTTGCTAGAAGTTACCTTACAAGAAAGGTCAAGACCCTGAACAAAGCCCAATAAACTATTCCTGTCTAGAGTAACTGACACAGAAGAAGATAACTGTTTAGTTTTCTGTTTCTTCTTGACAGCGGATGGGCACAACATCCCTTGCTACTTCTTCCATGACCAACAAAAGTGTCTCTCCCTTGCCCACTGAGGAGATCCCAACAGACAGAGTTATGTGGCTAATCTTTCGTCCATGCTGGCTATTATGGACTACACCAGAGGGATCCAAAGAAAAATATGAGTGGCCTGTGGAAACTGCTTTGGTCACAGCAGTCACCCATCTGTGACTGAGGCAAATTTTGGTGAAGGTTGCTTAATATTTTTCTTTTAGTGGCTAGAAGAAGGTCTGACTGAAGGACTGATGCTTTGTTCCATGGTTAAGGTGAAAATGATCCTTGTTTCCTGAGGAAGATTAGCAGCAATACTCAGTAAAACAGGAAAGTAGAAAAATAAGTAACTTTTTCCCCGGGGGGGGGGGGGGGATTTTAAACACTTTCCTCAGCCCCCAGAAGTAAAATGAACACCGTTTCTCCACAGAAAAAGTAGTTTTAAACAACTTTTAACAACACAAGTAAAAAGTGCACTCCTATTTAAAAGTACTTAAAAGTCATAAAATAATTAAAAAAAATACCTTTGCTTAGTTTTCAAATACTTGTTTTTCCAAGAAAGTAAATGGGAGTAAAAGGATGATACGGAATGTTTTTCCCCTGAAGGGAACTTATCTGTTCAGCAATGGAACAACATTAGCCAACTGTCGATCCTCGGCCTCTTCTCAGTGGCAGGAAACCTCTGAAGGGCTTGACATCCAAACCAGACTTTTCAGTCAGTTCATCTCAACCTACGTAACGATTTGAAATTGTGGAAGGTGACGTGAAGCTTTGGAAGCTGGCTGGCTGTTATATCATATGCAGGGTATAACTGATATGGTTAAGGCTACTGCAGCAATGAACAACATGAAAAAAAATCTCTACTGCAGATATCATCCTTACGTTTAAAACAGTTGCACAAATATAATAACCTTCACTGATAGTTTCTTGTCTAAGCTTAATGTGTTTTGGACAGCCTGTTTTCAACAGTAGTCAATCTCTGCCAAAGCCAAATGATTTACAACTCCAGTCCATCCATTTTCAATGCCCACTTAATCCGTTTCAGTATTACGGGGAGGTATACTTTAAATGATACTGGAGTAAACTATTACTGACAAATTAAACTTCAACATGTAAAGCTTGAGGCTGACAGTGTAATACTTAAGTTGTTAATTTTGCAAAAGAAGCATCACATTTCTTGTTCTGTAAACAGCTAAAAGCCACCCATCTGGAAATCTTGTAATAATATCAAAGTTCTAGTTTGGCTGGAAAAAATAACTGCTAATACCACGCGTCTAAAATGTGTGGATTCCAATCTACTTGACATATGATTTGTGAAAAGTTATATGAAAAAAACAGAAGTCTGGGTCTTTTTTTTAACAAAATACTGAAAGTGTTTGAATGCTATGTCTGCTATTACAGCAGCAAGCTTTAACAGCATTTACTGTCCAGAAGGTATTTATAATTTATATTTCAAGCCTTCAGCAAAGGCACTAAAGTCTTATGTATGAAGACTGCTAGTACTTTAAACCTTAACAATTACTGGTGGTGAACAAGTTCACTGTCATTTGTCCAAGATCAGTAAGGATGCAAAGTCAAAATTCGAAGAGGGGTTCTACTACAGTCAAGCAATGGCTTGACGTTAGGGGTCTGTTCTGTGACTCACTGGTACTAGAAAGTCCTGTGAACCAAGCTTACACTGGGCCACTGAAATTTGCTGGACTTAGAGGTGAGCACCATTTGCTATGTGAAGGTCAGTGCCAGGCAAGCTCAGTCACTTTAATGAGGGAAATGAGGGGCTTAGAACCCAAAATGCAGCCACCACTCACGTGGCCATCAGGGATACAACTTTCACATGCTTCCTTTTGTCTGTACAAGTAGTACAAGCTCAAACCCTTGCTGGTTACCTACTTGTTCCTCAAGGTGTTCTTGTTGACGGACTTGCCTTCAGAAGAGTGTTGTCAATATCTGCCTTCATACCCTTCTTATATGCACAGCGTCCTGCAACTAGCTTTGCTTATGATCCCTGTGACAGACACTTTTGAATGAATCTATCTTGGCAGATCATTAAGCTGGTCCTGAGTTTTCTCTCTTGCATCTTTGGGTCCCTGTGTTGAAATGCTAACGTATGGCAACATTTTATGTCATAATCTCCCCTTAGACATTATAGGCAATGCTTGTGTGGATCGTGGTGTGTGCTCTGGTGGTTATACCAACATTCTCAGGCAATGTGTGTCAGAACTTCTTCATAATGAATGTCACAACTGACACATCAACTGTGTGAGAAGCAGGAAAGAACAGATGGGTTTCTAAGACAGGTATGTTGTCTGAGTCTAGTACATGACATTACAACGTGTCCTACTAAAAAAAAAAAAAAAACAGCCAAGTGCGAGACTACATGAAGGAAATCCCAAAAATGTACCATCTAAAGAATACTCCTGATACAAGATAAACTACTAAGATCAAAAAAGTACAGTTGTGTACACTTACCATAAATGTAGATGTTCAAGTGTATTCACTGTTGCAGTCATTACTTTTGGGTAATCTGCTGGCAGGTTGCCCTCAGTCGGCCTGAATATCAAAGTCTTGGGTCCTGCATTGATTGCTGTCTCCTCTTCCATGACGTCAGGGGTATAAAACAGGCAGCCAACGCCATTTTCTTTAGTTTTTCTTGACCCAGATGTCCGGTCCCCCCAAATGGGGAGCAAAAATGTATATAAATATATAACTATAAATACATGCAATGGTCACAACATAAACTTTACCTTCATCTAAAAGCAAATACACCACAAAGGCTGTAGAATATAGTGAAGGAAAGACAAGCTGTAGAATAAAGGGGGGTGGCGGGTGGGTAACCTGGACTGCAACAGTGAAGGTGGGTAACCTGGACTGCAACAGTGAATACACTCTAACATCTGCATTTATGGTAAGTGTACACAACTGTACTATGTTCTTCATGTTTCACTGTTGCAGTCATTACATTTGGGTGGAATCCCAAAGCTATGGATGGGAGGCTGTAGCTAAATAGCATTAGGTGCGGTTATAAGGCCCTGCAGAACTGCAGTGGCAAAGCCTGCCCTGGACTTAGAGAAGAGAGGCAGATGATAATGTTTTGTAAAAGTATGAACAGAACTCCAAGTAGCAGCTTCTAAAATGTCTTTGGTTGGTACCCCTCTGAGAAAAGCTGCTGATGTAGATGCAGCCCTGGTGGAATGAGACCTAATGCCCTTGGGCACCGGTTTAGCATGATGCAAATAGCAGAAACGAATGCAGTGGCTTATCCACTTTGAAATCGTCTGCTTTGAAATAGCCTTTCCTTCTAATCCTGCAGCAAATGCCACCAGTAGCTGATCAGTTTTTCTTAGAGATTTGGTCCTGTTTAAGTAGAATCTTAGTTGTCTGTGCACATCCAAGGAATGCAGAATCCGCTCCCCCTTGTTCTGCAGATTTGGATAAAACGTTGGCAGGTGAATAGTTTGGTTAAGAGCTACACTGGATACCACCTTAGGCAAAAAAGAAGGACTGGTCCTGAGGGACACCCTATCTGGGTAAAATAAAATAAAAGGCTTCACAGTCATGAGGGCCTGTAGCTCTGAAACCCTTCTTGCTGAAGTGATTGCCAGAAGTGAAGCTGTTTTCCATGATAAAAACTTTATATCTGCAGTAGCAGCTGGTTCAAATGGAGGCAAGGTGAGCTTTTCCAACACAAAATTGAGGTCCCATGCAGGAACTGGTGATCTTCTGAGAGGCCTTAAATTTTTGGCCCCTCTAAGATACTGTTTTAGCAAAGGATGAGAAAAGATCGGTGGCTCTGTGTTGTAATGAGCCGAGATGGCAGAGGCATGGATTTTTATTGATGAAAAAGATAGGCCTTTGTCAAGCATCTCAGTCAAGTATCGTTAAATCTGAGGAATATTTGGCTTTGCTGTGTCAGTTCCTTGTGCTTGGTTCAAAGCACAGAATCTCTTCCATTTATTAGCATAAGATTTTCTAGTACTAGGCCTTCTGGCTTCCAAAATGACATCCATCACAGATTTACTGAGAGGTGTTATTTGAATAACTACATGATCAGCCATGCTCCCAGGTTCAGGGTTTGGAGCTGATTGCGCAGGATCTGATTATTTTGTTGAGACAGTAAATGAAGTATTTGAGGCAAGGAGGGAGTTGAGGCATATTCCTTAGGATTGGATACTAGTGTTGGCGGGGCCAGTCCGGGGCAATTAGAATCATTTTTGTTTTTTCTTGTCTGACCTTTAGTAGGACCTTGGGAAGAAGAGGCAGAGGAGGAAAGGCGTAAACTGGTAGGTTTTTCCAACTGAAGGATAGGGCATCCACTTTCCATGCTTGTCTGTGATAAGTCCTTGTGCAGAATTTGTCCAGTTGATAATTCTGGGGAGAGGCAAGCAGATCTATGTCCGGGCTCCCCCATTTCTTTGTTATCATGCTGAAGACTTGTGGATCCAGTTTCCACTCGTGAGGGTCCATAAGGTTTCTGCTTAGGTCTGCCAGAGTATTTTGTTTTCCTGGCAGGAATTGAGCTTAAAGATGTACTTGGTAAGTTAAGGCCGTGTCCCGCAACGCCATGGCTAGTCTGTAAAGGGGGTAGGAGTGTGTACCCCCCTGCTTGTTTACGTACCACATAACCGTGGTTTTGTCCGTCTTTATCAGTAGTTGTCCTGGATGAAGTAAGTCCTTGAAGGCTGTCAGGGCATTCTGAACAGCTAACATCTCTTTCTGGTTGATATGCAGATGCATTTGTTTTGGGCTCCATATGCCCTGAATGCATCTCCCCACCAGGTGGGCCCCCCATGTATAGTCTGATGTGTCTGTAGTTAGGGTTTGGCTGGCAGGGGGTAGAGTGAAAGACCGTCCCATGTTCTGGTGACATGTCTCTGCCCACCAAAGAAACTCCTGTTGTAGGCAGGGAATGAGAGGAATCATTGTTTCCAGACTGTGACAATGTTGACTCCATACCACTGTAGTTTCCTCATATGCAGTCTTGCATATGGAATCAGTAGAATGTAGGATGCCATGAACCCCAATGCCTGCAGAATTTGTCTTGCAGATAACTGGGTTTTTGTTGCCATCTGTTTGAAGTAAATAGTTGCCTTTGTTTGTCTGGCGTAAGGAAAGCCATCTGGACAGTTGTATTCAAGCTCGCACCCAGGAAAGTTATCATTTGAGAGGGTACCAGTTGTGATTTATTTTCGTTTATTGTATACCCTAGGCATGTTAGAAGCCTTTTCACAAATGCCAGATGCTGAAGAAGAATGTCCTTGTTTTCTGCTTGAATGAGACAGTCGTCCAAGTAAGGATAGATTTGTATACTTCTTTGCCTGCAAAATGCAATTACTGGTGCCAGGCACTTTGTAAAGACCCTGGGCGCAGTAGATAAGCCAAAGGGCAGTGCAGAGAATTGGTAATGCATGAAGCCAGCTTTGAAGCGGAGGTATCTTCTGCACGATTCCCTTATTGGGATATGCAGGTATGCCTCTTTTAAGTCTAAAGTCACTAGCCAAGCGTTCTTGCCCAGCATGGTCAGAAGCTGCTGCAAAGTTAGCATTTTGAATTTTGGTATGTCCAAGAATGTGTTCAAAATTGATAAGTCCAGTATTGGGCGCCAGGCCTTGTCTTTTCTGGGTAACAAGAACAGTCTTGAGTAAAACCCTTGTCCTTTTTCCTGTTCTGGCACTGGCTGAATAGCCCCCATATCCATGAGGGACATAACTTGTTTCTGTGCCTCTGCCCATTGATTTTGTGGCAGATCTGGCCAACTGTTTGGAATTGGCAGAGTGTGGAAATGAAATCTGTATCCCTGGGATACTATGTTTAATACCCACTTGTCCTGGGTTATTAACTGCCAATTTTGAGCATGAAGTACTAGTTTTCCCCCCAAGGGGGCTGCCAAAAGATAAGTGCTTGGTGATGGCAGACGGAAGTCATTGAGACTTTTTACTGTAGGGTTGCGCTTTATTTCCTCCAGATTTGGAATTGGCACCCCACTGCTTTGACCTGTAAAAATCCTGTGACTGGTATCTAGAGCCTTTAGAGCACCTGGATTTGCCCCGTGAAGCTCTGTCGGACACAGGAAAGGACCAATTTTTTGTAGGCCAATGTCTACTGAATCTTGGTGGCTGCACTTGTAAAAAGTCTTTTACAGTTTGCATAGACTTAGCTTTGTCTTCCATTTTCTTTAAAACCTCTTCTGCCTTAATACCAAACAGAGTATCATGCTGTAAAGGTGCAGCCAACAATTTAGCTTTAACATGATCAGGCAAATTTTGCTCTTTTAGCCAAGCTTGCCTTCTAATCACAGATCCAGTAACTGCGGCCCTGCAGGAGGCCTCTAAGGAATCAAAACCATATTGCAAAGTATTCTTTCCAACTTGTTCTGCTGCATGCAATAATTCCTGTAATTCTTTATTTTCCACACATTCAGAAATCAACATAATTTTCTGTTTCAGTAATCCCATAACATGCTGCTGATATTTAAGCATATGAAACTGGCAGTTAAAGGCCCTAATTGCCAAGGTTGCAAACGTATAAACCTTCTTTCCCTATCTATCCAGCGCACTGGAATCTCTATCAGAGGGGGTAGGATTTTTAGCTGTTGAGGCCTTTACACCTTCGGGACCCTGTGAGATAGTTTCAGGGTCAGCAGCAGGGTTTTTAAATACAAATTTGTGTGAATCAGGAACCCTGTAATATCTGGCTGGCTGGCTAGGAGCCAGAGGTAAGGAGTCTGGAGTCATGCTTGATTCTGGAAACACATCATCAACAATGTCTAATACAGGAGGTATGACTAAAGGCCTATGCTGAGGGAGAAGAAGGAAATCCCTAAGCCTCTTTTTTGATTCTGAGAAATCTTGACTCTCCCAATGAAAATGCTCCCTCAAAGTATGCAAGGTTTCTCCAAAGGAATAATCTTCAGGAGGAGATGCAGATGGGATGGATTCCTCTGCACCTGAATCCTCATAGGGTGGTATAGAAAATTCCTGATCAGAAGAGGAATCAGAAGAAATAGAAACCTGATCTGAAGATTCATAATCAGTGTCTTGCCTAGGCCTCTTATCGGGGGGGGGGGGGGGGGCGGTTGGGAACCTCTGATCAAGGTAATTAGGTCTTCAGCCATTTTGATCATCTGTTTTTTGGGCATAGAGGTCTGAGCACGTGGCTCATGCGTCAGTTTTTTAGCCTTAGAAGTTGCTTTTGTCTTTGTTTTCGAAGCTGGCGTCGGTTTTATATAGAAATGCTGAGGTCTGAAGACACCCTCAGAAGCCGGTGCCTGCTCAGCGGCTCTGGACCTATCCGAGAGAGAGAGATATCCATGGGTACAATACTTTGAGAATCTCGCCGCATGCTGGACTCCACATGGGTCTCGGTAGAGGCCTGCGACTTGAAAGTAGCGGGTATCAGGGGCTGCAAAAGCGCCTCACTGAGTACCGGCGAACTGGTGACTGGCTTAGGGGAAGCTTTGTCGTCGGTTTTGGACCTAGACGGTCTGTCTCTGCCCTTTTCTTTGCATTTTTTGCGAACTCCTGTAGTCAGATTGCTATCCGACGACATGTCAGGGTAGTTAAATCTGTTTCCAAAATATTTTGAAGCAAAGATATACCGACGCTTAATAGTGCGTTGGTTAAATCTAGCACAAAACCGACAGCAAGGCACGTTATGATATGGGCCTAGGCAAAGAATACAGTATAAATGGAAATCCTTATGAGTTATTTGCTTCCCACAAGTAATACAATTATTAACTTTTACTGACATCGGTATGGAGCAAGAAAAAGTTTCCCCAACAGGGTACTTAGCTTTAAGTGCAGACTTCGGTTCTGAAACTCGAATTTGAAAATTTCAGGAGTTGGCCGACCGGCACTTGCAAACTGCTTCTGCTTCGGGCACAGCGTGGCAAGAAAGACTAAAGAAAATGGCATTGGCTGCTTGTTTTATACCCCTGATGACCTGACGTCATGGAAGAGGAGACAGCAACCGACGCAGGACCCAAGACTTTGACATTCAGGCCGACTGAGGGCAACCTGCCAGCAGATTACCCAAATGTAATGACTGCAACAGTGAAACACGAAGAACATCACCCACAACATCTAAAGACCTAGGGAGATGGAAGGAGGGAACATTTTCTGCAACAATGATTCCATTTTTCAAATCTGTAACAAGTAAGTTCTTCCACCATCATCTGGTTTATGAGAACACCTTTCAATAATCTAAAACTAGGCTCACCCTTTCTTGGAAGCTTCTGCACTCAGGGGCAGGTACTCCCTATCCTGGTGTTCAGTGTGATGTCACTTTTCACACTAGGAGAGCATGCCTAATTTTCTCAAACTAATAAGTGAGCAGATTTCTTAAAAATAATAAGCAAAAATAATAAGCAGAAGAGTGGAGCCTCTACATGGCTTACAATGACAGAATATACATCTACCCAAATTTACAAGTCCCGAATAGAGTGCAATTAAAACAGAGACTTGTTGGTGCCCTAATAGCCTCTTTAAGAATGAATGTTATATCCAACATCAAGGATCATCTTGGTGAGTCTACAAATAGGTTAAATCCCAAGCCATCCATTTACCAGCATCCAAGAAGCCAGAGTACAGCTTTAAGGAGAAAACTGACCGCTAAAGTACCAAAGGATGCTAGAATACTGGAGCTGCAATCTACATCATAATGCTTGATAAAGGAGTGGACTGACTACCAAGTGGTGGAGTGCACAGATGTCTGTGGTGTTGACCAAACAACAGAAACGCTATGCCACTAAATGAATAGTCACTGACAACAGCATTTTCAAACAGATGGTATGCTACCTCATAGCAAACGACAATACAACTCAATCCACTTGGAGAGGCTTTGTTTGTTGACTACCAGCCATTCTATCTCCACAGTACAGGAAATTAAAAGTTGCTCAATATTTCGAAAGTTGTGCACTCATTTTAAGTAAAATCCGAGTTGGCAGTGCACAGCCAAGGTATGAAGGACTTTCTATCCCCTAGGTTCTACCCTGGCAAAGAAAGCATGGAAATGAATGGACATTTTCAAAACTAATTCTGATACCATTTTCAGGAACAAATGCAGGTTAGCCCTGGACCTCCTTGTCTAGAAATGAGAGGGCCTCCTAGACTGCTGGGACTTGACACCGAGAACCTGCACCCTTATCGGCTAAAAGAGGGTGATGATGATAATGGCCCTTTTCACAGTTTTGCAATAAGGACAGTAATTACAGGGAAGGCACTGAGGAATCCCTCGTCAAGGGATAAAGAACATACTCCCCAAAAACTTCTCTTGTCCTACTGCAGTGAGTAGAATAGGAGAAATGCATTCTTTCAAGTACTAAACCAATGACATTTGGAATAAGTCATATGACTGACTTCATTCTCTCCACAAACCATTTACCAGCATTTTTCTTGGTTAAAAAATCTCATTTTTCTGAGGTTAGATTACACCAGTATGTACAGATTTCAATAACAGTTCACAGGGGAGCTTTTGGGAATGCAGTGAGTTCATGCATTTTAGAAATCCCTACTAAAAAAGTAAATTGTTTTAACTAAAGGAATGATTCTTTTGAGCTTCGATATGGATATCAAATTGCCTAGACACAGTAAGGCCCTTCTAAGTTTAATGCTGTTAGCTGCCAAAAAAAAAAAATAAAAAGCAACTGCTAGAAAATGAAAATCAAACGAAAAAGAATTACTGAATGTTGTAAAGGAAATAAAAGAATTGTATGTGGGGAATCTTTAGAAAAGGGAAGGAGTAAATTAGAGAGAAATAAATGTAATCCGTGAGAGCAATACATATATAAAAATGTTCAGGAAGAGGAGTGATACTTCAGAGAAGGGAGGACATGAGCAAAAAAATGTAAGGCTAAACTGAACAATAAATTAAGACAGAATTTACATTTGTATAATGCAGGAAAACAATATTTTATATGGTTTGCTTTCTCTTTCATAACGGAATGTGTATTCATGTCACTATGCAATTTGTGATGTTAGATGCAATGTTAAAAAAAAAAAAAAAAAAAAAAAAAAAAGATTCTCAAGTGACAAACTCCTATGTCTCACCCTAATAATTCACTTCTTAATGGTAGCCAATATTAGTGCCTCAATACAAGTAAAAACTTTCAAAAAAGTGGATTTTACAAAATCTAACATTCACACAAATGAAAGCTTTGTTCAGTGCAACATTCATACAAACATTAACAAACAATCTAGGCAAAAACGCCATCAAAAATGTCATGAGAAAAAAGTTAGACTTTTATCATTTTGTCAGCATTTCTACATAAAACGGCTTAAACCAAGAAGAAAAAATGTCCTCACAGTACGAAAGTATTGAAAAGATGAGAAAGTTTAGGGCAGTTGAAAAGTACTGGCTCACCAGCAACTATTGTCTTGAACTTACCAACTGAAGGGTTGCTAACTTGTAACGACACACCTCATACGCCTCCTTCCCCTTCATTAAACTGGCAAAAGATCGTTTTTCTCCAACATAACCGAATGCTGCAACTATTCTGTCCCCATAATCATGGATATCAAAAGCTCCTCGATCTTCCTGTGAACAACAAAATATATTGAAACTACACAGGTATGGCTGTACCAAACTAATGAAACAGAATGCTACTTGCAAAATAAGGCAGAAGATGAAAACAGTAAAAATATTTTCAAACACTTTTGTTTCAGCAAACAAAAAAAAACTTTTATGCAATAATAAGATTTTTTCTGTGTGTTAATTATAAAAATAAAAGTAAATCATGTAACAATATCTTAACAGCACAGTTATACAAATTTCATCAGAAGAAATAGATCCTCAAAAGGGCATCACTCAGCAGTTAATGCCTACAAATCTAAAAAAAGTGGAGAGTAAAAGTTTAGCTCAAATTACAATCAGATATAAAAATGTGTCAGCCACGATATGGTCCACTGAAGCAATGTGATTCTGTTCTTTCCTCACATCCTTTCCAACCAAAGACAACAGTAAAATCTCAAAGAAATAAGTAAAAGCAAAATTAAAAGTCAGCTAATACATTATCATCCAAAAAACTAAAAATGTTACTTTTATAAGCAGTTAATGTGGGAGTATTCACTATACTGATCTCCAAAAGGATCGTTTCAGTGGGTAAGAACTGGAATCACCATCCTAGAAGTATTTCTACAAAACTCTTTATAATCCCTTGTTGTTTTCATTTGGGCAGACACACCCAGCACATACTTGACATCTCCAATGCCAGGTTATGATGAAATGCTGAGTCCCACATTTTCCATATGTGAGCTCTGCCTGAAAGATAACATGAGATAATAATAATGACGACACACAACTACAACTTACTATAATTACAGGTCCACAGGACAGCCTAAGTGGATGGCAACATAGTCCAGCAACAGGAAGCTGGAGAAATATTAAGGCCTTATCGCAAAGACCCATCTCAAAGTCCATATAACATGGTAAGTACTCATGAATCTGTTAGCCTTCTACCAGTATTAGGTGATATGGATAAATAATCAAGGTGTTCTCCTTGGCTACAAGCTTAGTAAGAACCTATGAACTTATGTTGCACCTTATTTCAGAAAGCCATTTGTGATGAGTAACAGCTGGGAAGACTCCCCAAGGAAACAGGACATGAAGTCAGTCTACATTCAAAAGTCTGAATCCTGCAGCACCAGTGTCAAAGCAAGCATAACATCTGGAGATACAGTGTTTGAAGGAGGGAAAAAAATTATATATATATATATATATATATATATATATATATATATATATATATATATATATAAATGACACTGGCAAGGGCATAAATATCTGCAACTGATACAGTCTTAAGTTCTGGAAGCAGCAACCTCCTTGGTAGACTGACTGTTAATCTTTACTGGCCAAAGGATGGCTTGAATTTCTGTGCAGTGGCAGAACAGACAATTTTTCGATAAAAAGAAGTTGTGTCTTACCATAATGTTCCATCTGTGTTGCTCATCTTTCATTCATCACTGAGGGGTTCGGTTCTGAGCCCTTGGAACAGAGTCGGCCTTTTTATCAAGCTCGCGCCGGCCAAAAAATCTCTCGCGCTAAGTCTCTACCCAGAATTCCCTTCTCCCTGTTACCTCAGATTGAGTTTGCTAGAGAAAGAGAAGTAAACCCAAGGCCACTTCTTCGCAAATACCCTAGGACACCACTTAGACTCAGAGCATCCCCCAGGAGGCTTTGGAGGGGGAAGGAGGGTGGGAAGTGATGAATGAAAGAAGATGAACAACACAGATGGAACGTTATGGTAAGACATAACTTCTTTATCTGATGTTATTAATCTTCTTTCCAGTCATCACTGATGGGACAGAATCCCAAGAGCTACCTTGAGGTCCATGGGTGGCCCTTATGGAAAAACATTCCTGAATACCATTTAGCCGAAGGCAGCTCTACCGCTGGAGACCAAGTCCAATTTGTAAAGATTGATAAAGGTATGAGGATTAGCCCAAGTAGCTGCTGCGCAGATGTCATCCATGGAAGTCCTGGAATGGAAAGCTACAGATGTTGCCATAGAGCTAGTACAGTGAGCTTTAACCTTTGCCATATGCTCATTACTGAGGGAATAGATGAAACGTATACAGTCCCTTAGCCATTTTGATAATGTAACCTTGGAAACAGCTCCTCCCATTCTGGATCCAGAAAAAGAGATGAAAAGCTGTTCAGATTTACAGACAGGTTTGGTCCTGTCTAGGTAAAATCTCACTTGTCTACGTATGTTTAAAGAGTGAAGGCAGTACTCTCCTCTATTGGCAAAATTCAGAAAGAACACTGGTAGATCAATGGTCTGGTTTATGGAGAATTCAGAAACCTTTGGGAAGGAAGGAGTCATCCGAAGTGATGCTCTGTCTTTATGAAAGACCAGATAGGGCCTCTTGATACACAATGCCTGCAGCTCTGAAACCCTTCTGGCAGACATGATGGCTACCAAGAAAATACAGTTGTGTTCACTTACCATAAATGTAGACATTCGAGTGTATTCACTGTTGCAGTCATCACATTTGGGTTATCTGCCTGCAGGTAGCCCTCAGTTGGCCCGAAAGCCAGAGTCTTAGGATTTCTGTGTCGGATGCTGTCACCTCTTCCATGACGTCAGGTCATCAAGGGTTTAAAACATGCAGCCAACGCCATTACATCAGTTTTTCATGTCCCAAATGTCAGGAGCCCCCAAAATAGGAAGCTATTACATGGTGTGGAACACCTCCAGTAAAAAGTAAATACCCCTGCCATAAAATATAGCCAAAAAACAGATAGGCTGAAAGTATAGAAAATACAAGGGGGCTGGAGGGAGGGAAACCAGGACTGCAACAGTGAATACACTCGAACATCTACGCTTATGGTAAGTGTACACAACTGTACTATGTTCTTCATGTTTCCCTGTTGCAGTCATCACACACGGGTTGATTCCCAAAGCTGAGGAAGGGTGGAGGCTGTCAAGAAGTTTTAGGGCTGGCACGCAGGCCTTGTAAGACTGCTGTAGCAAATCCAGCTCTGGATTTAGAAAAGATAGTAAGTGATAATGCTTGGTGAAGGTGTGTACAGAACTCCAGGTTGCAGCTTCCAAGATGTCTCTGGTAGGGAGTCCCCTGAGAAATGCTGTAGAGGTTGAGGTAGCCCTAGTGGAATGAGTTCTGATCCCTTGTGGGGCAGGTTTTCCATGGTGCTTGTAGCAGAAATTGATGCAGTGTGCTATCCATTTGGAAATGGTTTGCTATGAAATGGCCTTGCCCTGTTCCCCTGTAGCAAAGCCGACTAGCAGCTGGTCAGATTTTCTGAAAGGTTTTGTCCTGTCAAGGTAGAACCTAAGCTGTCAGTGCACGTCTAAGGAGTGCAGGATCCTTTCCCCTTTATTTTGAGGATTAGGGAAAAGGGTTGTCAAATGAATGGATTGGTTTAAAGCCACACTGGATACCACCTTTGGCATAAATGATGGATTAGTCCTGAGGGAAACCCTGTCAGCGTGGAAAATAATGAAGGGTTCCACAGCCATTACTGCCTGTAACTCAGACACTCTTCTTGCTGAAGTGATGGCTAGAAGTAAGGCTGTTATCCAAGAGAGGACTTTAAACTCTGCTGAAGCAGCAGGTTCAAAAGGGGGGAAGCTTGAGCTTCTCCAGAACAAAGTTAAGGTTACAGGCTGGGGTTGGAGCTCTCCTAGGGGGCCTTAAACTGTTGACTCCTCCCAGGAACCATTTGATGAGGGGGTGAGAAAAGAGAGAAGGCTCAGTATTATAATGAGCGGAGATGGAAGAGGCATGAGTCTTAATGGATGAGAAGGATAGGCCTCTGTGGAGCAGCTCTGCTAGGTAATCCAGGATTTGAGGTAAGGTGGGCACGGCTGTATCCTTTCCTTGAGACTGACTCAAGGAACAATATCTTTTCCATTTTTCAGAATAGGATTTCCTAGTACTAGACCTTCTGGCTTCAAGGATGACTTCCAACACCTGTTTGCTGAGGGCTGCAGGTGGTGTATTCAGGGGATAAGCCAGGCTGCAAGGTTTAGGGTTTGCAGCAGTGGATGCACAATCTGTCCCTCCTGCTGGGACAGTAGGGAGGGGGTCTGATTTAGGTGCCAGGGAGGCACTGCTGTCAGACTGCGGAGGAGTGGGTACCAGTGCTAGTGTGGCCAGTTGGGGCAATAAGGATGGTCTTTGGCCTGTCCTGTTTGATCTTGAGTAGCACCTTTGAAAGGAAGGGCAAAGGAGAAAAGGCATAAATTGAGGGGCTTTTCCATGAAAAGGCTAGGGCATCTACCTTCCACGCTCTGTTGCGACTATTTCTAGTGCAAAATCTGATCAATTGATGGTTTTGGGGGGAGGCAAAGAGGTCCACCTCTGGTGTCCCCCACTTCTGGATTAGAAGTTTGAAGGAGTTAGTTTCCAGTTTCCACTCGTGTGGGTCTAGTAGATTTCTGCTTAAGTCGTCGGCCAGTGAATTTTGTTTGCCTGGCAGGAATTGAGCTAGAAGGTGCACTTGGTTGCTCAAGGCTGTGTTCCACAAGGCCATGGCTAACCTGCAGAGTGGGTAGGAATGAGTTCCCCACTGCTTGTTTAGGTACCACATGACAGTGGTGTTGTCTGTATTTATCAGAAGCTGTCCTGGACAGATAAGGTACTTGAAATCTGTCAGAGCATTCTGTACAGCTAGCATCTCTTTTTGATTGATATGCAGGGGGATTTGTCTTGGCCTCCATTTACCTTGAATGCATTTGCCTGCCATGTGAGCCCCCCATGCATAGTCTGATGAGTCTGCTGTCGGGGGGTTGAGTGAAAGGAAGTCCCGTATTGTGGGTGCATGCCTCTGCCCACCAAAGGAACTCAGCCCTTAGACAAGGTATGATAGGAATCACTGTTTCCAGGTCCTGAGAATGTTGGCACCTGAGACTTTTTAAGTACCATTAAAGTTTCCTCATATGCAGTCTTACATATGGAATTAACAGAATGCATCAGGCCATGAACCATAGGGCTTGCAGTATTTTCCTTGCAGATAGCTGGGTTTTGGTGGCCATTAGTTTGAAGTAGTTTGTCAAATAGATCTGTTTTTCTGGAGTGAGGAATGCCATCTGGGAAGTTGTGTTCAAGCTTGCTCCCAGGAAAACAATCTGTTGACTGGGCACCAGTTGTGATTTCTTTTCGTTGATGGTGTACCCCAGAGAAGTTGGGAGTATCTTTACAAATGCCAGGTGCTGTAGTAACAATTCCTCACTCTCCGCCTGAATCAGGCAATCATCCAAATATGGGAAAATTTTAATACTTCTCTGCCTGCAGAATGCAATGGCTGGAGACAGGCACTTTGTTAATACTCTGGGTGCAGTAGATAAGCCAAAGGGAAGTGCAGTGAACTGATAGCGCATACAGCCTGCCTTGAAACATAGATATTTCCTGCAAGACTCCCTTATGGGGATGTGCAGATAAGCTTTTTTTAAGTCTATGGTGATAACCAAGTATCCTTGGCTAACATAGGAAGGAGCTGTTGCAGTGTAAGCATTTTGAATTTTGGGACCACCAGAAAGGTGTTGAGAATAGGAAGATCCAGGATAGGTCGCCAAGAGCTCTCTTTTCTGGGCACTAGGAACAGTCTGGAGTAAAAACTCTGTCCCCTTTGTTCTAGTTGAACAGGTTGGATAGCTCTGATATTGAGAAAGGAAAGTACTTGCTTTTGAGCCTCTGCCCACTGGTTTGGAGGCAGGTCTGGCAACCCGCTTGGGGTTGGCAGAGAGTGGAAGTAGAATCTGTATCTCTGGGATACAATGTTTAGAATCCATCGGTCCTAAGAAGGGCGAGTTTTCCTCCTAGGGGTGCAAGTACTTGGGCAGGGCTGGGAAGGATGATTGAAAAGCCACTGTGAACTTTTCCCATAGGGGGGTGGCTTACCACTCCCTGTTTTTGAGGTGGGAGCATTCCATTGTTTAAATCTCAGCATACCCCAAAACTGTAGTCTTGGTGGTCTGTTTCCCCTGGGTTTGGACTGAGAAGGTCTGGGAGAGGCTGGAAAGGACCAATTTTTAGAAGGCCAATGCCTACTGAATCTAGGTGGCTGCACTTGTAAGAAATCTTAAACACTTTGCATAGATTTAGCTTTTTCCTCCATCTTTTTAAGAACTTCTTGTCTTTGTGCCAAACAAACAATCTTGATTTAATGGAGCATCTAGTAATTTTGCTTTGACATGTTCTGGCAAGATTTGTTCCTTCAGCCAAGCATGCCTACTCAGTACAGACCCAGTGACAGCAGCCCTGCAAGATGCTTCTAAGGCATCAAAACCACACTGCAAAGTATGTTTACTAATTTGGTTTGCAGAATGTATTAAACTCTTGTAAATCTTCATTTTCTCCACAATCTGGAAGTAACAACATTTTTTGTTTAAGTAGTTCCATAATATGTTGCTGGTACTTCAACATAGCAATTCAAATCCCTGATGGCAAGAGTTGCAGAGGTATATACCTTATTACCCCAGCTGTCTAAAGCTCTAGAATCTCTGTCCGAAGGGGTAGGGTTTTTGGCTGTAGTAGCTTTTATGACTTTAGGTCCCTGGGAAATAGTCTCTGGATCCGCAGTAGGATTCTTAGAGAGAAATTTGTGAGAGTCAGGTACTCTGTAGTACCTGTCAGGTTTTCTAGGAGCTGGTGGTAAGGTGTCAGGAGTAAGACTAGATTCCATGAAGACATCATCCACAATATCCAGGACAAGGGGTATAGCTAGAGGCCTGTGCTGGGGCAAGTCTAAAAATTCTGAGAGTCTCTTTTTGGACTGAGGATAGTCTTGGCATTCCCAACAGAAATGCTCTCTTTAAGGTATGCAAGGTTTCACCAAAAGAAAAATCTTCTGGAGGAGAGGCAGGGGGAATGGAATCCACTGCATCAGAATCCTCATAAGTAGACAAGGGTATGTCCTGGTAATCAGAGGGATCTGAGTCATCGGACTCATGGTCTGTAGAATCAGAAGGAAATTCCATTCTTTGTCTTTTAGCGGGGGAAGGCTGACGTCCCCTAATTAGAGTAATAAGGTCTTCAGCCATTTTAAGCATTTGTTTCTGTGGCATGGGAGCTTGAGCATGCACTTTAGTCATCGGTTTTATAGGCGTAGTGTGCACTTTGGGCCTGAGAAACTTGGCAGTTTTAGTCAAAAACAAAGTTGCCGGTTTAATGCGAACATCGGAAGGTTGGAATACACACTCAGAAGCCTGTGCTTGCACAGCGGCTCCAGACCCATCCAAGGTAGAGACATCTGCAGGTTTCATAGTCGAAGCATCATCTTGCGGCATACTGGACTCCGAATGGGTCTCGGCAGAGGCCTGCGAATCTACAGAAGCAGGCATCAGGGGCTGCGAAGGCGCCTCACTGAGTACCAGCAGACCGGCGACTAACGGAAGTGTTGTCGGCAGTTTTGGACCTATGCGGTCTGTCTCTGTCTTTATCCTTACGTTTTTACGCAAGATCGGTAGTCGGATGGCTTATCAAAGCCATTTTGGAATATGGAGAATGAGAGCGAAAGAATTTAGCGGCAAAGATAGCCCGACAACGAATAATCTGGGTGTTAAACAAGGCACAAAACCAGCAGCGAGGGACGTCGTGGTCTGGGCCTAAACAGGTGATGCAGTAAGAATGAAAATCTCTGTGAGGTATTTGCTTTCCACAGGCAAGACAATTGTTAACTTTTTCTGACATCGGTTAGAGCAAGAAAAAAGGATCCCAAAAGGGGTACTTAGCTTTAGAAGACTTCAGGCTTCAAACCTGAAAAAACGAAAATTTCAGGTTGCGGCCAACCAGCACTTGCGAACTGCTTCTGCTTCGCGCTCCTACATGGCAAGAAAAGATGATGAAATGGCATTGGCTACATGTTTTATACCCCTGATGACCTGACGTCATGGAAGAGGCGACGGCATCCGATGCAGAAATCCCAAGACTCTGGTATTCGGGCCGACTGAGGGCTACCTGCAGGCAGATAACCCAAGTGTGATGACCGCAACACGAAGAATATCAAGGATTTCCAAGACAAAACCCTTAGGTCACACTTCGCAGCAGGTTCAAAATGTTTTTGAGTCAAAGACTGAAGGACTAAAGTGAGGTTCCATGGCTCTATGGGCTGTCTAACAGGAGGCCTTGCATTGGCGTAGAGAGTTAAGAGAGGTGCCATCTATACCACTGTGGAAACTGGAAATTGCCGCTATATGTACTCGTATGGTAGAGGCAGAGGCTCCATTATCAAAACAACTTAGCCAAGTAATGAAGCACTGCAGTTACTGGGGCTGAATACTAGTCTAGCATGTTATCCTTGGACCAGATGGAGAACCTTTTCCACTTATTCTGATATAATCTTCTAGTGGATGGTTTATGAGAGACCAGAATGATGTCTTGAACAAGCAAGGAGAGATTAGCTTGCCTGGCAACTAATGGAAGTGGAGAAACCAAGTTATCAGCTTGAGACTGGACAGATTTGGGTGACTCAACCTTTGGGGGTGAGTAATCAGATCTGGTAGAGGGTGCAGAATCCACAGCGGGTATACTAGCTGAGGTCAAAGGAAGGGGAACCAAACTTGTCGAGGCCAGAATGGAGCTAAGAGGATCACCTTGCATCTCAACCGAAGAGCTTTCTTTAGAAATTGTGGAATCAGGGGAATGGGAGGATAAACGTAAAGAAGTCCCGTGGGCCAATCGTGGATTAGAGCGTCCCTCAGTGACTCTTACTGCTGCTGCACTTGTTTGATGGAGAGGTGAAAAGATTGCAGCAAGGCTGGCCCCAGTGGCTGAAGATTTCTGTTGCCACCTCGGGGTTGAGAGACCACTCATGAGGCACGAAGATGCATCTGCTCAGTTTGTCCACAATCATGTTGGACCTCCCCGGGATATGCGTTGCTATCAGAAAACAGTTGGAAGCTATCGCTCACTGCCAAATTCTCATGGCTTCTCGATACAGGGAGTAGGACTCGGTTCCTCCTTGCTTGTTGATATACCAGACCACTGAAATATTGTCTGACTGAATTGCAATTGTCCCAGATGGGAGAGCTGAATGAAAGGCCTGCAATGCTAACAGCACAGCTCTCAGTTCCAGAACACTGATATGCAGGTGGGCCTCTGAGGTGGACCATGTGTCTTGGAGGACAGTCTTTCCCTGGAAATGGCCCTCCCACCCGATCAGGGAAGCATCCGTGGTCACAATAGCTGTGGGTTGAGGGGATTGAAATGAGAGACTCCAAAGTTCTACGTCTGGCCTCAACCAACAAAGAGGTCCTGTTTGCAGGAGTTGGTTATACAAATCTGGTAATTGGGGCGGGTGGTGGTTTGGGACCCACTGACAAAGAAGGAGCCATTGCAGAATCTGCATATGTAGCTTTGCTAGAGACACTATTGGGATTGAAGCTGCCACAGAGCCTAGGGCCTGAAGAACTTCCCTTGCTGACACTTTTGTTTGAGAGTGCATCACTCAGAGCTGAAGCCTCAATCGGTGAAGTCTGTGAATTGGCAGTGATACTAGACAGGACTGAGTATTGAACACTGCTCCAATGAACTCTATTTGTTGTGTAGGAGTAAGATTTGATTTCTCCCAATGTATCGTTATTCCCAACAATTTTGCCAGAGAGAGCATAATGCAGTGCTGTTACCAGCAGATGTTCAGTGGGGGTGGTGAGGAGCCTGTCATTCAGATATGGAAACACCTGGAATCCTTGTAGTCTCAAGTGAGCTGTGACCACTGCCATGCATTTCGTGAACACTCTGGGGACTGTAGAGGGACAGAACAGCAAGGCACGAAATTGATAATGAATGGCCCTTAGCCGGAAACAAAGCAGACTCCTGGAGCGTTTGTCCATCTTGCCTTCTCTTAAAAGGGAAGAATGGACTGAACCGTGACCATCCGGAATTTGGTTTGAATGACAGACTTGTTTAAGCTGCTAAGATCCATAATGGGTCTCCAGTCCCCCGTCTTTTTTGGCACCAAAAAGAATCTCGAGTAAAATCCAGATCCACACTGGTCTGGTGGGACTGGTTGGCTGACTCTTTTTCGAGACAGCTTTATAATCTCTGAAGCTGCTTCTTCCTTTTGGATGGAACATCGGGAAGTTTTCTTGGAAGGTTTAGTTGACAAGGGGAATGGTGTAACCTCTAGTGATGATACTGTGCACTTAACGATCAGTGGTGATATATTGCCAGGAAGCTTGTTGCAGACAAAAATGACCCCCGACTGCTTCCAGAGGTAAGCAATCGGGCTGATCCTCAGGAGCATTGGTAAGGCTGAACAGAGAAGGAATCCCTGGAGCCTTGGTTATGAGGACCCCCCCTCTACCTCTATAGGGGTGTCTTCCGGAATTGTTACCCCCTCTGCCCCTGGGGGGTATTATCACCACGTGCAACATGGAAAGGACCCAGAGATTTTTTTTGTCCCACATTTTCCCACTCCTCTGATTCCTGGAGAAGGTACATTGAGGGTTGGAAAGCCGTAGGCCTATGGCAGACAGGGTCTTTCCATCTTGCTCGCACCTGGCTAGAGTGTCCTTCACTTTGGAGCTAAAAAGGGATGAAGTTTCGATGGGAGCATTCAGAAAGGTAGACTTGAAGGGATCCGCGAGGTCACGAATGCCATCCAGCCATGACGCCTCATGACAATGCCCGAACCTGCTGCTCTAACCGACTCTTCAGTCGCATGTGAAAGCAACCTCATGGACGAGTTGAATACTGATTCCAGGGTTGTGAGCTGCGAGGCCACTTTGTCCCTGACCTCATCAGACAATTGTCTTGCGAGCGTCCCAGAGAGTTCGGAGATCAAGTTCCTCTGGAGTCTCGTAAAATGTGCCAAATAATTCAGGGACCGTATAGCAAAGGTCCCTGATGCAAAAACATGTTTCCCAAGTCTGTCCACCGCCCGGGACTCTCTGTTGGGCGGGGAGGGGACAGCGGGACTTTCCACAGCCAAGTCCTTTTTCATGGCCACCGCCATAGCATCGACTGGTAACCCTTTGGACCAATGCAGTTTCTCCTCAGGAGGGGAAAGAATTTTGTCTGGTCTCTGAGGGATCGCCTCAATGGAATCAGTGTTCTTCCAAGCGCTCTGCCCGATGAGCTGGACGAGATCATCGGCAGATGGAGTCACCCAAGATGTAGAAGGTCAGGCGTGGAAAGCCTGCAGGAACATGGACTCCTCAGAAGGGTTGGAGGGCTTCCAATCACCTCTCTGCTTTAACATTTCCATGAGGTGACTGCGGGAAGCTTTCACCATCATCGTAGTCCGTGTCTTCAGTTAAGTACTCCTGGGGTGAGTCCATGTGCTTCTTCTTGCACATCCTCTTTCGAGGGGGCTCCTCAGTTGGGGTCTCTGAGGAAAACTCGGAAGATCGGGTACCCTGAACAGGGGCATCCTGTGGCTTCTCTGCCCGGTGTCCCGGAGGGGTGGTGATATCTGACGGCTGTAGCTTAGCAGGCGAAAACTGGGGTTCCAACATCAAAGGAGTGCTGCCAGAAGCAATAGCCCTCTCCATCGCGCGGAAGGCAGGCCTGCCCGAACAGGGATGGGAGCCCAGAACCATGAAAGACAACCTTGGGACCGGGGTCACACCACACTCCAACAAACCTGCCCCCACTGGTGGAGCCTCAAGCAGGATCTGTGCAGATGTGGCTATCGGCGCACAGGATGGAACCGAGGAAAAAGACAGCTCCGTGCCCCGGACCGAAACGCCCATCCCCCAATCCCCAGATTGAGGAAGGACCGGTTCACCAGGAACAGAAGACCAAAGGGGCAAACTAGGAGCCAGGCTAAGGGAGGAAAGCTGTACCAACAATGGTACTTGAAAGTTTACCAATGGTAATAACAGGTAGAACAGAGAGGGAAAAAAAAACCAAGGTTAGACAGAATAAAACATACTAGAAATACTATTCGCTCAATAAAATATGAAGATATCAAAATTTTTCCACACAAATATCAAATAAAGTTCCAGTTAGCTGAGAGCTCGGCTGAAACACGGCTTTAAGGCTACACGGCAAAGGAGATCTGAGGTAACAGGGAGAAGGGCATTCTTGGTAGAGACTTAGCTCAAGATTTTTTTTTTGGCTGGAGCGAGCTTGTTAAAAAGGCCGACTCTGTTCCGAGGGCTCGGAACTAAACCCATCAGTGATGAATGAAAGAAGATTAACAACATCAGATGTATGCTTACAGAAAGCAGAATTAGTAAATCTTTGGAGACACAGATACTCACTATAACATTAAATCATGATATTTGAGGGGTTCTCCTCCCACCTACCATGTCTTTCCAGGCCTGATTTTAAAAGTGTAACGACTTCTTATATTTTCTATATATACCAATAAAACCTGGTAACAGTGACCACTTACAATGGTATACCTATGGCTCTCTTAGCAGAGTGGGTGCATACTCTACCTAGTTCTTTGAGCCTTAACTCTCTGCCACGAAAAAAAGATGCAGTACACAAACTCTTGTATGACTAAGATCACAAACATATGGAAACAGAAGAGTAATGTTTGCACTGCAGAGATGTGTATCTGACAAAAACAGCATGGCAGCATGGAGCAGGCAGAAGTAGCAGTAGCAAAAATGCCAAAGTAGCACAATCCCAAAAGCAATAATAGCTAACCGAAGAAAAATCAAAACTGTCCTACAGTTAAAACCAGTTATGCATATCATGTGAACATTCATGAGAAGGTAAAAGTGCAATATAACACACAAATTCCTGATGGAATATTGTATTAAAAAAAAAAAAAAAAAAAAAACATACAAAGTGTGAAAACTGTGGCAAAGTGGCTATGTAAAAGGTCAGTCAGTATGGTTTTCTTGATATATATTATGTTATGGTAGAAACCTGACAATTACATATACAGTCAGTGAAATATGGTAGTAAAATCATGTAACAGCACAAATAATGCAGAACATCTAAAAAAACTGTGGCTAAAAACTGTTGAAAGTCACAACACTAAAGACTTTTGCCTTTGCTAGAGAGGGATTATGTGACCAAGAGTGAAAGTCCTTGGGAAAAGCATTACCAGAAGAGGCTGTGAAGTAACAGGACCTGGCTTGCAGTTTCATCTGTGGAGTACCAGAAGCCATCCCGTAGAGTTTCCTGAATAGCAGAAACCCAATTCTGGATGTGCGAGGCACCCTAGCTTGTGCAGAGCTGCAGTACCTCAGAACTGTAAGGAATTTTGGTATTTCTTTAAAATTGGACTGACAACAAAACCAGAAGTGAAGTAAGCAGAAAGTGTGATGGTTTTCATCTTTTTTTATTAAAGGTGAACGCTGAGTTCTTGTACTGTAAATAAACAGCACTTAAGTGACACTTATTGCTTTCACAGTATTATTTATACTAACTACACTTGTTGGTTTGGAATGCATAGTTTGGTTAATATATATTAAATCTTACATTTTTTTTTGCATTCCTACATGGCGGCCTGCAGGTCACCTAATAGACGTGTTGCTGTCCCATCCAAAAACAGAGATTTTCTGTTCTGTGACTGAGCTTTTGCACTTTGCAAAATGAAGTTCGTACAGACTGGTGCAAACCAGCACAGATGCAAGTTAACATGCTATGGCGCTTCAGGAAAGCAGTGAGAGAGACACATTTAGTCTGTTTCCAGGAACAGCTGAACCTGACAGCCACTGTACTTGCAGCCCTAAAATCTATGCCACCACAAAAGAAGCTGACCAAGAACGATGATATTGAAGCCTCCTTGTTTTTGAGAGTGATGCCACCTAGGATAACTGGGCTTGGTCCGAATGGGTTAAGATGTTGTCTATTATCTTACAGAAGCTCTTAAAACATGTATGGAAATAGACGGTACTGACTACATGGACTGTCAAAAGTTTAAGAAAAATGCTATCTAGTATTGGTCTGTCTTCTAAAAACACAAGCAATGAATGTAATAACCTGACAATTCAAATAAAACAGTAAGAGCATACATGTCTGATCTAAAGCAGGTTTTAAGATTATAGCAAGAACCAGAAGTAAACAGTAAAAGTGAAATGATGCTAAACTGAAAAAAATGGTACATTCAAGTAAGTCAAGCATGTGGACTTCTAAGAGTGACCCTAAGCATACCAATAAGTTGGTTGTTAATAACTGAAAAGTTGCTAGCATTTTAAGGAAGTAGTAGTGTTTAAAGACAATAACCTAAGCCTGTAACCAAAATGTGTAGATGCCTGTAGAAACACAAAATCAGGCAGCAACTGAAACAGTCCGTTTCAGATGAGGGAAAGAGGTGGTGCATTCCAAAATTTGTTTAGTAATAGGAATGATGTACCTAACAAAGCTGGGATTTCTACAAATGCTGATAATGAAATCAAGATATATATATATATATATATATATATATATATATATATATATATATATATATGCATATATATTTATATATATATAAAATCTACATCATATATATATATATATATATATATATACATATATATATATATATATATATATATATATATATATATATATATATATATATACATACATACACACACACGTCTATATACATCTATATATACAGAGACACACACACACACACTTTTTGACATCCTCTGGCAAATTCTGACAATGTAGCCAAGCAAATTTCATCACACAGTGCATTTAAAGGGTGTTTGGTTACGTGAAAGACAGAAGATACTACAACATTCTGAGATACTTCAGCTTCCAAAGGAGGGAGATCAATTAATTACCAAATATCATCAAAAGAAACCAGCAGAAATTTAAAAATGTGAGTCCGAGATACATTATTCTGAAGGCGAAGGTGGAAGAAGGATAAACTTTCTTCCCAAACCTATCAAAGGTTTTTCCCAGTTTGTCAGAAGAGATCGGGCTAACTTCTGTGAGCAATCTGGCTGAAGTAAACTTTGACATACAAATTACTGCAGGATCTGATTGGGGTTAGAAAAAATGAATTTCTGGGACTGAAACAGTTAATGCAGCTTTATCAGACTGTCTTCGAGATGATTCTTGACCACCAGGAGAACTGCAGTCTGCCAAAAAAGCATCCATCCTCCATGGCAAGTAACACAGAAGGAACAGCTGCAGGATGAGGAAATTCCAGATGTTACAAGTCATATCATATTTTTTTGATTCTGGTATTTCTTTTTGTTCCCATGGAAACAATTCCTAACTTCTGTCACTAGTATCAGAAAAAAAGTCAACTCCTCAGGATAGGAAAAGGAATAAAAAAAACTTTCGTCAGGGAAACACAGTCCAAGTCTAACTCCTCTTCCTCAGACTGTGAATCTGTGTTTGAGAAAAAGAAAAATCTTTTCCTTTTCCTATAAGAAAATTCAGTATTTAAAGACTGGAAAGCTCTAAAGAAACCTTTACTAAAGTGCAGGCAATCTTCCTTATTTGCTTTAGGAGAAGAAAATATCTAGTTTTATGTTTCCTTTTTCTAGGAGAACCCCCAGAAAGAGGGTCTTAAAAGACAGCCCCTTCCCTAGGAATGAAGCTCCTCAGAATGACGTAGTGAAGGAAACTCCCATAGTCCCTTCCCTAATGTTGAGAAAGGTGGTTCTTCCTTACCAGAAAAGGGCAGCTGAATAGCCACAGAGCATGTACCTGCCTTTCAGCCCTTAAAAGCTTCCCAAGCAGCAAGAGGATTTGAGAGAAAGAGATATGTAGTCTTTGAAACAACTGATGGCCATAATGGAGTCACCCATTAGCAGCTGAAGTGAACAGGAAGCCTGACTGAAGATCGAAGCTTCTTGGATAACTTTTTTCTTCTTGTGGCTTGAGGAAGGATTGATGGTGTCCATGTTCTAGCCACAACAGACTCTCACAGATGGATAGCAGAGCACAGAAGAGTAGGTGTTATCTCCGGGCTGAAAAAAATACTTTATGAGGTAAAATGTTTTACTGACAACCACCAAACACACTAGCTCCAGTCTGTCACAATACTGTTATGCAGAAATGGCACACCTTTCCTCATTAAAATGAAAAATAAATAAAGGATTTGTCACAGGGACCCAAAATCAGGTGTCATCCCAAAAAGGTGCCTTGACAATTGGTTTGTGGAGTTTAGCACAGTAGGTAACATTCTGACAGGAAGTTAAGGTTTTTGTAGTACAGTTTTTAATGACAATCTAGTACATTTTTAATGACGATCCCCAAAACCAAGAATCTCCTAATAATACAATCTATGATTAAAGTTCACTTTATCTTCAAAAAACAAATATTTTCAGTGGATTCACATCAGAGAACAATAACTCAAAATATAAATGTATATGTTAAAAGTTTTAGTAACAACCGCTAAAAAGCCCAGAAATCACTTCAAACAATGTTTTTTTTTTTTTTTTTAAAAAGAAATACTTTTCTTCACAAAAAAGATTGATGTATGGAAGGTAATCTCAGCAGACCGATCACCTAACTCCCCAGAAGTCCACCTCTTAAAGTTTTGATGCTCTAGACAATGATTTTATCTTGCTTCCTTAGTGCATAGCAAAGGCCAGGGCATGCGGATGGTGACTTAAAGCTTTGAAAACTGGTCGGCTGCTCCAGTACTTGGCAGAATATCCCACATAACTTAGGCTACTGCAGCAGTGATCCAATGATGAGCATCACTGGGTTTAAACAGTTAAGAGTTTTCATCATATCTATCGGGAGGGCAAAGGGGTGCTGCTAACCTACTGAAAACAAATATGGCTTTTGAGATGCCGGGATCCATACCTCTCAACATGGAAACATCAAAAATCTGGACAAGGCCCATGAAAAACAGGTAGAAATCTGTATGCTGATTAACATAAAACTTGCATACATAATTATGTAACCCCACCCACTCCAGTGGAATTGTGGGATATCAACTTTCAAACGCAAACTGAAGAACAATCAGCCAAAATATGGCACCAGAGTCCCCCTGGAGCCATTCCAATGTCCCATTACCTGGCTATTTCTCCCCATTTACCATGAACACTAATGTGTGCATACTGCTTTACTTCAACTATAATTATTTGGATTTTATAGCATAATGCACAAACACTAATAGACATCTGCTAAACAAAGCAATACTGTCTCACAATAAAAATAGACTTGGCATTAAAACCTCTCTGCCCTTGAAACTCCTCACATTCACTGAAACTGGATTGTAACCCAAACCACATCCAAAGAAAATACACATAAGTAATAATTACTAGCTGTGTCTGTTCATCTAAGTAGTAATTAGTAGCTGTGTCTGTTCACCTAAGTAGTAATTAGTAGCTGTGTCTGTTCACATAAGTAGTAATTAATAGCTGTGTCTATTCACATAAGTAGTAATTAGTAGCTGTGTCATTCCACTGAAGTAGTAGTCAATAGATGGATGAGCCTGTTGGTCTTCACTGTGTCTCCTTCACAAAATACTATGTGGATCAATCACATGGGAATAAAAGTCACTCAGAAACAACAGTACACTATCAAACAAATAACTTCACATATTAGGTAGAAAGGCACAAAATGCATGCTTAATTTCTTAATCAAAGCTTACTTCAATAAATAAACATTAGCAGAAAATGTCAATGAGATAAATGATAGGGGATGAAAAGCATGTAGAGAATTGTTTGAATATCTCTGCTAGATAGAACAATGATTAATACCATATTAAATTATATATATATATATATATATATATATATATATATATATATATATATATATATATATAAACTTTCCATTTGTTAATCAAGTAAGCTTATTGGACAAAGTGCCCCTTTTTCAGTGGTAACCCAAGAGCAATGAGCAATGTCTGGTTAAGTGACTTGTTCAGTCACGAAGTAGGCAAAGGTAGTTGGAAGGAATCAAGTACCCTGTACCCTTAGCTGCAGGAGGCAGCTCATTAACATCTCAAAAAGCCTTAATCCTCTGTTCTAACTACCAGACCATGTAAAATGATGAAACCAGATGTCATTTAAGGCTTACAGGGACTGGATTCAATAACCCAACCTATAATGTTTCCTTCAGCTCCTAAAATCAGTATCCCCTAGCTGTTCTTTGAGCAGTTAAATAAGTTCAACAGCTCAGAAATATGGCTTCTCATCAGCATAAGGGCCATATTATTAGCATGTAATCTAATTATTGCACTCATTGTCCTAGGAACTATCACTAGCAAGAACAACAAAGTTGAATGCATTCACTATATCATTCCCCATCTTACATAGCTGGCTCAGCCCAATGACATTTCCCTTAGGTGCATCACTAAAATACTCCTCTGTCATGTTTGTAGAAGTGGACCCTGTTAATTCTTAAGCATACTTTGTAATGGACAGTCTGAAAAATTAAGTTAGATGTGGTTGCAACGTAGGAGCAGCATCATGGCCGACTGTCCTGATGTTTGTTTCCATTACCTGCAAAGTACTTCTCTTAATATGTTCTTGTGAAATGAGCTGCAACATATTTCAAATCTTTTAACAAACATTCAATAATATACATGAACAGGCATTAAATAATATACATTTTTCACTAGGTATGTACCACGCGGGATGGGTTAATATAATGGGGATAATCTGGGGTGTATTCAAGTCGCTCAGATATACCTCTCAAGTGTACCACATGAGGAACGTTCTTCATTTGGGTGTCTTAAAAAGTCTATATTCCTTTTAGTTCCTCTCTGAAAAGCTCTGTTACATATTCAGTATTAGGAATTTATAAAATTGATATCGATAGCAAATACTGAGTCACATCACTTAATAGAAAGAAGTTTTATAAACAAACAGTAACAGATCGTAAACATCTTGAGAGTTTCCTAATTAAGTTGTCAATAAGCTGTTAGTGTTCTACATTTTGCCTACTTGCACCACATTATGAGAGATACAGTTCTTCATTTTGGAGATAAAAAAAAAAAAATAAAAAAAAAATTAATAATTCAGGAAACGGCTATATTATCCTGTACACAACATCCTTCAAACTGCAGGTAAATACTTGCATTAATCTGCTTTATTCTTCCCTTGTCGCTTTTCTCTATAAGCGAAATAAATTCCCCACCTCATCAGCCATGCAGGGTGGTTAATTTCTTTAAAAAAAAAATCACTTGTAAGTTAAGGAAAGCAAGCTCTAGAATACAAGTAAGATAAACAACTAATATAAGACATTGAGGGAATGAAGAGTGAAAAGATCTGTAATTGCAATAGGGTGCTTTTTACCTTAATTACAGGAACGTCTGTGTTCTAAAAATTTATTTGTGCTCTTGCTTCCTCTTGTAAATTATGTTATTACATAGCTGTTTCTGACAGAGGAACAATGCAAAAATGTGCATACAGCCTGCACATAAGAATAGTCTTGTAGAAAAAGGACATGAAACAATGCGATTGCATCACTTGGTAGAAGTCTGTCTTTAACACAAGGTTTTTAACAGGGTGTTCTGCTCTACCCAACTTCTGCATTTTTATTACTCTTACAAATTTCCAAAATGGAGAAACCTTTATTGTAAATCACAGAAATGCCATGGTCCTCAATGTTCCAAAAGGAAAAGATCTGTCACTCATTCATCGCCAAGAACTTTTTAACAGATATCCTGCAAATACTGAATCATATTCATCCATCAACAGAACTTTAAGTATTGTGACATTCTTAGCTCGTTCCTCTCAAGTTGTTAAGAGTTATGGACAAAGCAATTAAGTAAATAAAATGAAATAAATAAATAAAATAATTATTAGGGGGAAATGTTCCAAAATAGGGATATATTTTAAATACTGGCACTATTGATATTGAACTTTTCAAAATAATGTTCGGCTTTAGGAGGTATGGAACAAATGTCTGAAAACATCAGAGGCGTCCCTTCAAAGTCTGGAGAGTTGCCGTTGGCAATGTTCCATGTTTTTGGAGATAGAAGTCGAGAGGAAAGGGAGTAGTCTAAGCACAGGAAATTTGGACAAAGTCAAAAATAATTGGAGGGGGGGGGGGGTGCAAATGCCCAAAATAGGGACAGATTTAAAATATTGCACTTATAAACTTAGAAATCTGCTAAAATAAAAGGTGCTGTGACAGCATGCATTTTCTATAGGATATGAAGTCTGAAACTGAAACATATTATTTAGTGACTTCAATCCTCAATAATTTGCCAGAAAAACAAGTTTTATATTGCCTGACCAAAAATATGGGACAAAAATATGGTTAGTTGAGAAGTACGAATACTCTTTGTGGAACCCGAACCTCAAGACCAGAAGATTGCACCTTTCTGCTGGCAACAGTTTGCTAGCTTGGTGCTGTCTTATGTCTCTGTGCATTGACTTCATCATGGACTTGGCGAAGAAGAAGAAAGCGAGTATTACACTGTTCTCACATCCTCCTTCCTCTCCCAGTGTGTGTGACATCGGAGTAGACAAGCATGCTTAGAGATCGGGGGAATGTGGGGGGTTGTGACCACCATGTGAGCGTGCGTGTGTTTTACTGAGGCTATTTATTTCCATTCACTGCAAGGGGTAGCAAATAAGAGCAGCTGTTGCTACTCTGTGATGTGCAGATGGAAAGACTTTCCATGTCAAGTGTGTTTGGCAAGGTAGGCCAGTTAAGCAAGTACCCTAGCATTTATCACATACTGCAGTTAAAGGTTTATGATTTATTATTTCAAGGTTTATTCTGTTATTTTAGGAAGTTTTCCTCTTTTCTTGATAGTATGCTACAGATGAAATGTATAAATTTTTCCACAGTGACTTAGCTGATATGGGATTCCTAGGGATCCTTACTGAAATATCAGCACTTGTAATGCCTACTGCCAAAAATTTGAGAGGAGGAAAAAAAAAAAAAAAAAAAAAAAAAAAACCTGAAAACACAGAGAACAATGAATCTCGAAAATCGTGCTTTTCCCTAAGAATAGGGTACTTATGTATTATCGCAACCATATTTTCGCAGTTGCGAATTTCGCTTCATTGAATACAGACGACCGCATCAAACCCTGCAAAGTTTTGTGCAAACTCATTATTGCTGGCAAAAAAATTTCTGGTCTACCTTCAGGCAAAGAAAAAGTTTAAACAATCCTCTTCCTGTTTTGCGTGCATTACAGAGACACGCTTGAATTGACAGGGATGCTATCTTAACTTATGAATGGACTATTTTGAAACGTGAGGAACGAAGCACTCACAGAAGGAAAACACAGATACAGGAACGATGTTTTGGGTAAAGTAATACTTTGCTAAAAGTGTGGAAACAGAATGGAAAACAACCACTGCAATGCAAAAGTTGAGAAACACTACTGCTGGTAAAACTTCAGGGTGGATGATGTTGATAGCCCTTTTACGGGCTTCTGATTAAACCGTTCTAAGAACAGTACGGAAAATCTGTTACTGGCTGATGATGCACTTCTTCCTGTTATTACTGCCATGTTTGGACCTGAGTCTGTGTATCAAAATTGTTAAAAATAAAAAAAAGCTATGCATAACTCCTGTGTTTCTGCTTTTCTATAAGGGAGAAACTGGTGAGCAATTGCAGTGAGTAAGACAGCAGCACTGACAGCTGAAGCGTGTATGTACTTTACTGCCAGCTACATGGCATGCAGGCGGTGAAGTGCATACCTAAACAGCGACATTAACTTACTCATGTTTTTGGGGATAACCCTGCCTAAAACAACTGTTAGTGAGAAAGAAAATCCATAGTCTGACATTGTCACACCATGAACCGTTACATTTCCACATCGGGAAACAACCATTATTATCGCAAAAATCTGGTTGCGATAATGCGCAAGTACCAAGAATAGTTGTGTAAGAACTTATCATAACCTTACATGTCCTTCTCTCCCATGTTGCAGTATTCATAACAGTAGAGAGTTGCTGCCAGCAGCGCCACCTTCTGGCCAGTATGTCAAAGTCTGTTTCTGAAGGGTACATGTGATGTCCCTTGTCAGGGCCATAAACCGATGTAGGGTATAAATGTGACGTCTGCACGCACCCTCCTCAGAATGAACTGCCACATACAGTAGTACTCCTGTGGGTAGAAGAGTCTCAGGGGGACCCTTGGAATTACATACAGGTTAGAGTCAGGGAAGTAGGAGGTTTGTGTTTATTGGAGACATTGGGGGTTATCAAGGTAATGTCCCCACAAGTCAGAATGGCAAGCACGATGTTAAAAGTAGAGGGGCAGGAGGGGGGATTGAATACTGCAACATGGAAGAGAAGGGCATCCAAGGTTATGGTAAGTTCTTACAAAACTATTCTATGTCCTTCTATTCACATGTTGCAGTATTCATAACAGTAGGGAGAGTACCAGAGCTTTTAGTCATGGCTTTGGGTGGAGGACTGAGTTCAATGGTCGAAGGGAAGGTAAAAAACGCACTCTCCAAAGCTAAGAATACAGCATCCATGGGACCAGATGACATCCCCAGGCTGTGTACTACTTGAAATACAAAATGAACTGGCACCTCACCTAAGTGTCATGTTTAATCATAGCCTCAACTCAGGCTTTGTGCCCACTAAGTGGCGCACAGATCCACCTTGGATCCTGGGAACTACAGCCCCATCAGTCTGACGAGCCTGATTTGCAAGGCCATGGAACGTATTATCATGGAACTTATAAACAAAGACACTTGCAACCTTCAAACACTGAACCCCACCCAGTTTGGGTTCGTGAAGGGCCAAGCTTGTCTCCTGAACCTGACTTGACTTCTTCGAATCAGTCTCCAGAACTGTGGACGAGGGTAAGGCGGTCCACACAGCCTATCTGGACCTCGCCAAGGCCTCTGACACCATACCCCACTCTGGAATCATAGATAAACTTACTAAGCTGGGCATTAATCCCTACATCACTCAATGGATTGCCAACTGGCTTACTGACAGAACCCACACTGTAAAAGTAGCCGTAGTAGAGAGTCCAAAGGGCAAGGCTGAGAATTGCAAATGGCAGGAGCCTATTGCAAATCTGTGGTATTTCCTTTAATCTGGGTGTATGGGGATGTGTAGGTAGGCATCCTTTAAGTACAGGGCTATTATGAATGTCTGACTTGGAATTAGAGGTAAGAGGAGGGGTAAGGTAATCATTTGAAACTGGGAACTTTGAGAAATAGGTTTAGAGGATAAGTCTAGGATTGGCCTCCAAGGGCCATCCTTCCTTGGTACCAGAAACATTCTGGAGTAAAAACGTACTACATAAATGTAGATGTTCTAGTGTATTCACTGTTGCAGTCATCACCTGTGGGTTATCCTTGCTGTGGTAACCCTCGTCCGGCCCGAATACCAGAGTCAATTTTTTTTGCATCAGCTGCAGTCGCTTGTAGTCTGACGTCAGTGCTATAAAGCAAGGCAGCCAATGTCATTACATCAGTTTTTCTTGCCCTAACCCGTCAGAAGTATAAGGAAATAAGGAAAAGTGTTTCTGGTGGCCAAATGCCACCGTGGGAAGCTTATGTCCCCCTAGGGGAAGATGCTATATGGGGGATGGAGGGAGGGAAACCAGGACTGCAACAGTGAATACACTCAAACATCTACATTTATGGTAAGTGTACACAACTGTACTATGTTCTTCATGTTTCACTGTTGCAGTCATCACCTGTGGGAGATTCCCAACATTGAGGAGAAGGGTGGAAGGAAAGTTAGAGTCCTAGGCATGGGTCAGCAGGCCCTGCAGAGGCAAACCCTGCCCTAGACTTGGAAAAAAGAGGTAGGTGGCAATGCTTTGTAAAGGTATGGAGAGAGGTCCAGATGGCAGCTTCCAAGATGTCCCTGGTGGGGACTCCTCTGAGGAAGGCTGTGGAAGTAAAGGCTGCTCTAGTGGAATGGGTATGGATAGACTTTGGGGGGGGGGGCTTCCCATGTAGTCTGTAGCAAAAATGGATACGATGCGATATCTATTTGGAAATGGTTTGTTTGGAAATGGGGCTTCTCCTCTGCCCCAGGGGCAAAGCTGACAAGTAGTTCATCTGTTTTTCTGAAAGGTTTAGTATGGTCCAGATAGTATCTGAGTTGTCTATGCAAGTCTAGCGAGTGGTAGAATTCTGTCCCCCTTGTTTTGAAGGTGGGTAGGTGTATGGCCTGGTTCAAGGTCACATCAGATACCAACTTGGACGTAAAGGAAGGGTTAGTCCTCAGGGAGACCCTGTCTGCATGGAAAATGATGAAGGGCTCAACAGCCATGAGGGCCTGAAGCTCAGACACCCTTCTGGCTGAGGATATAGCTAGTAGAAAGGCAGTCTTCCAGGAGAGGTATTTCAATTCTGTAGAAGCAGCAGGTTCAAAAGGAGGTAAGGTTAGTTTTTCTAGAACATAATTCAGGTCCCAGGGTGGCGTGGGAGGCCTTCTGGGAGGTCTGATATTAGAAGCCCCTCTGAGGAATTGCTTAATCAAAGGATGAGAGAAGAGGAGTGGGTCTGAATCGAAATGGGCAGAAATGGCTGAGGCATGGACTTTAACAGAGGAGAAAGAGAGGCCACAATTGAGCAACTCGGCTAGGTAATCCAAGATAAGAGGGATGGGAGGTACTGGCCCCTTTGGACTGGCTCCAGGCATATGACTTTCTGGTCCTGGGCCTTCTGGCCTCTGTGATGATGTCTAGGACATGTTTGCTTAACAGGGACTCCTTGTTAGCTTTTAAGGTATAAGCCATGCTGACAGATTGCGAGTCTGTAAGTCTGGGTGCAGTATCTTCCCCCTCCCCTGGGTCAAGAGATCTGAGATCGGGGAAGCTGATTGGGGGGCTGTAAGGTCAGGCTGCGCAGTAAGGGGTACCAATGTTGTCTGGGCCAATCTGGAGTAATGAGAATGGCCTTTGGTCTCTCCTCCCTTACTTTGATCAGTACCTTGGGAATAAGGGTCAGAGAAGGGAAAGCGTACACAAAGAGGGAGCTCCAGGGGAAGGTCAACGTATCCACCTTCCACGCTAAGAGGTGATACTCCCTGGTACAGAAATTTTGCAGCTGGTGGTTGAGGTGCGAGGGCAAAGAGATCCACTTCCGGAGTCCCCCACTCCTGAGTGATTTGCAGAAAGATTTCCCTGTGGAGCTGCCATTCGTGGGGGTCCAGTAAGTTTCTGCTTAGGTGGTCTGCAGTGTGTTGTTGACCCCTGGTAGGTATCGGGCAATTAGGTGTAGACCTATGGAGGTGGCTGTAAGCCAGAGGCTCATGGCTAAACCTGCACAGGGGGTAAGATTGGGTCCCCCCCGTTTGTTGATATACCACATTACTGTGGTGTTGTCTGTTTTTATAAGAAAACCCCCTGGCCTGAGATGGGGTTTGAAAGATGTCAGAGCCTTTTGTACTGCCATCATTTCTTTCTGATTGATGTGCAAGTGAAGTTGCTGGGCATCCCAAAGACTTTGGGTGCACCTGTCTGCTAGGTGAGTGCCCCAAGAAATGTCTGAGACATCGGTGGTGATGGTCTGGCCAGTAGGGCGGAGGATAAAGGGAAGACCCTTGTTCCTAGTACAGGCCTCTGTCCACCAGAGAAACTCTGCCATTATACATGGGATCAGAGGGAGAGAGGTCTCTAGAGACAGAGTGCTGGCACCAAAGTTTCTTTCGATACCACTGAAGTTTTCTCATGTGAAGCCTGGTCAGAGTAATGAGAAGGATGCAAGATGTCATGTATCCCAGGGCTTGCAGGAACTTCCTCGCGGTGAGGTGACTTCTGGAAGCCAGCTGGGTAAAGTAGAGAGGCAAGAAGCTCTGTTTTTCTGGGGATAGAAAGGCCATTTGGGATGTTGTGTCTAGAAGAGCTCCCAAGAAAATGATCTTCCTGGTGAGGTTTTGCTTTGATTACTTCTCGTTGATGATGAACGCTAGGGAAGTTAGGAGTGATTTGATAAAGAAGACCTTGGAGCAGCTTTTCTTTGCACTCTGCCTGAATGAGGCAGTTGTCCAGGTAAGGGTAAATCTGTATATTTCTTTGTCTGCAGAATGCTATGGCTAGGGCCAAGCATTTGGTGAATACTCTGGGTGCAGTAGATAAGCCAAACGGCAGGGTAGAGAACTGAAAGTGCTGTGAGCCTGCTCTGAAGCGCAGGAATTTCCTGCACGATTCCCTGATGGAGATGTGGAGGTAGGCATCTTTTAGGTCTAGGGTCACTAACCAGACATTTTGTGTTAGCATAGGCAGCAGCTGCTGCAATGTTAGCATTTTCAGTCTGGGGACCACTAGGGAGGTGTTCAGAATGGAGAGACCCAGGATGGGGTGCCAAGTGCCCTCTTTTCTGGGAACAAGGAATAGTCTGGAATAAAATCCTTTTGGTTGTTTGATTTGAGGGTAGAGGTTCTACTGCCCCCTGGGATATTAGAGTTTATACCTGTTTCAATGCCTCTGCCCACTAATTTGGAGGAAGTCCAGGTACCCTCTTGGAAATGGGAGTTCGCTAAAAGAGAATTTGTATCCCTGAAAAATGATCTTTAAGACCCACGGGTCCTTTGTTACAGAAAGCCAATTGTCTTTGAAGAGGGAGATCCTTCCTCCTAGTTTTTGATGGGTGAAGGGAGGGCAGAGGGAGGAGGGGGAGTTATTGTAAGTGTTTGTCATAGAAGGTTGGCTTAGAACTCCCTGCCTTAGAGACATAAGTGGTCCATTGCTTGTTTCTCTGCTGGCTCTGGGATAGGGACATGAATGGTCTGCCCCTGCGGGGCTTACCTTGGCCCTGTCTGCTAGGTGCAGGAAAGGCCCAGTGCTTAGGGGAAAAGTTCCTGCTGAACCTGGGAGGTTATACCTGAAAGAAATCTTTTACCGTTTGTATAGATTTTGCTTTGTCTTCCTTCCTTTTAAGCACCTCTTCTGCTTTTTCCCTAAACAAGCGGTCCTTATCTAGGGGTGCATCAGTAAGTTTGGACTTGAAATGATGAGGGAGAGGTTGTTCCTTCAGCCATGAATGTCTCCTAATAACAGATCCTGTCACTGTTGCTCTGCTAGAGGCTTCTAGGGCGTCATATCCACATTGTAATGAGTGTTTGGCCACTTAACAAGCAGAGTGGAGTAAAACTGCTAACTCTTTTGAATTGTCACAGTCAGGAAAGGTAGCAATTTTCTGTTTTAATATTTCCAAAGTGTGTTGTTGATATTTTAGCATATGGAACTGACAACTGAGTGCTCTGATAACTTATGTATACTTTTTTATCCCATCTGTCCAGAGCTCTGCAGTCTTTGTCAGAAGGAAGAGGATTTTTGGCAGAACTAGTCTTAGCTCCTTTAGGTCCCTATGTAATGACCTCTGGGTCTGCAGCAGGATTTCTGTACAGGTATTTGTGAGAATCTGGTACTCTGTAGCACCTGTCAGGCTTACTGGGAGCAGGAGGGAGGGCTTCAGGGGCTAAGCAGGATTCATGGACAACATCATCCACCACTTCTAAAATAGGGAGGATGGCCAGAGGGTCTGTGCTGAGGCAGGTCCAGAAACGTCTTTTCTTAGACTGTGGGAAGTCCTGGGATTCCCATTGGAAATGTTCCCTAAGGGAGTGAAGGGTTTCCCCAAAGGAAAGGTCCTCTGGAGGGGAGGCAGAAGGGATGGAATCCTCTGCATCTGAATCCTCATAAGCAGTTAAGGGATGCTGTTCCTCTTCAAAAACTGAATAGTCAGATTCCTCAGAATCCTGTTCTGTCATACTTTCTGGAGAAGGGTGCCTTTTCCTTTTACAAGTTGTGACCTGACCACCCCAGAAAAGGGAGAGGAGATCCTCTGCCATTTTCAGCATTTGTGCTTAGGGTGGTGGAGCAGTAGCAAGATCGACTTCCTAGGAGTGGCCTGGCTTCTAGGCCTGAGAGAATCCGTTGATCTGAGAGAAATGGTAGTCAGAAGAGAAGATTTTTTTTGTCTAGATTTGGTAGTGAGAAAGGCCTCCTTGGAACCTGGTGCCTGCATGGCGGCTCCGTACCCAACGGAGGCAGAGACAGCCAAAGGCTCGGAAGATGAAGAAGATTTCTGTGGTATACCGGACTCCGAAAGGCTCTCGGTAGAGGCCTGCACAGATATCGAATCAGGCATCAGGGGCTGCGAAAGCACCTCACTGAATTCCGGAGAACTGACGACCTGCTTAGCAATAGCGTTGTCGGAAGGCTTAGCCTTGTGTGGTCTTTCTCTACCATTATCTCTACGTTTTTTCAGAATGTCCACAGATTGTTGGCTAACGGACGCCATAACAGAATGCAAAGATGGAACATGAAAATTACTTTCTGCAAAAAGAGCTCTACGGCGAATGGTTCTCACATTAAAGAAGGCACAAAACCGGCAACGGGGGACGTTGTGGTCTGGACCTAAATAAGTGACTCAGTAAGAATGGAAGTCTTGGTGTGGCCTCTGCTTTCTGCAGGTGAGGCAATTATTAACTTATTCGGACATCAGTTACTGCAAGAAAAAAGAATCCCCAACGGGGTACTTAACTTTAGACGTTTTCAGCTGAAATTCAACTTCTGGTAGCAACCGACCAGCACTCATGCGAACTGCTTCTGCTATGGGCTCCATGGCAAGAAAGACTGGTGTAATGACGTCGGCTGCCTTGCTTTATAACACTGACGACCTGACGTCAGACTACAGATGACTGCAGCCGATGAAAAAAAACACTGACTCCAGTATTTGGGCCGGCCGAGGGCTACCACAGCAGGGATAACCCACATGTGATGACTGCAACAGTGAAACACGAAGAACATCCCTTGTTTCTTCCTGGTGTGGTACCTGTTCTACGGTACCTTGAACTAGAAGCTGCTGAATGATAGGAGGGAAAAGGTGGGTTTGGATTGCAGGTGGTTGAGGGATGCCACTGAAGGGTGGTATCATTCACCAAGTCATGAAGTAGCCTCACAGAATGATGGAGAGAACCCATTGTTCTGATGTAATAATCTGCATGGAGGGAAGGGGGAGGGTGCGATGGAGGGAAAGTGGGGGTGTTTTGGTGCAAGGGAGGGTAATCACAGAGGAGGTGGTCTGGACTGGTCAGACTGGCCTCAAAAGGGAGCAGTGTCTGCTGACGGCCTTCTAACAAAGGATGGTTTCTGTGGATAATTCCTGTGATATCTGGGTATAGCAGACAGTAGAAGGTGTTTAATATTCTGAAGTTCTTTACCCTTTTCTTGAAGGAACTTAAGGAGTTCTGCTGAGGTTTGGCCAATTAGGGGTTTATTATCCAGTGGTGCATCCAGCAATTTTGTTTGCACATACATGAGCAGGGGTTGTAGTCTCACTCAAGAATATCGCCTCAAGACTGATCCAGATGCAGCAGACTTCGATAAGGCTTCCACAGCATTATAACTGCACTTTGAGTGCCTAGTTACTTGGGATGCAGTGGAAAGAAGGGTGTTAATTTGAGTTTTAATGGGAGAGTCTAGTGCCTCAGATAGTAATGAGGAGGCCTTGGAAATGGTATCCAAGAGATATTTAGCCATATGTATTTGGTAGTTGAAAGCTCTAATAGCCAGGGTACAGGGAGGTATAGACTTTCTTCCCTAGTCTGTCCATGAATTTTCCGTCTTTGTCTGTGGAATAAAGAGCACACAAAGGTAATTGCCTGGATGATTTATCAGCAGAGATAGCAATAACCCATAGCTCTAAAAAATGCGATGCTCCACTCAGAGCATTTACTTTGCAGAAAGGCAGAATAAACGTTTTTTGGATGTAAATTCTAAATGTTTGGATCATATTATGTTCAGCTGCATGTTTATTTTTATTTACTTTTTATTTATTGATTGATTTTAATTTATTAAAGAGTGTCCTGACTTCACAGGACCCTTTTCAAATTCAGCACAGAATGGTTCAAATATTTAGAGAGAGAACTCGAAAGTTTTAGCATGTTCACAAACCAGAACAGAGGCTTGGCAGTTCAATGCAGTTAGTGCTTTACATTAATTTTACAGCAACTTAAGTTACAAAAGGCAATGCAAAAATGATATATATATATATATATATATATATATATATATATATATATATATATGTATATATATTAATTATAATTAGATTATGTATTATTGCTGTCATGCTGGCTATGTGTACAAGTAGTTGAAGGTGTAAAGGGAGGAGGGGTGGGGTGGGGGAATGAGGGTAAAAAGCAGGTGAGTAGAAGATAGAAATAGATGAAGTTGATTGAAAGATGCACAGATACAGTCATATTTCTATCTGATTACGAAGAAAGTTACGGAGAGTCGTCTTCTTCTTTGGCTTTTCCCAGTTAGGGGTCGCCACAGCGGATCACCTGTTTCCATTTCTTCCTGTCCTCTGCATCTTGCTCTGACACACCAACCACCTGCATGTCCTCTCTAACCACATCCATAAACCTTATCTTAGGCCTTCCTCTTTTCCTCTTACCTGGCAGCTTCATCCTTAGCATCCTTTTCCCAATATACCCAGCATCCCTCCTCAGCACATGTTCAAACCAACGCAATCTTGCCTCTCTGGCTATGTCTCCAAACTGTCCAACCTGGGCTGACCCTCTAATATACTTATTCCTAACCCTGTCTACCCTCATAACACCCAGTGCAAATCTTAACATCTTTAACTCTGCCACATCCAGCTCTGATTTCTGCCTTTTTGTCAATGCCACTGTCTCTAACCCATATAACATAGCCGGTCTCACTACCCTTTTGTAGACCTACTCTTACTGGTACTTGTCTGTCACAAATCACTCCTGACACTCTTATCCACCCACTCCACCCTGCCTGTACTCTCTTCTTCACGTCTCTTCCACACTCGCCATTACTCTGAACTGTTCATGCTAAGTATTTAAACTCATCCACCTTCGCCAACTCTACTCCCTGCATCCTCACCATTCATCTATCCTTCCTTTCATTCACACACATATATTCCGTCTCAGTCCGGCTGACCTTCATTCTTCTCCACTCTAGAACATATCTCCACCTTTCCAGGGTCTCCTCAACCTGTTCCCTACTCTCACTACATATCACAATGTCATCTGCAAACATCATAGTCCACGGGGACTCCTGTCTGATCTCGTCTGTCAAACTGTCCATCACCAGTGCAAATAAGAAAGGGCTCAGAGCTGATCCTTGATGTAATCCCACCTCCACCTTAAACGCATCTGTCACTCCCACTGCAGATCTCACTGCTGTCACACTACCCTTGTACATATCCTGTACCACTCTTACATACTTCTTTGCCACTCCCGACTTCCTCATACAATACCACAACTCCTCTCTAGGCACCCTGTCATATGCTTTCTCTAAGTCCACAAAGACACAATGTAGCTCCTACTGATCTTCTCTGTACTTCTCCATCACCACAATCAGAGCAAACATTGCATCTGTAGTGCCTTTCCTGGCGTGAAACCATACTGCTGATCACTAATCATCACCTCCCTTCTTAACCTAGCTTCCACTATTCTTTCCCATAATTTCATGCTGTGACTGATCAGTTTTATCCAGTTGAGAAATTGGATAGTATTGAATGGGGCGCCCTTGTCTGCACACCAAAATAGGAATTTAAAGAGGCCAATCAGGAATTCGTGGCACCCTATTATTTTGAGCCCAAAACTGGGAAATACAGAGGAATTCGGTACAGTTGAGAGGTATGCACTTGACCTGGACTGCAGGATACTTGCGCTAAGACAACCTATTTACAAATGTACTACACTCAAGAGAATGACAGATACAGGAATCATTAAAGCTTCCTAGAGATATTTATACATGTTTCACAAACATACTCAAGATCAAAATCAAAACTTCCAACATCAAAATCAGACTTCCAAGATGGCTGACACTGATCAACAAGTTGATTTGAGCTCTCCCAGTGTGAAAAACTTAAACTGCAGGGGAAAAAACACAGTAAATGCTATCAATCTGGTGCAAGTTTTAGTCACTGGTTAATCATTAAGCTGCTTGGGTGTCCGCAGAGAAGAAATCTGGAAAAAGTAACAGAAAATAAAAAAACTCTGGTGGAGAAGGGAGCAGCTTTTCAGCAAAAACAGTTCAAGTTTCAGCTTTGGTACAAGAGATGGTTCCAGTAACCTCGAGGAAAATTTTATCAAATTTATTCAAATTTGTTTACAATAAGAAAAGCAATGGAGAAATATATAAAGTCAAATATCAAACTGCTGAATGTGAGACTTCTCATCAAGTAAAAACTGTTTAAAACCAGCAGAATTATAGAAGACAGAGCATGGACAGAAAACCCAATACTTCTGCTATACCAGAAAAACTGGAAGGAATAGATTACATTAATTTTATAGAAGTACACACAAGCAAATAGATTTGTATTCCAAAGCAGGATTTGTTAATTGAAAAGGCACACTATGTGTAAGCTCCAAATCTGGCCAGGAGAAAGGAACCAAGACCTATATTAGTAAAGAAGCAATCATACAAAGAGAAAAAGCTGTTCCTGCCAAAACTGTGGCAGATGAGGAAAATATAGAAAATAGGGGCACCAGAGTGTTTGTGGAAAATGGTTATTCATTGTACACCAGGCAGAAGAGAAGAGAGTTTACCCTGCGATCAGGAGATGTCAACCGACAGATGTGAAATTCAAGTTGCTATATCCAATTGCTTTTAGAACATTTTCTCCTGGAAGATAAAAGCATTTTTGGACACAGAGCAAGTTAAGGAGGAATTTAAAAAGTTTACCCAGCAAAGAAAGAGCCAGTAAGCTGAAGGGGACTGCTTCTTATTCTTCTGAGAAAAGAAAAGCCCGCAGAAAGGACTTGCCAGTGAAACATTTTCTTTTATTCCAAAGGAAAATGACTGAGTAACAGATAAGCCCTTCATCTAACTAAAAATCATAAGTACTTTGGATATGAGCAAGATACAGATGTTTGGTGGTTGAGATAAGGAAGATCAGCAATAATGTGAAGGTAGGAATAAATGGAAGAACTGTACAGTTCAGGCATGAGAACTGTGCTTCTACAAGAAGAAATAGCTAAAAAAAGACTGGAAGTTTGTTGACTGTGCTAAATTGGTGGGTGGATTTTAAAACATAATTCCCACTTTGTTATTAAAGTTTAGAAGGATAGTGAAGGGACTGAAGATGTAACTGAGTAACAATAAAAGTTTTTCTCTTAATAAAAATGTGTATAATAAATATCAAAGGAAACTGCATGCATCCATCCATCCAGCCACATCTCCCTTTTCCCATTTTTGCACATGGAGTAGGGGTGCCACTTCACTAGTGACAATCATCTACAGCCAAGGTTTACACTTCCGGGTGGCTAGCCCTGCCACGGTAGTTCTTCCACACTACACATTCGCCTGTAACTTATGGCCAACTGTTATACTGTAAAGCAATTCTATATAGTATGCAGAGGTATTTTAAATGTGAGATAGGGGTGTCACAGGGACTGCTGTTTATGCTAGTGATATTAAAGAAAAACTACTTTCCTTGGCTGTAATACATCTGGGGTTAATATTGTAACAAGATAAGGCATACTTGATCATGTGTGTATTAAAATATTATAATTCACCCCACTTTTTTTTTTTTTTTTTACAGCTGAAGTATAGATTGAAATGTTTGCCCCCAAGAAAGAGCCCTACAACAGTCAGGACTGTTGGCTTTTGCGGCCAGGAGTGGAGGTAATCATGCTAGAAGACTTAGCTGACTGGCAACGTGAAAGAAGATTAGACCACTTTAACAGGTGGCTGCTATTTATGGATTGGACCCAATTTACAACATGAAATAGCATTTGGGGGTGTCATTAAGGCCTCCACACCAGATAAGACTGCTTCATCTTCTGTACCATGGCTAACCTGCTCATATGACAGCTGGAGAAAGAGGGCCTCCAAACAAACATGGACATCCAATATGGACTGTTCAAAGCCTTCATATGGAAAGAAAGAAAAGCCTCAGCCATGTTATCCTGTGCACAACGCCAGAGGTCTGATGCCCTGGTACAGAGTAAGACACAGACAGTCTCCAGACAAGTTTCTTTTTCAGCCCAGACTCAGTGAGATGAAATCTTCTCCAATGCAAAACCACTATGGAAGACAGGATAACTGAGACAGATAGTTGAGCTATTTAAGGCCCAGTGTGGCACAAGAGAAAATTCCCTTCCATACACTATCCCAAGATTTGGAGTTTGTTAGGTGACAGTGTAGCAACATATGTTCTCTGCAACGTGTGCAAGACTATTTATTCATGTGGGAGTTTGACCTTAGATGACTTGTCAGGATCTCACTCCATCAAGTCACTGCACCAAGAACCTGCTCAAGTCACTGCACCAAGAACCTGCGGAAAACCATCCATCTCCACTGAAGATGACACAGTAGTGTCCAGGTGCTTCCAGGCTTCGTCCAGACTGTCCTTACCTGGATCCAAAAAAAAAAGTCAGAATGACCTAAGGCTCCTCCTCTAAATCTTCATTTGCTAAATAAATTCAGAATTTTTTGAGGGAAAAGAAATGGGATCACAGGTCAATCCATCATCTTCAGCAGTCTATGGTTTTTCGCAAGGAGAGGCTCAAACAGTGGGGAACCTGTAGGAAGGAGGGAGGTTCATTATCTCTCTCTGGCTTAGTGATAATACCCTTAGGAATGCAGAAGAAAGAATCTTGTCTCTCCTCATTTCCAGTAACAGACTACTTGTGTACACTGTGACAGTGGGGAGGAGAGGGTGATGGGGCAGTAACATATGGAATGTATCCATCAAAGGCATCAGAAGACAAGAAAGGGCACTGTCCCCTAAGGGCATGCTTCCATCAGATATCAAACAATTGAACAAAGTTAACGATTTAAGCCATGGCACCCTCCTTTCTTTGGACCTGACCACTGAACTCAAACTGGTGGGCTCCAGAGATTGTTTAATTGCAACAGAATGGCTGACACACTGCTTTTGCTTGTCTGAATACACTGCACACCTAATAGACACATATTACTCACTGAAACAGAAGACCAGCACAAATTTAAGCTTGCTAGTCAAAGATAAGTTCATAATGCCCAAGGGTTATGATCCAATCTCAAAGATATACTTTCTGGATGTAACAGAGGCCTAGGGATGGATGGGGAAACCACCAAATTGGGCACAATCATCCTTTGCAATTATTCTGAGAGAGAAGTAGATCAGAAACGTCTTTCTGTGTCTTTGGGTGGCTAGGTGAGCTGCTGGAACTTACAGTTGTGTTTCAGGCCAAGTTTCTGTTCATAGTAGTACAGACAATACTAACTTCGGCCTTGGTTTGTGATTTGAAAGCCACAAACACTTTGATGACTTAGCTGAAAGTACAGTTTTGTACCTACCATAAATGTAGATGTTCGAGTGTTAATACAGCTGTAGTAATCACAGATGGGTTTTCTGCCGTCAGGCGGGTCCTCGGTCGGCTGAATTCCAAAGTCTAGGTCCGGCGTCGGTTGTTGTCGCTTTCTTTCCTGACGTCAGTGAGGCAGGGGTATATAAGACACAGCCAACGCCATTTTCTTCAGTCTTTCTTGCCCCAGATGTCAGGTGCCCCCAGAAGGAAGGCAATACATAAATTATATTTATATACATGCAATGCAATATAATCAAAAATCAGTAGTTGCAAGCAAATATACCATAGAAGGATAACCCAATCAGGTTGTATGAAGAGGGGTTAGGCCCTAGGCCTTTACCAAGAGGGGAAGGAGGGAGGGAAAACTGTACTGCAGCTGTATTAGCACTCGAACATCTACATTTATGGTAGGTACAAAACTGTACTATGTTCATCGTGCATACAGCTGCAGTAATCACAGATGGGTAGAATCCCAAAGCTACGCACAGGGTGGTAGGCACTAGGTGGAACTGGGATGAGCCAGAATGCCCTGCAACACAGCAGTGGCAAAGCCTGCTCTAGTTTTGGAATATAAAGGCAGGTGGTAGTGTTTTGTGAAGGTATGCACAGAACTCCAAGTGGCTGCCTCCAAAATATCTTTGGTAGGAACTCCTCTGAGGAAGGCTGTAGAGGTAGCTGTGGCCCTGGTGGAGTGGGATCTGATGCCTGTAGGGACAGATTTTCCATGATAGGAGTAACAAAACCGTATGCAGTGGCCTATCCATTTTGAAATTGTCTGTTTGGTAACTGGCTTCCCTTGAGCTCCTACAGCATAGGACACAAAAGTTGTTCTGATTTCCTGAAAGGCTTTGTCCTGTCCAAATAATAACGTAGCTGTCTATGGATGTCTAAGGAGTGTAGCAGCCTTTCCCTTTGGTTTGAGGATTGGGGTAAAAGGTAGGTACGTGTATGGCTTGATTTAAAGCTACCCTGGATACCACTTTTGGCATAAATGACGGGTTGGTTCAAGGGAAACCCTGTCCTGATGGAAGATGAGAAAGGGCTGCACAGCCATGAGGGCTTGTAGTTCCAAAACCCTACGAGCTGAGGTAATGGCCAGAAGGAAAGCTGTTTTCCAGGACAAATATTGCAAATCTGTTGAGGCAGCTGGTTCAAAGGGAGGCAATGTTAATTTTTCTAGAATGTAATTAAGATCCCAGGCTGGCATTGGTTGTTTCCTTGGTGGTCTTATATTCTTAGCCCCTCTGAGGAACTGTCTTAAGACTGGGTGAGAGAATAAGGGTGGATCAGTGTTGAATTCTGCAGAAATGGCTGAGGCATGGATTTTTATGGATGAAAATGAAAGTCCACTGTTCAGCAGCTCAGCTAAATACTGTAATACCTGAGGCAAATTCAGTTTTCTAGGGTCCTGGCCTTTTTTCTCATTCCAAGAGCAAAACCGTTTCCATTTTGCGGAGTAAGCCTTTCTAGTAGATGGCCTTCTGGCCTCCAAAATGACATCCTGCACCTCTTTGGGGAGTAGGGTCTGTTGTGGTGTTAAGGAATTTTCCATGCAGTGAGATTGAGTGCTTTCAGCTGACTGTGAAGAGTTTTGTAGCTGTGCTGAGTCAGCAGAAGAGGCATTAGAGGTAGGGACCAGGGAGGAGTATGTGTTAGGCTCCTCAGGAGTGGGTACCAGTGTTGTCTTGGCCAGTCTGGAGCAATCAGTATCATCTTCGGTCTGTCTGCTCTTGCTTTCAAGAGCACCTTGGGCAGAAGAGGCAGAGGTTGGAAAGCGTAAACTGTCCATGCTGTCCAACTGAATGAAAGGGCGTCCACTCTCCAGGCCTTTGGATGAAAGGTCCTTGAACAGAACTTTTCCAATTGATGATTCCTGTGGGAGGCGAAGAGATCTATGTCTGGCCTCCCCCACGCTTGGATTATCTTTGTAAACACTTGAGGATGCAACTTCCATTCGTGTGGATCTGTCATATTTCTGCTTAGATTGTCTGCCAGCGTGTTTTCCAAACCTGGCAAGTATCGTGCTTGAAGTTCGATTTGCCATTCCAGAGCCAAGTTCCAAAGTGTCATGGCTAGTCTGCACAGGGGGTATGAATGTGTTCCCCCTTGTTTGTTTATGTACCACATTACTGTGGTGTTGTCTGTTCTTATCAATGACTGTCCTGGATGCAGGAGGTCCTTGAAAGCTGTAATTGCATTTATCACTGCTAGCATTTCTTTTTGATTGATGTGAAGGTGCTTTTCCTTTTGGGACCATTTGCCCTGAATGCACCTGTCTGTCATGTGCGCCCAGGCGTAATCTGAGGCGTCTGTTGTGATGACTTGATTTGCTTGAGGCTTGCAGAATGGGAGACCTGTGTTTGTTTGACATGCTTGGGCCCACCATAGAAATTCCTTTTGCAAACATGGAATTATTGGTATTATTGTTTCCAAACTGTGGCTGTGTTGAGACCATAGGTTTTTTAGGTACCATTGAAGTTTCCTCATATGCAACTTTGCACATGGGATTAAAAGAATGCAAGATGCCATGAAGCCCAGAGCTTGCAGGATTTTCCTTGCAGTAAGCCTGGTACAATTTGCTAGTATTCTGAAGTACTGAGTTAGTTGCCCCTGTTTTTCTGGCGTAAGATAGGCCATCTGGGTGTTTGTGTCCAAGTTGGCACCCAGGAAAGTTATTTTCTGAGATGGTGTTAGCCTGGATTTCTCTTTGTTGACTGTGTATCCCAGAGAATTCAGTAACCGTGTTACATAAGCCAGATGTTCCAGAAGTATGTGCTTGCTGTCCACTTGGATCAGGCAGTCGTCCAAATAAGGGTAAATTTGTATCCCTTGAAGTCTGCAGTAGGCAATTACTGATGCCAGGCATTTCGTGAATACTCTGGACGCAGTAGATAAGCCAAAGGGCAATGCAGAGAATTGATAGTGGATTGAACCTGCAAGAAATCTGAGGTATCTTCTGCAGCTTTGTCTGACTGGGACATGCAGGTACGCCTCCTTGAGGTCCAATGTTACCAGCCAAAACTCCTTGCCCAGCATGGGAAGAAGCTGCTGTAATGTGAGCATCTTGAATTTTGGTACGAGTAAGAATGTGTTTAGGATGGATAAATCCAAAATGGGTCTCCAGTCGGTTCCTTTCCTTGGTACCAGAAATAGCCTGGAATAAAAACCTTGACCTTGTTCGTGAGTAGGTACCTCTTGAATAGCTTTCATGTCTATGAGCTTTGAAATTTGCAGTTCTGCCTCTGCCCTTTCAGTGTGTGGCAGGTTTGGCATGCCTCTCATTTTTGGAAGAGTGTGAAAATGAAATCTGTAGCCTCTGTTTATAACGTCCAGGATCCATTTGTTTGTTGTGACAATATGCCAATTTCTTGTAAATAATGCCAGCTTTCCTCCCAAGGGTGCTGCCAGCTGGGACTTGCTTGGCATGGAAAGGAGGAAGTCATTGGGTTTGTTTCCTGTATTGTTGTGCACTGTCTTTGCCACCTCTTGGTGCTGGAGTTTGCCATTGCCTGCCTCTATATGATCCTTGTGATTGTCCTCTGCCCCTTGTGCGCCTGTATCTACCTCTTTGGGGCTTGTCCGTGGCTGGAAAGGACCAGTTTTTAGAAGGCCAATTTCTGCTAAAACGTGGTGGTTGAACCTGTAAAAAAGCTTTGACAGTTTGCATAGATTTGGCTTTTTCTTCCATTTTCCGTAGTATCTCCTTAGCATTAGTACCAAATAGCACATCCTTTTGTAAAGGAGCATCTAGTAGTTTAGCTTTCACATGATCAGGCAAGATTAGTTCCCTAAGCCAGGCATGTCTACGAATGACTGATCCTATAACAGCAGCTCTACTTGAGGCCTCTAGGGCATCATAGCCACATTGTAAGGTGTGTTTACCCATTTGTTCTGCACTATGCATCATATCCTGCAACTCCTTCAAATCTGGTTGTTCAGGTTGAGACATTTTATTTCTTAATTGTGATAACAGAAACTGCTGATATTTAAGCATATGGAACTGACAATTTAAGGCCCTCATGGCTAGGGTGGCCGAGGTATATACCTTTTCCCCCCACCTTTCTAAGGATCTTGACTCTCTTTCGGAAGGTAGTGGATTCTTAGCAGTAGAGGCCTTCATTCCCTTGGGGCCTTGAGAAATGGTTTCAGGGTCAGCATTATGGCTTTTGTAAAGAAATTGGTGAGAGTTAGGAACTCTGTAGTACCTATCAGGCTTGACTGGGGCAGGAGGCAGGAATCGGATTAAGGCAAGCCTCCGAATAAACATCATCAAGTAGGTCCAAGACAGGAGGTATCGCCAGAGATCTGTGTTGAGGTAACAAAAGAAATTCCCTAAGTCTTTTCTTGGAATCAGAAAAGTCTTGGCCTTCCCAATGGAAGTGTTCCCTCAAGGTGTGCAAGGTTTCCCCAAAAGAAAAATCCTCTGGAGGAGATACAGAAGGAATGGACTGCTCTGCATCAGAATCTTCAAAAGGGGAGTAAGAGTGTTCCTCTACATCAGAATGTTCTGAAAAAATGGAGCCCTGATCAGAAGAGGGAGAATCTTCCTCCACTCTGGGTCTCTTGTCTGGAGGGGGTTGGGAACCCCTGATAAGGGTAATTAAATCCTCAGCCATTTTAAGCATCTGCTTTTAGGCATGGGGCCTGGAGATGGGCCCTGTGCAACAGGCCTCTTGGGATGCCTGGCTGATTTGGACTTAGTAAAGGCCTTAATGGAAAAGGAAGATGAGGGTCTAAAGACACCATGGGTGGAAGTGGACCTGTCCACATTAGGAGGCTCAACGCTCACAGTGGCTTCGGTGGTTGTAGTCTGGGTATGGGCCGAGGTACCTGCGGTCTCGGTTACAGAAGACACCGCCAAAGAAGTGTCGTCGGTAGTCAGGGACTGCATAGGCATCTCGCTGAGAACCGGACCACGTGTAGCCGGTTTTGGCGTGGTGTCGGTGGAGACCGCGGACCTCGCGTGTCGGTCCTTGTCCTTGCGTTTTTTGGACAAAACGGTAGTTGGAGTCTCCGACGACATTTTATAATCAAAGGCTGTACCAAAAAAGTGTTGGGCGAACTCCGCCCGACGCTTAATAGTGCGTTTATTGAAGGTAGCGCAAAAGCGACAGCCCGAGACGTCGTGGTCTGGGCCTAAACAAGGTATGCAGAGGGAATGGAAATCCTTAAGCGGTATTTGCTTCCCACAAGAAATACAATTGTTAACTTTTTCTGACATCGGTCTGAGGCAAGAAAAATTTCCCCAACGGGGTACTTAGCTTTAAAGAAGGCTTCGGTTTCCAATTTATCGTAAATTCAGGAGCTGGCCGACTGGCACTTGCGAACTGCTTCTGCTTCGGGCACCGCGCGGCAAAAAAGACTGAAGAAAATGGCATCGGCTGTGTCTTATATACCCCTGCCTCACTGACGTCAGGAAAGAAAGCGACAACAACCGACGCCGGACCTAGACGTTGGAATTCGGCCGACCGAGGACCCGCCTGACGGCAGAAAACCCATCTGTGATTACTGCAGCTGTATGCACGATGAACATCCACTGAATGGGGGCACTTTTCCATGTCAGCTGTTTAGATCAAAATCCCAAACTGTGTAAGCAGCAGAAAAGAAATGATCAGCTCAAATCCTAGGCATACCCTAAGAGCAGTGTGTGGATGCATATGCCACAAACTAGTTATAGGAGCTTTTCAGAAAAGACAGCCTAAGAGAAAAGGATATTTTAAGTGTTAATCAAGGAGACTCCCCAATGTGAAATGTTACCAATGTTTTTGTACTATAACTTCTAATGTACCTACTTTTAACATTCACTTTCAATTTAAATAGAATTTGTGCGCGTGTGTGAGCATATGGATGCAAGCATAAATATGCTGCTTCTGTTAATACAACTACCTACCACCTGGATTCTTCTTTTTATGAAGATTACCTGTTCTTGTAGCTGAGGTCCTATCGTTTCTTCCCAGTCACGTACCCTTCTAGATAACACCGTTTCTTGAGCATACTTCTGAGAATGGGCAATGAACAACTCCTGAAAAGTAAAAAAAAAAAAATATTTTTTATGAAAATGATAAGGTAAAAAAGTGATCATATTATACAAGTAAACTATCTATATATATATATATATATATATATATATATATATATATATATATATATATATATATATATATATTTTACAAATATGTATAATGGACTTTAAATTATACATATGGAAAAAAAAGACATGGGGAAAACAGTACAAGCAAAAGTATACTCACTGATGATCTGTTCCTATAATGTGATGTTCAAAATCCTGAATCCAGAAGTCTAGAAAAAACAATGCATTGAAATTTACAAGCTAATGTGGGAAATGGCAGTCCTCCTAAACTGCCTGTGCTTGTGTGTGTGTGTGTCCAACGTCAAAATTCTTACAATGGTCCAAGATCCCATCTAGGACTATTTGTCTGCCTGCTGTGACAAGCACAAACTCTTCCATGACCCTAGACTGAATAAGGTAGATCCTAGAGCACTTGTAATAAGAACTTGCCTTAAATGTAGAAGTTTGAGTAAATTCACTACCTGGATTATCTTGGGATTCCTGCCTGCAGAAGCCCAACAGACAACCTGACTTCCAGACCCTTTATCCCTTCAACCCTAGACCTGGCAGGTTCCCTTCCATATCAACTGCTGATGCTGGTGATACAAAGGGGCAGCAGCCGGCAACATCTTCAGATCTTTCTTGCTCAGGCAGGTGGGGATCTGTTCTCAGGCGATAAGAGTACGACCCATACAACAACGATCTCAGTAAGAATCCTAAAAAAATGCTTTTCCAGGTTGCTGCTGAACCCAGAAAAGGAAGGTTCCTGGTCAAGTGATAGTGAAGGTACAAAAGGTTATAACTGGTACTGAACTGAACCCAGAGAGGTATTTCACAGAAAAAGGGGAAGGAGGGAAGTACTGGTACTACAGAAGTGAATGTACTCATATCTATAACTATGGTTCTTAACATAAATGCACTATGTCCTTTGTAATTCTCTGTTGCAGTACTGATTCTTGGGATGATTCGCACAGCTTACAGGCTAGAGGGGACAGAAGGCTATGCAGTATGGCCATGGCAAAATAACGCTCAAGCCCTGGGAATAGTAGTTAAGTTTCACCGGTTGGCAAAGGTTGTGTGCTAAGTATCAGCCAGCTACTTTCAATATAGCATTGGAAACATTGCACATCACCACCATACCATCCTCTGGAAGGCGTTGGTGGTAGCTATGGCCCTGATTAGAATGACATCTCTCTAGAGCTGGGACAAGCTTAATACAATAACCTATAAGAAATGATTTGCTTACTGACCGACTTTTCCTTCCTGCCCTTGGCAAAGGCAGTAAAAAAGCTCATCAGATTTCCTGTATTGCTCTATTCAGCTTAGGTAATATCTCAACTGCCTGTGAACTTCTACAGCATGCAAGATCCTTTTTCTCCTCATTCTGAGGAGATAGGCAGAATACAGGAAGGTGGATAGCTTGTGTGACGGACGTCCATATCTCTCAATTGTACAGATTTTCACAGAATGTCTACATTTTTTGCCTCATATGTTTAATCAGCTCCTCATAACATTTGTGGCTTTCTGCAAATCACTAAAGATTAAAGTCACAAAACACTAAATAATGGCAGACATTTGAGTTACAGACCTCATATCCTTCAGAAAATATGTAATAATGCACACCTTGTTACTCTAGAAACATTTTAAGTTTACAGGAGCAATACTTAAAATCTGTCCCTATTTTTGGGCCTTTGTTCCCCTGTTATTTTTGGCTTTGTCCAGATTTCTTGCACTGAGAGGTTGAGAGGTATGGTGACCTTCCCATGCTGGGCCTGTAATCAAGGAGCCTGAATCCTCACCACTGACACTGCAGAGGGACATGTACTTGGAAAACAAATGGATGCACGCAGTATTTCCAGATGCAGACCTCTCTGCATCAAGCAGCATTTTCCTTAAAGAGCACACAGGGCACACACTCAGCCTGGGGTCTGGGTGTCTCTATCTGCCTCTCCCCAGGTCCCCAATAAGGCTACCCCACTGGCACTGTGAAACCACTACTTCATGTCTCTGCCCCAAGTAGCTGACACACACACACCTGGGAGAGGCTGGCAGAGATTATCCTCTCTACCAACTGTGCCCAGACTATAAGGTAGATTCACTGCCACTAGTCACTTACTGTAAGGCTCTTAAAATGGTATCCAATTATGCAGAGTGAAGTTAATACTAAAACAAATGGTAATGTTGACCAAACAGCAAGGCTTTCAAGAGTGGCCAGTTATCACCAAGTAAATATGTGAAATACTCTCAAAGTTTAAATATTTTCTAAAAAGGACCAGCCACAATGAAAAGTTTAAACATATTTAATACTAAAAGAACAAGAAAATACTAAAAATATATTTGCAGTAAATCACAGAGTTCAAATCACAGGAGATGTTGAAAATTACATTGATGGACAGACTCATAAAAATAAAGAAAAACAATCTCTAAACTAAGCTTCACTATATTCCTGACTGAATCTAAGAGAAGAATTACTATTCCCTAATAACTTACTTGATAGAACAAGGCACAATGAAATATGTCAGCAGTCTTTCTAGTCAGGTTCCCCAAAACAGAATGCTCAATACTCAGAGATCAATCATTCCAAAATATAATATCTAAGATGGCTTGCAGAACGACCCCATTCGGTCACTTGACACTAGGTTCTCACAGTACCCCCCTTTGAAGCTGAGACAGGAATTTAGGCAGTGCCTGGGGCTTCCCCTCTTTATACTGTGGTAATGAAAAAAGGCTTCTTACAGACCCAGCGTCTCTGATCCCATTCAGCACTCTGGGTGCCATTTTGATGGTTTAACAGCTCATTTACATTTCCCTTAAAGTAAGCTAGCTGGTTAACCTCTGTTGACTCGGTATCCTCTATTAAAACAAATATATTTAATTCAGTTACAGTAATAAATGTACATTTATTTTCATTCCATCAGAGTGCACTGTTGATAAATTTTAACACAAGCAAACTTCACAAATACATTTTCAGCATAAGCATCTGTACAGACCAGTTTGACATACAAATGGCATACAATAATTTATACAAATGGCATACAATAATTTATAAAATTCCAGCTTGCTGTGCTGGCACAAGTCATACATCCACTGCCCTACTTCTCCTGTCATGGCTGACATAATCACCCCCCCCCCCCTTGAAGAATGAAGCTAATTTTTCAAGTGACCTTTGAGAAATGTGGCTTGAGAGAAATAAAAACTATTGGGAAATATGTTACCCCATTCCCTCTCTTGACAGCCCAACTGCGTTGGCATTGCTGACCCCACAACAGTGTTGTACTGGCATGCATATACCTACAATCTTAAGCTCCACATAATAACTGGACATTTTTTTGGCTGGCTCTAAGTAGCCATGTTAACGGATTGTGGTGTGTAACTACTGTGAATTTCCTTCCATACAGATAAGGCTGCAGGTTCTGGAGTGCCCATACTATGGCTAGACATTCATTTTCTGCAGCTGTATAACATTCCTTCCTGGGTCGGAATCGATGGCTGAGACATACCACTAGGTGCTCTTCTCCCTCTGAGGAAACCTGGCCAAGTAAAGCCCCCACCCCATGGTTTGAAGCATCCATGTACACAACAAATTCTTTGCTGTAATTTGGACTGGCTAACACAGGGGGGTCCCTCCCAAACTGCCTTTAAGCTTCTGGAATGCCTGCTCACATGATGGGTTCCACACTCCCTTATAAGGCCTGTTTCTCCTTGTCAGATCTGTGAGGGGAGCAGCTACTGTACTATAATGGGAACAAACTTTCTACAGTATCCCGCTGTCTCTAAGAATGCCCTCACCTGCTTTTTGGTAAAAGGGGCAAGCCATGACTAAATGGTTTCCACTTTGGCAGGTTCTGGCCTGATCTTACCACTCCCTACTCTATGCCCTAGGTAGGAGACCTCTGCATACCCATCTGAAACTTACTGGGCTTAATGGTAAACCCTGCCCTTGGCAATTTGCCCAGCACCTCTCTGACATGCTGAAGGTGCTCGTTGGGACTGATTGTAGATGGCAATATCACCCAGGTAAGCAAGGCCATAATCTCCTGCTAGGATATGATCTACTAGCCTCTGGAAAATCGGTGGGACATTTTTCATTTCAAAGGGCATCTCTGTGAACTCATACAAGCTGAAAAAAGTCAAAAAGCCTGACCTCTCTCTAGTGTTGGGAGTCAAGGAAACCTGCTAGTAGCCCTTGGTCAGATCAAAAGTGATCAAATATTTAGCTTCTAAAACTTCATCTGTCCTAGATATGGGGTAGGTATCTGACTCTCTGTGACAATTTGGTCTTCTGTAGTCCACACAAAACCTAATGTTATCATCCTTTTTTGACACCAGCACTACTGGGGCGGCCCAGGGACTGCTGGACTCCTAGATTACTCCCAGTTCCAACAACTCCTGTATCTCCAGTCTCAGAGTCTGTCGACTCACTCAGGGGACCCTGGTAAGGGACCTGCTTGATAGGTCTTTGGGGCCCTGTATCCACTTGGTGCTCCACCAGATGTGTGCACCCTAGTTTCCCAGTGAACATGTCCCCAAACTCCTGTAAAAATACTTGGATTTCTCCAGCCAAGGTAGGGGATAGCTGCTGGGACATTGCTACCCCTTCCACTGAGGTGTCAGTCACTGAGGAGATCAGTTACTAGATACCACTCAGACTCCCCCCTCCTGACATCCACTGCAAATACTCAGCACAAGGGCCTCCCTATCATGGTAAAGCTTCATCATGTTAACATGCTACAATTTGTGCTCCTGCCTCCTGCCTAGAAGTTCTACCATGTAGTTATCACCACTGACCTTCCTTACCACTTTGAAGGGTCCCTCTCAAGCTGCCTGCAACTTATTGTGTCTGACAGGAATGAGCACCATCACCAGCTGTTCCACAGCATATTTGCTGGCTTGAGCATTCCTGTCATACAAGAACCTTTCTGCTGTTGGGCTCCTGCCACATTCTCCTGGTCCAAACCTATGAGCTCCCAAAGCCTTGTCCTGAGGTTTAGGACATATACCTCAACAGATTCCTTGTGGAATTTACACTCATCCTCTCACTCATTGCAAATCAAATCTAAAGATCCCCTCATCCTATGCCGATACAGCAACTCAAAGGGTGAAAAGCCTATGGATTCTTGGAGTACCTCTCCGTGAGCAAACAGCAGATGGGGCAAATATTTGTTCAACTCTCTCAAACTGGTTTGCAAATGCCCGTAGCATGGTCTTTAGTGTAGAGTTTAGCCTCTCTAAAAGACCATTACTCTGGGGATGGTAGCGGGTTCTTTTTAGGTGCTTCACCCCACAGCCTTCCCACAGAAAAGCCAGCAGGTCTGACATGAAATTGGCACCTCTGTCAGTCTGTATTTCTTTCGGGAAAACTACCCTGCTGAAAATCTCTAGCAAATTATTTGCCACCTTCTCTGCTTTGATGGAGGACAGAGCCACCAACTCAGGGTATCTAGTAGCATAATCTTCTACCACTAGGATATATTTCTTCCCTGTGTAACTTGGGGTACTCACAGGCCCCACAATATCCACAGCTACCCTCTGAAATGGCTCTTCAATCACAGGCAAAGGCATCAAAGGAGCTTTGACCTAGTCTCCTGCCTTGTCTACTTTTTGGCACTACTCGCAGGTCCTGCGGTACTCATTTACATCCTTGGCAATCCCAGGCCAATAAAAATTCTACATATGTCTCTTGGTACACTATGTCCATATGACCTGCAAAAGAAAATTTCATGGGCTATTGCTAGAAATGCCAGATGGTAGGTTCCGGGCACTACCAACTGCTGTATTAACCTCACCTTCTAGTCCTCCTTCAGGAGTCCACTCTCTACACAGTAACCCTTTGTTCCAGTATAAAGACTCCTCTTTTCCTTGAGAATCAGGCACCTCCCTAGCTACCTCCCTCAAGACTTTTAATGTAGGGTCAGAGCTGAGCCTGTCTCAACTCTGTCTTTGTGATTTTTCAAAGCTCCCCCCTTCCACAGTATGTCTGGTAACTTCTGACAGCAGTGCCTCACTGTCAGCTTGGGTACTACTACTCACCTCTAACCTTGCAGTCACTTGTCCAAGGGAACATCAGTACCTTCCAGCAGCCATGGCTCATCTTCAGCCTCACTGCTACAGAGAAGCTTCTTCCCTGAATTAGCCACATCACCAGTCCTGGCCTTCAGGGATGCAATTTTTCTGGGTCTCCCCCAAGCTACCAGACCCACATGCTTGTCTCCAAGCCTGACTGCGTGTCAGTGCATGCACAAAAGGTACTACATTATCAAAATCATTCCCTATCAAGACATCTGCAGGGATATCATCAAACACACCTACTTTCTTGCTTCCTTTTCCACCCTCCCAGTCAAGGTGAACCCTGGCCAAAGGCATTTGGAATGGGATCCCTCCTAAAGCTCTGACTGGAGTGGACTGCCCAAGCAAGTACAGCTCCTCTTTAATCACTGCAGACTTCACAATGGTTATATCAAAGGCTGTCTCTCTCTTGGCAGTGGATTATTTTTCATCCACCAAGGTAGGAGGGTACCCCTATTGCCACCAGACAACTTACCGCTGGCATTTGGTTGTCTCCACTTGCTGGGTCCCCCTGCTTTTGTTCCCCACCTTACCTCCATGGACATCTATATGCTACATGGCCCCACTGGTTACATTTAAAACAGTCAACCCTTGATTCTGGCAGTGTACCTGAACTAGTGGCATTCCATTACTGGTGGACTTTACTGGGGCAGTTTAGGCTGCGCAACATGCTTTGCATTATATCCATGTGCAGCACTGGGTATCCCTTTCCTGTGCAGTGATGCCCTGCTTACTAAGTAGTGATCCCTTTTTTCCCCAGCTTATCTGCAGAGTTGCATTCCCTGTCTGCAAACCAGATTCTCATGTCCTCAGGCAAGGTGTTAAGGGCTTGTTCCTTCACCAAAAGTTCTCCCTTGAAAAGTGGTGACCTGACACCCACTCACTCACCTAAGAAAATAAGTGCTTAACTCAGCAACATAGTCACACACACTTTCATTTGCCTTGCGTCTATGCTCACAAAACTTTTTTTCTGTAAGCTTCAGGTGTTAACTTAAAACATTCCAACAAACATTTTTTTTAACTGTCATAGTTTAAGCAATCAGTATCAGAAATATTATAACATAATAAACATAAACCATATTACTTTCCACTAAGTATAAGCAGGGGCAAGCCCTGTGCTCATCTCTGTTACTTAAATATCATCTCCGAGACTGCACTTAGTCTAGTGAAGTGCAATCTCGGAGTTGATATATTTAAGTAGCAGGGGGTGTGGGGGGGCCCAGCCCCCCACATGGGGGGGGTGCAGGGGGGCTTGCCCCCCTGCTTATACTTAGTGGAAAGTAATATGGTTTATGTTGTTTAAAGTCAGTATATGTATTTTGTGTGTTTTCAGGCTTTTGGGTTCAGGCTTTTGAGTTTTCAGGCTTATGAATTTCAGGCTTTTGATGTTTCAGTCTTATGAAGGTGGAACTATATATATATATATATATATATATATATATATCTGCAGTAAACCAGAGAATTCAAATCAGAGGAAATATTAAAAATAACACCAATGGACAGACTCATACAAATAAAGAAAAATAATCTCTAAACTAAGCTTCGCTATATTCCTGACTCAATCTAGAATTACTATTCCCTAATAACTTACTTGATAGAGCAAGGCACACTGAAATACGTCAGCAGTCTTTCTGGTCAGGCTCCCCAAAACAGAATACTCAATACTCGGAGATTACTCCCCGTACAATATAATATCCAAAATGGCTTGCAGAATGACCTCATCTGGTCACCTGACTCTAGGTTCTCACGGTATCCCCTTGGAAGCTGAGACAGGAATTTAGCATAGATGGCTATAATACACATCTAAATGTTTATGGCAGTACCTAGGGCTTCCCCTCTTTTTACTGACCTAATGAACGCTTCTTCCAGACCCACCTTCTCCGGTCCTATTCAGCACTGTGGGGTGCCATTTTAATGGTTTAATGGCTCATTTGCATTTCCCCTATTGTTCTTAAAGGAAGCTAGCTGGTTAACCTCTGCTGTCCCAGTATCATCTATTAAAACATATACATTTAATTCAATTACAATAATATGTGTACATTTCTTTTCATTCCAGCAGGGTGCACTGTTGATATATTTTAACACAAGAAAACCTCACAAATACATTTTCAGCACAAGCAACTATGCAAATCAGTTTGATATACAAATGACATACAATTATTTACAAAATTACAGCTAGCTGTGCTGGCGCAAGTCATACATCCTCTGCCCTTCTTCTCCTGGCATGGCTGACGGTACCTCCTATCATTACAGCTTGGTTCACGTATAAATCTGTAATCACTTTAAACATAAAAGATTGCATAGTTTGAAGTATGACCTTGTTCTTACGGAAAGCCAAGAAGGGCTCCATGCACGACAATTTGCAATTCTGAAATCTGCTTAGTTTTGTTTAAGCCTACCATTAAGATGATCTTCCGACAAAATCGTTACAGTGGTGGAAGCAGCTGGTTCAAATGGAGGAGGCATGAAGTGTTCATGCATAAAATTATGGTCTCAGGAGAGATCTTGGTTTGGGATGGTGTTAAATCTAGACCACCTTTAAAGACCCATTTTATTAGCAAATGAGAGTAGCGTAAGGTCTAGATGCAGATGCTCACAACTTCCTGAGGTATGTACCTTTGCAAAGGTACAAGAAGGACTTGTTTCTACAGATCTGGCAGTAAAATGAGACCAACAGACACCTCTGCTGAATTTTGGTCCTGTTATCTGTTAGGGAAGAATGGGGGGAATTTTATCCAAATTGCTATGCAAGATTTCCTTCTATGGGATTTCCTGGCCTCCCTCAATATCTCCACTGTACCCTCAGAAAATGTGTGCCTGAAAAGATGATGGCTAAATCATCCACCATCCACGCTGTTAATCGTGTGCTTGTAAACCGTGGTGAATCACAGACCTCTCCCCTTCTGAGTAAAGCAGTCCACTTGCCTAGGCAAAAGGACTTGTAAATATCTCCAGCATACCCTTGGGTTCTGCTCATTTTTGAGTTATTTGTACACAAAATATATGGGCTAAAAACTACCACAGGAACTGCAAGGTTAGGCTTCTTAGGACCCTCACAGATCAACAGCCTAGTAAGTACTTATGACCAAGTTCTTCCATTACCAATTTAGCAGAAGACCAAATCCTGCCTGAGAGGAGAGTAACAGCAATTGCATTTTTGGCCTGCCTTCTCCTATCTTCTGCAGTATCCTGGGTATCAAGGATATTGAAGAGAAAACCTATAAAAATAGATGTGAGCAGGGTATGAAGAAGACATCTGTTTACCAAGGCCCTTGTGCTTGTCCACTGCTGCAATATTTGTTCAGTTATTTTTTTTTTCAGAAGCAAAAATGTCTACTTTTAGCTCTCCTCACTTGTGGGATATTCCAACTACATGTCCCTCTGCTCACCATCTACTTGTTAGCATCTACTCTGTTCTACTCAGATGACCTGCCTATGCATTTTCCTACAGGGGAAGTACAGCGCCCTGACTCCTGGACTACCTCTACCATGCCTGCATTGCTAGCCTGCACAGCAAGTCAGTGAGTGTTCCCCCCTTACCTGCTGATACAACACATCACAATGATATTCTCTCTTTCTGGATCTGCAACATTCTCTGCTGCCAGAAAAGCCTGAAGGCTTTGATAACTATAGTATTACTGTCATCTTTTTATGATAGGTTTCTTTCTGAATGTCCTGTGCAAGTTAAGAGTTAGATGTTTCACAAAAGCTACCCCTCCCACGCCAGGTCTGAAGGATTCAGTGTGAGGATTTCAGTAACTAGGGCACTCCCAGATTTAAGGAAACATATAGCGCATGACATTTTTTTCTTGATGCCAATCTCCCCTGCACTAATAATAATGTGGGCACTGGACCGTAAGGCCTACAGACAGGAACCAGGATTGACCAACGACATGTAAAGGCTTTGTCTTACAAAGATGTGATGGTAACTGAAGACGTGGTAGACTCCTGAAGGTTCACACCATAGGTCTTGGTTAAAACACATAAGACACAAGGAATGTAGCACAGATTCTGACACAGTGCCATCAGCCTCCCAGATTCTCTTCTTCTTAAGTACTTCTCTAAAGACTTATTTTTCTTCTACTAGAAGTCAAAGGATGAGATACTGGAAGCCAAGTCAGACTGGGACCAGACATGTCCTCTTCAGCAAAATTATTCCTGGAGAGATTCTACCTCATGGTCTTTTGGTTAAACATTATACACTGGAGAAATTTGGATTCTTCATGATCTGGACCAGGCAAAAAAAGACAGTGTCTGCTTCCTGCACTGAAGAAAATTATTCACATAAAACTGCTACAAACCCATCTGGGACAAAAATGCAGAAACAAAAGCATTAAGGAATTCCAAAGGATTATTTCCCAATGAGGTGAAAATGACCTGAAAATGCAGGAATCAGGCCAACTTGATGAATATCTCAACACAGAGACTTACGATATTTATCAAACTGCATCAAGAAAGATCTGAAAATGGTGTTGGCCAATGCCTCCTTCATATAAACAATATCTTGACATGAGTGTGGAAGGGAGTCTGCAGGTCCTGAAGTGGGAAGGGTGAAAGGCTTTAAAACTAAACCAGTTGTTAGGTACCTGGAGTTAGAAATCTCAAGAATCGGTAGCATAACTGAATTATAAATAAAGAATAGTTCTGTAAAATCTTACCATAACCATAGATGTCCTTCTCCACCATGTTGCAGTATTCATTGCACGAGGGATTCCCTGCCATAAACGATCCTGATGTCTGGCCAGTATACGAAAGCTTTTTGCCACTGGTAGGTACATGGGACATCACACGTAGGCCCAAGGCAGGTGCTGGTTATAGAAGTGCCATCTGCACATAGCATCCTCAGAACTGAATGCTAAAGGAAGAACATCAGCCTAAGGCACCAAGGAGGAAAACACACATCCAAAGAAAGAACAAGAACCGGGGGGGAAATGAGAGGGATAGAATACTGCAACATGGAACAGAAGGCCATCTATGGTTATGGCAAGATTTTACACACCTATTCTATGTCCTTCTATTCCTATGTTGCAGTATTCATTATATGAGGGAGAGTACCACAGCTCATAAAGGAAAAAGGGAGGAGGGAGGAGCTGAAGGGTCTCTACAAAGCCAATTTAGAATGACTCTAGCAAAACCTGCTTTGCACCTGGAAATGCCATTCAACTTGTAATGTTTAGTGAAGGTATGCACAGAAGTCCAATTGGCTGCTTCTAAAATGGAGGAAGTATCCAAACCTTTGAAAAAAGAGCCAGAGGAAGCTACAGCCCTAGTAGAGTGAGCCTTAAAAGGAGAAGACAGACTCTTACTGTGAAATATTTAACAAAATTGAATTGCTTTAGAAATCCAAGTAGACGTAGTCTGCTTGGAAGCAAGTTTTCTCAGAGCCCTTGGATGAAGAGAGAGACAAAAAGCTGCTGAGATTTTCTGATAGCTTTAGTTTTATCCAAATAAAATCTGAGTTGTTTGTGTACATTCAAAATGTGTAGGATCCTCTTACTAGAAGGCTGTGGAGAGTGGGAAAAAGGTGGGCAAGTTAATGGACTGATTAAGCGCCAACTCATTCACAACCTTGGGCAAAAAGGAAGCATTGGTAAGGAAAGAAACCCTGTCCTTATGGAAAACCAGAAAAGGTGGAAATGCCATCAAGGCTTGTACTTCAGAGACCCTTCTCAACGAAGTAACAGCAAGTAGAAGCACAGTCTTCAAAGTACAATACTGTAGAGTAGCTATTGCTGCAGGCTCAAAAGGAGCCACAGTGAGCTTTTCCACAACAAAATTAAGATCACAGGGAGGTGGAACAGCTTTCCTGGAAGGTCTAATGTGAAACACGCCTTTAAGGAAAAGTTTAACCTCCAATCTGGAGACCAAAGGGGGAGACAGAGGCAGACATGCAGAAACACCTGAAAGGTGAGCTTTCACAGAAGAGTAAGCCAACCCAGTCTTCAAAATTTCACACAAGTAACTTAGAACCAAAGGAATGTCCACATTTAGTGGGTCTAGGTTATGAGAAAGACAGTAAATGGAAAACCTCTCCCATTTGTATAAGTAGGATTTCCTAGTATTGGGTTTACTGGCCTCCTACAGCACCCTATGCATGTCCTCAGAGAAGAGGTATCTAAAAGTAATCAGAACTTTATCACCCACAGTGTGAGCAGCAGAGTTGACAACTAAGGATGAAAGAATGATCCGTTGTTTTGCATGAGAAGATCCACCCTGTGAGGTAACTTGTGATGATTCCCCTTGGCTAAAAACAGAACAACACGGAACCAATGTTATCTTGGCCAAAAGGAGTCACCAGCAAGATTTTTGGTTTGTCCTGTTGAATCTTCAGCAGAACTTTCTGAATAACAGGGAAGGGGGAATGCATAGAGAAACATCCCCTTCCAAGAGATTGACAGGGCATCCACCCTTCCATACCAGAGGACCTGGAACTCTGGCACAAAACTCTGGAAGCTGTCTGTTCAAACGGGAGGCAAAAAGATCCATTTGAGGTGTACCCCACCAGTGGAGAATGTCCAGAAACACATCCCTGAGAAGCATCCATTCATGGAATTGAGTCATGGACCTGCTCAGTGTGTCTGCCGCAATATTTTGATTGGAAGAGATGTAGACTGCCTGCAGAGTGACTTGGTATTGAGTTGTCAATTCCCATGCCATAAATGTCAGCCTGCACAGAAAAAGAAAAAAAAGTTATGTTTTACCACAACGTTCCATCTGTGTTGTTCATCTTCATTCATTCATTACTGATGGGTGTCAGTTCCGTCCTCGGAACTGAGTCGGCCTAATACCAAGCTCGCGCCAGCCAAAAACTCTCGAGCCAAGAATTACCTATAGTGTGCTTTTTCCAGTTATCTCAGACTGAGTTTGACCATAGCAAGAAAATCAGAGGCTATATCTGCTCAAATTCCCTAGAATGACAATGGACACAAACAATCCCCCAGGAACCTCAAGGAGGGAGGGACGTAATGAATGAATGAAGATGAACAACACAGATGCTACGTTATGGTAAGACATAACTTCTTTATCTGATGTTGTTAATCTTCATTCATTCCTTACTGATGGGACAGAGACCCTAGCTACCTTATATGTCCTGGGTGGCCCCTTTGGAAGAATATTCCTGAGCACCATCGAACCAAAGGATGCTCTTCCTCTAGAGATCAGATCCAATTTATAATGAGAGATAACGGTATGGGGAGTAAGGCCATGTTGCAGCTGCACAGATATCGTCCATGGATGGTCTTGAATGAAAGGCTATAGAAGTTGCTACAGATCTGGTAGAATGTGCTTTGACTTTTCCTGGTATAGGAGTTCTTGATCGTTGGTATACCAGGAGTATACAATGTCTTAACCATTTGGGCAGAGTTATTTTAGAGACGGCTTTTCCCAGTTTCGGACCGGAGAAGGATACCAACAATTGGTCTGATTTGCAGATTTCTTTAGTTCTGTCCAGATAAAATCTCAATTGTCTACGCACGTCTAAAAGATGGAAACAGTATTCTCCTTTGTTCGAGAAATTAGGAAAGAAAACTGGTAGGTCAATAGACTGGCTTACTGTAAAATCTGAGACAACTTTGGTTAGGAAAGAAGGCTTTGTCCAAAGTGATACTCTGTCCTTATGAAATATTATATAAGGAAGTTTAACACACAGGGCCTGGAACTTGGAAATACATCTAGCTGAGGTAATGGCTACTAGAAATAAGGTCTTCCAGGATAAAAATCTGATGTCACAGGTAGCAGCCGGTTCAAAGGGAGGGTGCGTCAAAGCTTGCAGAACTAAAGTGAGACTCTATGGTTCGGTGGGTTCCTTTATGGGTGGTCTAACATTAGATATACTTTTTAGAAAGGTTTTGTAAAGACAATGGGACATTAAAGAAGAGTCTTTGAAACCATTATGGAAATTAGAGATGGCTGCTAAATGAACAAGTTATGGTTGAAGCAGCAGCTCCTGCTTTGAAGAAATCTGACAAATAATCTAGGACTGTATCCACAGGAGCTGAAAAAGGATCAAGATTTCTTTGCTTGGACCATAACGAGAATCTTATCCATTTACTCTGGGAGATGTTCCTGGTGGTTGGTTTATGCAAAGCCAGTATAATGTCACGGACCGGGGAAGAGAGATTATTCAGCCTGGCAATTTCTGGAAGTGGAGAAACCAAGCTGTCAGCTTGAGGCGGGCTAAGTTTGGGTGATTCAGTCCTTGAGGGTGAGAAATGAGACCTGGTGTTGGATCCAGGATCCAAGGTTCGTCTAGCAGGTGAGGCCAAAGAAAGGGGAACCATACTTGGCGGGGCCAAAAAGGTGCAATGAGGATCACTTTGCTTTTCAAACTGGAGAGCTTTCTTTAGAAATTTCGGGATTAGGGGAAGAAGTGGGTAAGCGTAAAGAAGCCCCGTAGGCCAATCGTGAACCAGAGCGTCCCTTGGGGACTCCCCTTGTAGGGGGATCAGGGCAAAGTAGTCGCTGCACTTGTGGTTTGTTGGGGAGGCAAACAGATCACAGCAAAGCTGGCCCCAACGGCTGAAGATTTTCGCTGTTATGGTTAAGTTGAGGGACCACTTGTGGGGCAGAAGGCTACATCTGCTCAGTTTGTCCACAATCACGTTGGAATCCCCAGGGATGTGTGTTGCAATCAGAAAGCGGTTGTAATCAATCGCCCATTGCCACAGTCTCATGACCTCTCGACACAATGGGTAGGACTTGGTTCCCCCTTGTTTGTTGATACACCAGACAACAGCCATGTTGTCCAACTGAATGGCAATAGTTCCAGATGGAAGGACAGGATGAAAAAAGTCTGCAAAGCTAGAAGCACTGCCCTCAATTCTAGTACACTGATATGCAAGTTGGCCTCTATGGGCAACCATGTGCCTTGGACAGTCATGCCCTAAAAATGCTCCCCCCACCTTATCAGGGAAGTGTCCGTGGTCACAATGGCCTTGGGATGCAGAGGGGAGAAAGCACGACTCCAAAGACTTGCATCTGGCTTCATTCACTACTGGAGATCTTTCTTGCACTGTTCTGTTATCCGTATTTGAAAAGATAAAGAGTGATGATTTGGGTAATACTGGGACAAAAGAAGTCACTGAAGGAGTCTCAGGTGCAACCTTGTGAGTGGGACAATGGTGACTGCTGTGGCCATTGACTCCAGGAGTTGGAGAACCTCTCGAGCAGAGACCATGCGCTGACAGAGTATCACTCGGAGTTGAGCTCTTAATCTTTGCAATCTGTGATCTGGAAGAGATACTCGGCAAGACTGGGTATTGAATACTGCTCCTATGCAGTCTAAGTTCTGAGTGGGGGTTAGGTTGCTTTTCTTCCAGTTTATAGATATCACCAGGGTTTTGGCCAATGTGAGGGTGTAATATAGGGCTTTTTCCAGCAGGCGCTTGGTAGGGGCTGCGAGGAGCCAATCGTCTAAGTATGGAAACACTCGGAATCCTTGTAGTTTTAAGTGAGCTGTAACCACTGCCATACACTTTGTGAACACACTGGGGGCTGTAGAGAGTCCGAAGGGCAGAACCCTGAATTGGTAATGACTGTCTTCTAGCCAGAAGCTAAGGAATTTTTTAAAGCGCTTGTCCATTTCTATGTGGTAATAAGCATCCTGAAGGTCCATAGAGCACATGCCCCTTTCCAGACATGGAAGAATGGACTGAACCATGACCATCCGGAATTTTGTTTGGGTAACAAACTTGTTCAGAACACTAAGATCCAAAATTGGCCTCCAGTCCCCTGTCTTTTTTGGCACTAAAAGGAATCTTGAGTAAAATCCAGATCCTATCTGGTCTGTTGGGACTGTTTGGATGACTCTTTTTTGACAAAGCTTTTTTATCTCTATGGCTGCCCATTCCCTTTGACTGGGTGGAACGTTGGGACTAAGTTTTTGTGGGTTGAAAAAGGGTATACGTGGAACTGTGCAGCCCCTGGTGATAATCCCCTGCACCCAAGAATCTGTGGTTATGTGGTGCCAGGCTGTTTGGTGCAGGGAAAAATGTCCCCCGACTGCTTCCAGAGGAAAGCAATCTGGCCGCTCTTCAGGAGCGCTGATAGGGCTATCCAGAGAAAGAAACTCTGGACCCATTATTACGTGATCCTCCTCTGCCTCTGTATGGGCGTCTTCCACTAGAGTTACCTCCTCTGCTTCTGGGGGAAAACTCACCACGTGTGTCACGAAAAGGACCCCGAGACTTTTTGTGCCACATTTTCTCACTCCGCTGGTTCCTTGAATAATGGCGCTGGGGGTGGAGACACATACACCTACAGCAGACAGGGTTTTTCTGTCTTTCTCACCCCTGGCTAATGTGTCCTTCACTTTAGGGCCAAAAAGGGATGATGCCTCCACAGGAGCATTAAGGAAGGAAGACTGAAGGGTCCAGAAAATCACACAGGCGCATCCAGGTGTGGCGTCTCATGACTATGCCTGAACCCGCAGCTCAAGCTGTCCCTTTGTTTGCATGCGATATTAACCTCATGGATGAGTTAGATATCGACTCCAGGGTTGCTAACTGCATGGCAACTTTGTTGTATACCTCATCAGACACTTGTCCTGCTAAGTTTAGTTATGTTAGGAACCTGGGTGGGAATTCCCAGATATGCTCAGAATTAGTCCAAAATGACAAAAAATACACCGAACCCACAGACATTGCCAACATCCTAGCTGACGGGTTCAGCGCAAACTTCTCCCCCCCTTCCCCACCAAAAGGGCAAATATCTATCCCAGCAGAGTGCTGCCCCCCTGACATCTCAGATGCTCAGGTAAGAGCCGCCCTCTCCAAAGCAAAAAACACAGCATCAATGGGACCAGACGGTGTCCCGGGCTGCGTCCTACATGAACTCCAAGAAGAACTAAACCCAAACATAAAACTACTGTTCAATCTCAGCCTTACTACAGGATATGTACCCAAAGAGTGGCGTACAGCAACAGTGGTCCCTCTCCACAAAGGTGGTGCCTCAACGGATCCTGGAAACTATCGCCCCATAAGCTTGACTAGCTTGGTCTGCAAAGCTATGGAAAGGATCATCATGGGCCTCATAAATAAAGATATTGGGGACCTACAGACACTGGATCCTACTCAGTTCGACTTTGTTAAGGGCAGATCCTGCCTCTTAAACCTGGTCGATTTCTTTGAAACAGTCACCAAGGCCATTGACGAGGGGAAGGTGGTCCACACAGCCTACCTGGACCTTGCAAAAGCCTTCGATACAATACCCCACTCGGGCATTATAGATAAGCTCACCAGCTTAAATATAAACCCCTATGTCACTAGATGGATTGCAAACTGGCTCAAGGACAGAACCCACATGGTTAGAATTGCTGGAGCCATGTCAGACTCCAAACCAGTTACAAGTGGCGTCCCACAAGGCTCAGTCCTGGGACCTCTCTTGTTCGGTATATATTTCTCTGAGGTACAGGCTAACACAGAAGGACTGTGGCTGACCAAGTTCGCAGATGACTGCAAACTGGGCGCCATAATCGACTCTCCAGCCGACACAAGCATCCTACAAAAGGGCCTCATAGAAACAGACAACTGGTGCCAGAGCCATGGCCTCAAGCTAAACGCCAAAAAGTATATAGTCATCCCCTTTGGCAAAAACAAAGTGCCCACAAATTACCACATAGGTGGTAATCCATTAAGTACGGAAGAAGTAATTAGGGACCTGGGGACCCAGGTTGATAGCAATCTCTCATTTGACAACCACGTGGAAAAAGTGGTTAGAAAAACATTTTATATAGCCCACCTAATCATGAAGGGATTCACATCTAGATCAGGGGAGGTCATCGTGCCTCTTTACTCATCCCTCATCAGGCCCATAATTGAGTACAATGCCCCTTTTGGGATGTACCTTACCAGACACCTGCAGCAACTGGAAAGACCCCAAAAGTACCTCACCAAGAGGATCAATGGGTTCAAACAGATGCCATATGCTGCCCGGTTAAAGAAACTCCAGCTCTACTCAATGGCATACCGCCTGCTCAGAGGCGATCTGTGCCTGACGTATATAGCCATGTCCAACCCGGAATTAATGGACATGCAGCACCTCAGAAAATCCAAATCCCATCGAGCTACGCGCTCAAGAGACTTGAACCTCAGCACTGAAATAAATAGGACATGCTGGAGGGACAGATTCATAACCCAGAGGCTCCCTTCACTATGGAATAAAATCCCAGCCCAGGTTAGGCAGAGTCCCTCATTGACTCTCTTCAAGAGGAATCTTGATAAGTGGATGGGAGATAGTAGGTTTACCCCGGGTATCACTTCTGTGTCACTGTTAGACAGAGGCACAGTATACTAACCTCGAAAAAGGGCATAGCAAAATTCATTTAAAATGGGTGGTGAAAGCCAAACACACTCTGGCTAGGCTTATAAATGCCCTAGGGCAGATAACCTAGTATGAACCTATGAACCTATAAGGTTCCAGAGAGTTCAGAGACTAGATCTCTTTGGAGTCTGGCGAAATGTGCCAGATAGTTCAAGGACCTAATAGCAAAGGTTGATGATGCAAACACTTGCTTCCCTAGTTGGTCCACTGGCCAGGACTCCCTGTTAGGTGGGTGGACCGCCTGGCTCTCCTCTGCGAGCTCCTTTTTCGTGGCAGCCGTCACCACCATACCGTCCACTGGAAGACCTTTAGACCAGTGCGGATACTCTTCTGGGAGTGATAGAATTTTATCTGGTCTCTTTGGGATAGGCTTGGTGCTGTCAGCATTCTTCCATGCCCTCTGCACTACAAGCTGTATCAGTTCGTCTGCAGGTCGGGGTCACCCAAGAGGTAGAGGGTCGAGCACAGAAGGCTTGCAGAAAGACGGACTCCTTGGAGGAAGGGATGGATGGCTTCCAGTCACCCCTCTGTTTAAAGATTTCAAGGATGTCTCCAAAGGAGACAACTCCAGGGGTGACTGGGGGGACCCTTCCCCTTCATCGAAGTCTGTATCCTCAGTGAGAGACTCCTCGGGGGAGTCCACGTGCTTCCTCTTGCACGATTTCTTCCTAGGTCTTTCTTCAGGGGGAGTTTCTGTAGAGGACTCAGAAGAAGGTGCACCCTGAATAGGGTCTCTTGAGGTTCTTGTGCTCGATGTCTTATAACAGTGGTCTGTCAGATGCGGCTGAGAGGAAAGAGTCAATGGGTAGTCTGACGTAGACGGCTTGCCAGCCGAGGCAAGTGCCCTCTCCATCGCCTGGAACGCAGGTACACTTGAAGAGGGATGGCAGCCTGGAACCGAACAAGACATAGTTTAGTACTAAGCTAACTGCCATTACGAGCCATTTTAAGCCTAGCCAGTTATCCCTTGTGAGACTCAAACCCTGCACTTTGTGTTTGTAAGGCAAACACCTTAGCCATTAAGCCACCCTCCCAACCCAACCAACGAACCGGGGTCACACCCCGCTCCAGCGAACCCACCCCCGGGATGGAGTATCAAGTGAAGCCAGTACTGAGAGGGTTCGCGGAACAGAGGATGGCGTAGTGGAAAAAATTGGGGCTGCTCCTGGAACCAGAGCGCCCACAGTCCAACTGCGATCATGAGAAAGCCTCTGTTCCAACTGAACTGGAGGCCAAAGGGACGACTCTGAAACCACGGTAATATCCACCAGTGGTATCGTAGTAAAGGGTACCATAATGGACGTCAGTTCCAGGGTCTTCGATGCCTGCTCCGAGGTCGAAGGAGGAGAGTAAGCTGGAGTTCTTGGAGAAATACCCCCAACTGCCAGTGGAACGGGGGTTTTGGATGGAGTAGGAATCCCTCTAGTCTGATCAACAAGACGCACCACATCAAGATCCGAGAGGCTCCTGGTTGATCTTACAGAAATTCCCGAAGGAGACTATGGGCATTCCAGGAAGAGGCTAAACTGTTGCCCCAGAAATGGATCCGCCTTCGGAAAATATCGGGTCTGGGGTTCCACCAGCACCGGAGTCTCGATGGAGGCTTGAACTGGTATGGTCAATTTTTCCGGGCTAACAAAGGAAGTAGACGGTGCCTTGGTCAGTGCCATCAAATCACTTGACGGCACCAAAGGGGACAAAATTTGTAGTTGCAAAGACGGTGCCGTAGTACTCGGTGCCAAATTGGTAATCGGTGCCGACAGCACAACTGTAGCAGGTGGTACTGAAGCTGGTACAGTAACAGTCATTATCGGTGCAGAAGTCATTTTCAAGTGTTTAGTCTTCGGTTCCTCTGATTTTTCACCAGGTGAAGAGGGAACAGAGTGTGATCTCTTTTTCTGGGTCTTGCTTTTAGGGAGTGAACCCTCCGGCGCAGAGATAGCCTCTGAAAAAGGCATTTTTAGAAGGCCTTTCAGGATTAGTTTGTTTTGCCTCTCACTGAGGGGTCTAGAGCTGAACACACGACAAATCTCACAGGGAGGCTGAACGGATAAATGTGCCACATTCAAACAATACACACATGATGTGTGAGCATCAGAGTTCGGCATTTTGTGGCCGCAGACGAAGCACTGTTTAAAACCAGATGCTCCCTTTTTTTCTGACATGTTCAAAGAAGAAAAAAAGGATAGAGACAGAGATTTTTCTTTTCTTTTTTTTTTTTTAAGAGGTTGGGGGGGGGGGGTACCAACAATGGAAAAGAGTTACCACAAGGGTAAGGGAGAGAGGATACTAACGATGGTATAAAAAAGTACCTTAAAAAGGTAATAAAGGCAGTAAAAAGATTAAGAAAGGCTTTCTAGGAAAGAGATTAACAAGAAAGTTGAAAAGACTCAATAGTTAGAACATTTTGATTATTTACCTAAGCTTAGTTGAGAACTGGCTTGACAAGACTTTTCAGCAATACGGCAAATGAGATCTGAGGTAACTGGGAGAAGGGCACTATGGGTAAAGCTTAGCTCGAGAGTTTTTGGCTGGCGTGAGCCTGGTATAAGGCTGACTCTGTTCCGAGGACGGAACCGACACCCATCAGTAAGGAATGAATGAAGATTAACAACATCAGATGTTATGTTCTTACCATAACTTTCCATTTGTGTTGTCACTGCATTTTTCCTCAATCTGTGAGTCTCAAATCTGACTCAGCCATTTTCCAAGCTGAACTGAATCTCGATTGCCTCACATTCTACCCATCATGCCTCATTCTCTCAGCCTACCTCAGATCGAGTTTGCAGCAACTCTAACATGCACAAGCAATTTTATGGAGACAAAGATGCACATTATAAAGACAAAATAATCAAAGATCAAGCATAAAGATCAGCAGCTCAAGCAGGAAAGTACAGTTGTGTACACTTACCATAAATGTAGATGTTCGAGTGTATTCACTGTTGCAGTCATCACATTTAGGTTAGCCTGAAAGGGGTAGCCCTCAGTCAGCCTGAATACCAGAGGCTTAGTATTTCTGCGTCGTTCAGGCCGTCAGTGGTATAAAATCAGGCAGCCGATGCCATTACATCAGTTTTTCTTGCCCTATCAGGAGCTCCAAAATAGGGAGCTAGGTTATGGTGGAAGAACACCACCAGTAGAAAGTAAATACCAAAGATTCTCTGTAAGGAAAGAGGAAGAGAGAGACAAGTGGGATGGAAGGAGGGAAACCAGGAATGCAACAGCGAATACACTCGAACATCTACATGTATGGTAAGTGTACACAACTGTACTATGTTCTTCGTGTTTCACTGTTGCAGTCATCACATTTGGGTTGATTCCCAAAGCTGAAGAAAAGTGTGGAGGCAGTCAAGAAGACTGGGGGCTGGCTAGGATGCCCTGCAATACTGCAGTGGCAAAGCCTGCCCTTGATTTGGAGAAGATAGGCAGGTGGTAATGCTTGGTGAAGGTATGAACTGATGTCCATGTTGCAGCCTCCAGGATGTCCCTGGTGGGGACCCCTCTGAGAAAATCTGCAGAGGTGGAGGTTGCCCTGGTAGAATGTGTTCTGACCCCCTTTGGGGGCGGTTTCCCATGCTGTTTGTAGCAGAAATGGATGCAGTGTGCTATCCATTTGGAGATTGTTTGTTTGGATATGGCCTTGCCCTCTGCCCCTGCTGTGAAGCTGTCTAGCAATTGATCAGTTTTTCTAAAAGATTTAATCCTGTTCAGATAGAATCTGAGCTGTCTGTGCACATCTAGAGAGTGCAGAATCCTTTCCCCTTTGTTTTGTGGGTTAGGGAAAAAGGTGGGCAAATGAATGGAATGGTTGAGAGCCACACTGTGCACCACTTTAGGCATGAAGGATGGGTTAGTCCTGAGGGAGACTCTGTCAGCATGGAAAATGATAAAGGGCTCTACAGCCATGAGTGCTTGCAGCTCTGATACTCTTCTAGCTGAAGTGATGGCCAGAAGCAAAGTTGCCTTCCAAGAGAGAAATTTTAACTCTGCTGAAGCTGCAGGTTCAAAGGGGGTTAGGGTGAGCTTTTCCAACACAAAGTTAAGGTCCCAAGCTGGGGTAGGAGCTCTTCTGTGTGGCCGTACATTGTTAGCCCCTCTTAGGAACTATTTGATGAGAGGGTGTGAGAAGAGAGGTGGCTCTGTGGTGTAATAAGCAGAGATGGCAGAGGCATGAATTTTAATAGAAAGAAGGATAGACCCCTGTGTAGTAGGTCTGCCAGGTAATCCAGGATGATAGGTAGGGAGGGCTGTGCCGCTCCGGCTCCCTTAGCCTGGATCCAGGTGCAAAACCTTTTCCACTTGTCAGCATAGGATTTTCTAGTGCTGGGGTGTCTGGCCTCACATATAACATCTAGGATTTGTTTGCTTAGGCTGGCAGCTTGAGGAGCAGCCAAGGAATAAGCCAGGCTACCAGGCTGAGGGTCTGCAATTGGGGACACATGAATTCTCCATTCCTCTGGGTCAGGAGTGTTGAGATCTGAGGTAGGTGCCAAGGTGGCAGGGGTGACGGGCTGTGCAGCAGTGGGTATCAGTGCTGGCGTGGCCAGTCTGGGGCAATCAGGACTGCCCTCGGTTTTCCTCCCTTATTTTGAGCAGTACCCCTTGAAATGAGTGGTAGAGGGGGAAATGCATAGACCGAGATGTTTACCCACTGAAGGATAGAGCATCCACTATCCAGGCCTTGCTGTGAGGCTCCCTAGTGCAGAATTTTCTAAGCTGATGATTGGAGTGGTTGGCAAAGAGGTTGACCTTCCGGGTGCCCCATTTCTGGGTTACAAGGGTGAAGGTTCTGTGGTCTAGCTGCCACTCGTGTGAGTCTAGCAGGTTTCTGCTTAAGTTGTCTGCCAGAGAGTTTAGAGAGCCTGGCAGGAATTGTGCTAGCAGGTGTAGTTGCATGGCTGAGGCCGTGTGCAAAAGGGTCATGGCGAGCCTGCAGAGAGGATAAGAATGAGTCCTTCCCTGCTTGCTGATATACCACATCACTGTGGTGTTGTCTGCTTTGATCAGTAGAAGCCCCGGGGAGAGTAGGGGTCTGAAAGCTGTCAGGGTGTGCTGAACAGCTAGCATCTCTTTTTGGTTAATGTGCAGATGTATTTGAGTTGGGCTTCAATGGTCCTGAATGCACCTGCCATCCAGGTGTGCACCCCAGGCATAGTCTGATGCATCTGTGGTGAGGGTCTGGGCGGCGCAGTGTTGTGAGAAGGGAAGTCCCTTCTTGTGGTTGCATGTTGCTGCCCACCAAAGAAAATCTTTCCTTAGACGAGGTATCATTGATATGAGAGTTTCCAGGTCTTGAGAATGTCGACACCAAAGGCTTTTTAGGCACCAGTGTAGTTTTCCTCATATGCAGTCTGGCATATGGAATGAGTAGAATGCAGGAGGCCATAAACACTAGAGCTTGCAGGATTTTCCTTGCAGATAACTGGGTTCTGGTGACTAATTGAGAGAAGTAGCCTGTCAGGTAGGTTTTTGAGTGGGGACTAGTTTTGATTTATTTTCATTTATAGTATACCCCAGGGAGGTCAGCAGGTCCTTTACAAAAGTCAGGTGCAGTAGCAGCTTTTCCTGACTGTCTGCCTGAATCAGGCAGTCGTCTAAGCATGGGTAAATTTGAATATTTCTTTGTCTGCAAAAAGCAATGGCAGGAGCCAGAGTGTTTGTGAAAACTCTGGGAGCAGTGGATAAGCCAAAGGGAAGCGCAGAGAACTGAAAGTGCATAGATCCTACCTTGAAACTGAGGTATTTCCTGCATGATTCCCTGACTGGGATGTGTTGGTAGGCCTCTTTTAGGTCTAGGGTGGCTAACCAAGCATCCTTGGAAAGCACTGATAGTAGCTGCTGGAGGGTGAGCATTTTGAATTTTGGTATCACCAGAAAGGTGTTTAGAATGGATAGATCGAGGATGGGGCGCCATGTGCCCTCTTTTCTGTGTACCAGGAAGAGTCTGGAGTAGAAACCTTGGCCTATCTGTTCTGCAGGAACATGCTGTATTGGCCTCATGGAGAGCAGGAAAAGGACTTGCTTTTTGGCCTCTGCCTACTGGTTTGGAGGAAGATCTGGGAACCCTTTTGGGGTTGGCGGAGTGTGGAAATAAAATTTGCGTCCCTGGGACACTATGTTGAGGACTCACCAGTCGACTGGTAATGGTGGCCCAGTTGCTTGTGTGGAAGGAGAGTTTTCCTCTTAGGGGCACAAGCAGGTGGGCAGAGGTAAGGGGTGGAAGTGTAAAGTTACTGTGCGTTCTTACCATAAGGGGGTGGATTTGCACTTCCTGTTTTTGAAGAGGAGGAACTCCATTGCTTAGATCTCTGCATTCCCTGGGGCTGTTGTCTGGGGAGTCTGCTTCCCCTGGGCCAGGGCTGAGCTGGCCTGGAGGGGGCAGGAAAGGACCAGTGCTTGGAGGGGCAATGCCTACTGAACCTTCGTGGTTGCACCTGTAAGAAGTCTTTAACTGTATGCACAGATTTAGCACTTTCTTCCATCTTTTTTAAGACGTCTTCTGCCTTGGTGCCAAATATGTTGTCTTTGTTCATGGGTGCATCCAATAATTTGGATTTGAAATGGTCCGGCTAGGTCTGTTCCTTAAGCCAAGCATGCCTTCTAAGGACAGAATCAGTGACTGCTGCCCTGCAAGATGCTTCTAAGGCATCAAAACCACATTGCAAGGTGTGCTTAGTTACTTGACCTGCAGAATGCATTCACTCTTGTAATTCTTTATTTTCTGCACAAGCAGGAAAAGAGGATATTTTTTGTTTGAGGAGTTCCATGGTATGTTGCTGATATTTCAACATGTGGAACTGACAATTTAATGCTCTAATAGCAAGAGTAGTAGAGGTGTACACTTTTTTACCCCATCTGTCTTATGCTCGGGAATCCCTATCTGAGGGTGTGGGATTCTTAGCTGAAGTTGCTTTAATTCCTTTAGGTCCTTGAGAGATGACCTCGGGGTCAGCAGTAGGATTTTTGAAAAGAAATTTGTGAGAGTCAGAGACTCTAATACCGGTCATTTTCCTGGGAGCAGGAAGAAGGGTGTCAGGAGTCCGACTGGATTCCATAAAAACATTATCCACAACATCCAGGACAGGAGGAATGGCCAAGGGTCTGTGCTGTTGTAGATCTAAGAATTCCCCAAGTCTCTTTTTTGACTGAGGATAGTCCTGACATTCCCATTAGAAAATGCTCCCGTAAAGTATGTAGGGTTTCCCCAAATGAAAAATCCTTAGGTGGAGATGCAGAAGGAATAGATTCCTCTGCATCAGAATCCTCATAAGCAGAGAGGGGTTGCATATCTTCATATTTAGATGCATCAGCCATCGGACTCCTGTTCAGATAAAACTACTGGGGACAAGTCTCTTTTTTTTTGGATTGAGTAGTCTGGCTTCCCCTAATAAGCATAATAAGGTCTTCTGCCATTTTAAGCATTTGAGACTGAGGCAAGGAAGTAGGTGCCTGAGCTTGGGTCATCATTTGTTTGGGTGTGGTTCGTACCCTGGGCCTTAGAAAACTCAGTAGTTTTGGAAAGAACTGAAGACGCGGAAGAAGTCATCGGTCTGTGTCGAGTATCCGTAGTGCGAAGAACTTCCTCGGAAGCCGGTGCCTGCTCAGTGACTCTAGACCCATCCATGGTAGAGACATCTGCAGGATCCTTAGTCGAAGAAGACTCTCATGGCATACCGGACTCTGAAAAGGTATTGGTAGTGGCCTGCAAATCCACAGATGTGGGCATCAGGGGCTGCAAAAGCACCTCGCTGAGGACCGGAGAACTGACTACTAGCTTAATGGAAGCGTCATCGGCAGTTTTGGATCTGTGCGGTCTGTCTCTGTCTTTATCCTTATGTTTTTTCAGAAGATCGGTAGTCGGATGGCTTACCGAAGCCATATCGGAATTTGAGGACTGAGAGCGAAAATATCTAGCTACAATAAGGGCCCGATGACGTATAGTTCTAGCATTGAACAAAGCACAAAAGCAATAGCAGGGGATGTTGTGATCGGGCTTAAACAGGTGACTCAGTAAGAATGGAAGTCTCGGTGTGGTATTTGCTTTCCACAGGCGAGACAATGGTTAACTTTTTCTGACACTGGTTAGAGCAAGAAAAAAGGATCCCCAACGGGGTACTTAGCTTTAGAATACTTCAACTTCAATTCAGAAACGAAAACTCAGGGAGCGGCCTACCAGCACTTGTGCAAACTACTTCTGCTTCAGGCTCCTTGGCAAGAAAGATTATAGTAATGGTGTCGGCTGCCTGATTTTATACCACTAATGACCTGACGTCAGTCCTGGAGCGACAGCAACTGACGCAGAAATACTAAGCCTCTGGTATTCAGGCCAGCTGAGGGCTACCCTTGGCAGGATAACCCAAATGTGATGACTGCAACAGTGAAACACGAAGAACATCTATGAAGTCATCCAACAGGTTTCTCATAGTCATGAACAGGGGGAAGGAGGAAGTGAAGGTTGAGGAAGAATGCAGTGACAACACAGATGGAAGGTTATGGTAAGAACATAACTTCTTTACCTGATGTTGTCACTGTCATTCTTCCTCAACCTGTGGGACAGAGTCCCCAGCTACAACAACCCTAGGGTGCCTCATGGAAGGATATTACAGAGCACTGCAGAGCCAAAGGCAGTTCTATTCCTGGAGATAATGTCCAACTTATACTGTGCGACAAAAATATGGGTATTTGACCAAGCTGCAGCTGCAAATGTCATCAATAGATACTCTAGACCAAAAAGCCTGAGACATTGCCATAGACCTTGTAGAATGAGCCTTGATTTTCCCTGGTACGAGCCTGTTCTTGGAAGAATAAACAAAGTAAATACAATCTTTCAACCATTTTGCAAGAGTAGCCTTTGTGACAGCTCGCCCTTTCATTATTTCAGAAAAGGATATAAACAGCTGTTCTGATGTTCTGCAAGATTTAGTTCTGTCCAGGTAAAAATGTAACTGCCTATGAACATCCAGGAGATGAAGTGAGTACTCTCCTTTGTTTTGAAAGTTGGGAAAGAAAACAGGAAGACTGATAGACTGACATATTATTTTCTGTAAGCTTCTTTGGGCAAGAAGGATGGGTTGGTATGCACAGTTACTCTATCTCTGTGAAAAATTAGATAAGGAGGTTTAGAGGAAAGGGCTTGTAACTCTGATACCCTTCTTGCTAAGGTGATAGCCACCAGAAAAACTGTTTTTCATGACATATATTTCAAGTCTACCTTAGCCGTGGGTTCAAAAGGAGGAAGAAGGTTTGTAAAAACTACCTCTCAGGAACGTTTTACAAAGTTCAGATGAAGCCAGTGATGAGAAGCTGTTCCCAGTATGAAAATTGGAAATAGCTGCTAGCTGGACTTTCATGGTGGAGTAGCTGGCTCCATTTCAGAAGACAAAGAAAGACGAACAGAGATGGCGGGAATGATTAAGGCAGACAGAAACCCGACTGACAAACAGAAAGGAAAGGAAAACTATGAAGCAACAGTCAGAGTAGGAAAGAGAGTAGAGATAAGAAACTAAAAAAGAAGTTATGTACTCACCATAACGTTCCATCTGAGTAGGTACTTCATATGTCTGCAACCTGTGGGTATCGGATCCGACTTCGGCAGCTTTCCAAGCTCCAAGATCCGAGCTCCTAGCTCCTCCCCCCTACCCATAATCCCCTGCTACCAACCACATTACCTCAGATCGTTTTTTTTGCCTTACCAACCTGGAAACACGAAAAATCAACTGCAAAGGTGATCAGAAAATCCCGAAAGGTTCGGGGGATGGCAGGGGGGGTCGGTTGCAGACAAATGAAGTACCTACTCAGATGGAATGTTATGGTGAGTACATAACTTCTTTATCTGAAGTAGTTACTTCATTTGCTCTGCAACCTGTGGGACAGAGTCCCCAGCTACCTTATAAGAACCTGGGTGGTCCTTACGTAAGGATATTCAAGCACCTGAGCAAAAGCCCTACTTCAAATCACATCTAATTTATAATGAGAAATGAACGTATGAGAAGAGGACCAAGTAGCTGCTGAACATATGTCGTCCACTGGAACCCTAGACTAGAAGGCTATTGAGGTGGCTACAGATCTTGTAGAATGAGCACGGATACTAACCGGGGCTGGTTTGCCAGACGATATATACCCCTGAATAATACACTGACGGATCCAATTTGCTACAGTGACTTTGGAAATGGCTTTACCCATGGCTGATTTTGCATACGAGACAAACAACTGGTCCGACTTGCGAAACTCTCTAGTCCTACGCAAGTAGAAACGCAGCTGTCTGTGTACATCCAATTTGTGTAATGTGTATTCTCCCTTGTTTTGAAATGTTGGAAAAAACACTGGTAGATTTATCGATTGATTTATATTTGCTTCTGAAGCAACCTTAGGCAAGAAAGACGGGTTAGTCCTGAGGAACACTCTATCTTTGTGAAAGATAAGGTAAGGAGGTTTCATACACAAGGCTTGTAATTCTGAAACCCTTTTGGCCGAAGTAATAGCCACTAAGAAGGCTGTTTTCCATGAAAAGAACTTTAACGGAATTGATGCCGCAGGTTCGAAAGGTGGACTCGTCAAGGCTTGCAAGACTAGAGTGAGATCCCATGGGGGAACCACAGACTTTATCGGTGGATTTAAAAGGAAGATGCCTCGTAAGAAGGTTTTGCACAACTTTGTAGATGCTAAGGAATCTATGCCATCACCCACATGAAAATGGGAGATGGCCGCCAATTGCACCTTAACCATAGAAGCGCTTGCTCCCTGTCGAAAGATCAATGAGAGGAAGTCCAGGATGGTCGGAATAGGGACAGTAAATGGGTCCAAGCCCTTATCTTTGGCCCAAATGGAAAAACGTTTCCATTTACTGTTGTAAAGTTTTCTGGTAGATGGCTTATGAGCCGCAACCAGAATGGCCTTAACGGGAGATGAGATACCGGGAGTCCTAGCCATTAATGGAACTGGATCAGCCAAGCCGCAAGCTTGAGGTTGCCCAGGTTTGGTGTTGGGCAATCCGCGGGATGAGAGATCAGTTCTGGACTGGGATCCAGGATCCACGGAGGAGCCACACTGTGAGACCGCAGAAAGGGGAACCAGATCTGCCGAGGCCAGAATGGAGCTATAAGGATAACTCTGCTCCCCAACCGACAGGCTTTCTGAATGAATTTCATCATGAGTGGAAGGGGGGGGATACGCATAAAGGAGCCCGAGAGGCCAAGCATTGACTAGAGGGTCTCTGGGGGTTTCCCCTCTGGGGGGAATTATTTTGTGTTTAAAGGAGAAGCAAAAAGATCGCAGCGAGGCTGACCCCATTTGTGGAAGATCTGCTTCGCAACAGACAGATTCAGAGACCACTCGTACGGAGTGAGAAGCACCCGACTTAGCTTGTCCGCTAATATGTTGGATCGTCCCGGGATGTGCGTTGCTACCAGAAAACGGTTGGTGGAGATCGCCCATTCCCAAACTCTCATGGCCTCTCGACACAGGGGGTAGGATCTGGTTCCTCCCTGTTTGCTTATATACCAGACTACAGACATGTTGTCTGTCTGGATCGCAATAGTCCCCAGGGGAAGAAGGTCGTGGAGAGCTTGCAACGCCAAAAGCACCGCCCTCATCTCTAGGACATTGACATGCAATGCGGTCTCTAGGGAAGTCCACGTGCCTTGAACGGATCTGCCTGAACAATGCCCCCCCCCCACCTGAGGCGAGATGCGTCCGTAGTCAACGTGGCTTCGACCGGGGGGATCACAAAAGGCCTCCCTTCTCTGAGTTCCCGCGCATGCAACCACCAAAGAAGGGAGTCCCTGCAAACTCTGCTCAGCGGTATCAGCGTGTTCAACGGGTGGAGCAAGAGGGACCATTGGACTTGAAGGATCCATTGTAATATTCGCATTCGCAGACGGGCATGGAGGGAAAGACCGATCGCCTAGTGCCCTCAGGACTAACTCCGCTGGAGGAGAAGGACTAACACCTGATAAGACAAGCTGTTCAGTCTGACTGATGTTAGAGTAGCTCGAGAGATTCGAGTATCAAACCTGGCCCCTATGAATTCCAGGGCTTGAGTGGGGCACAGGCAGGACTTCTGCACGTTTACTGAAATGCCTAGGTTGTGGGCTAGAGTCAGTGCGTAATCTATCGCTACAGAGAGCTGATGCCATTTGGTCGCGGTAAGGAGCCAGTCGTCTAGGTACAGGAAGACCTGAATGCCCTGAAGTCTCAGGTGGGCTGCAACCACCGCCATGACTTTGGTGAACACTCTGGGGGCTGAGGTGAGGCCGAATGGAAGAACCCTGAATTGATAATGACTGGCTCCGAGCTGGAAACGGAGAAACCTCCTGGATCGTCTGTCCATCAAGATGTGGTAGTACGCATCCTTGAGGTCTATGGAGCACATCCAGTCGTTCTCCCGCAGAAGGGGGAGGATAGATTGAAGAGTGACCATCCGGAACTTTTCCTTGGGTATAAACAGGTTCAGAGCGGAGAGGTCTAAGATGGGTCTGAGGTCCCCCATTTTCTTTGGCACCAAAAAGAACCTTGAGTAATAACCCAATCCGGACTGATTTGGGGGGACGGGCTGGATTGCTCTTTTTCTTAGCAGCTTCAAAATCTCTGAAGCCGCTGCCTCCCTCTGATCGGGTGGGACATCGGGGAGGCGTCTGGTTTTGGGGGGAAGATTTAGGAAAGGAATGAAATAACCTCTGGAAATGATACGGAGCACCCATCGATCTGTTGTAAGGGACTCCCAGTTTGACAGGTGCTCCGTCAACCGCCCCCCGACTGCCTCCAGAGAGGGACAGTCGGGCAAGCCCTCAGGGCTGTTGCGCGGGTCTGTCCGAGAAAGGTTCTCTAGACCCGAAATTACACGGCCCCCCCTCTGCCTCTGGGCCGGCGTCCACCTTGTCCTCCTCTGCCTCTAGAGGACGAGTGGTCCGCAGCTGGATGGGATTGCTGAGACTTGCGGAACCACAGCTTCTTTTGTCCCCCCTGATTCCTGGAGAAGGATCTTTGGGGACTAGAGAAGCGGACTCCGACGGCAGGTAGCGTCTTCCCGTCCTTTTCGCTTTGGACCAGCGTATCGCGAACAGTCTTGCCGAAAAGAGCAAAACGGTCAAAGGGGGCGTTCGCGAAGGACGCCTTGAAGGGATCCACGAAGTCGCAAAGATGGGGCCAGGCGTGACGTCGTAAGACGACCCCTGCTCCGCTGGCTCTAGCTGCTCCTTCCGAAGCATGAGAGAGGAGCCGCATAGACGTATTGGAGATGGATTTCAGAGTGGCCATTCGTGTCGTAAACACATTCCTGTCTCCGACCGACATGGACTCAGGGGGGGCTGCAGCGTATTCCTTGATCAAGTCTCGCTGTAGCCTGATGGTATGTGCCATATAGTTCAGTGCCCTTATGGAAAAGGTCACTGAAGCAAACATCCGCTTCCCAATGTGGTCCAACGCTCGAGATTCTTTATCTGGCGGGTGGACCAGAGAACTCTCCTGAGCAAGTTCTTTCTTGGTGGCCGCCGCCACCAACATAGGTTCATAGGTTCATCCCTGGGTCCGAATGGGCCCGGATCTGATGACTCCGAGATCCGAAAATGAGTCGGAGAAGGAGTGATCGGGGCAAACATGGGGGATGCACTCCCCCCCAGAGGGGGGGGGGGAGGCAAGAGCACCCCCATCTGCATTTGGGTCTGCAAGAATCGACGCATCATCCGATCCATATCCGCTTCAGAGATGCTTTTGTTTGACTTGGAAGAGGTAGTCGAGGCAGGCCGGGAGGGCCGCCTCGATGACCTCGAGGGAGATCGATCTTCCTCCTCCAGCGAGAAGCTAGGCGAACGGAGCCGAGAGGAGAAGGATCCAGAGACCCCCGAAGGAGACTTAGCTATTTTTGCTGGCGGAGCCGAGAGGTGAGACTCGGCCCGCCTTTTATGGGATCTATGTCCCTCCTTATCCTTGTGCCTCTTCTCCTTAGTTGAGGAGGCACTAGTTTCCCCAGAGCTCAAACCCGAAGAGGGAGGTTGAGTCCTGGGTTGAGCTGAGGGAACAGAGGGCGCCGAAGCCGCTGAGGCAGCCGGAGCCCGAACGGGAGAGGAAGAAGTAGCTGACTCCTGGGGGAGCTTTCCCGCCAGGATCAGCTTGTTTTTCCTATCCCGAAGTGCCCGGGGGTTAAAGGCCGCACAGATCTGGCAGGCCTCTGAAAGATGGGCTGCCCCCAGGCACAAAACGCACTGAGTGTGACCATCAGCTGGGGAAAGCTTGTGGCCACACTCAGTACATTTAGAAAAAATGGCCTTAGGCCCTTCCGCCATGTTAAACACTCACACACACACCCAAACGCTAAGGGGGGAGTGACAAAAGAAAAACTAACTAACTGTACCAGAAAAAATTAAACTAACACTAAAAAAGGGTAGAAAAAAGGTTTACTACCACACACACACGATTTTTGAAACTTTAGGATGAAGTTATGAAAGAAACAATCTCACCCAGCCAGGAGCTCTTCAAAGGGAAAGCTTCTTCAGCCGCGGCAAAAAACGATCTGGGGTAATGTGGTTGGTAGCAGGGGATTATGGGTAGGGGGAGGAGCTAGGAGCTCGGATCTTGGAAAGCTGCCGGCTCGGATCCGAAGTCAGATCCGATACCCACAGGTTGCAGAGCAAATGAAGTAACTACTTCAGATCACTAGTTACACACACACTCTGGAGAGAGAGAGAGAGAGAGAGAGAATAACTCAAACACAGGAGTAGCTCTGGAGTGACAAAACCTCAAAGCTTACTCTATGAGCTGCAAATGAGATCTGAGGTTGGCTGGGGCAATGAGGCGTATCGGGTAGGATGGGAGGAGCATGAGCTTCGATTTTTCAGCTTGGAACGTGGTCAGGTCGGATCTGAGATGTACAGGTTGAAGAATGGCAGTGAAAACTTCAGCTGGTACAATTTCATCCCCCCAGTTTGTTCACATACCATAGTACTGTGGTGTTGTCTGTAAACAGTTTTAGGGGTCCTAGATGAAGAAGAGTATGAAATGCCTGAAGAGCCAGCAGAAGAGCTCTCATCTCTTTTATGTTTGTGTGTTCCTTCTTTTGTGGAGGAGACCATAGGCCTTGTACCTTCATGGGTGCAAAGGCTGCCTCCAACCCATGTCTAAGGTGTCTGAACAGCTCTTGATTTGGTAGGGGAAGATGTAAAGGCATGCCAGGATTCTGGGTAATCTAATGAATCCACCAAAGAACTTCCCTCTTTAGGCAAGGAAATAGAGGGACAATAAATTCTAGTTGGTGAGCATGCTGCATCCAAACTGATTTCAGGTACCATTGAAAATTGTCTCATGTGGAGTTTGGCAAGGGGCAGCATGGGAATAATAGAAGCTACGAAGCCTAGAATCTTGAGAAACTGCCTGGCTGTAAAAGACTGAAGAGGGAGAAGGTCTTGGAAGTAACTGACTAGATGGAAACATTTTTGTGGAGGAAGAGAGGCCAACATGAGATCTGTCTGAATCATGCATCCCAGGAAGACGTGGTCCTGTGAAGGGGTGAGCATGAATGTTTTTAAATTGACTGTGAATCCCAACCTATGCAGAAGAGTAGTAGTAAACAGGAGATTGTAAATTAAGGTCTCGGGAGGTGTGCTTGTAGCAACATGTCATCCAGATAGGGGAAGACCTGTACGCCCTCGAGCCTGCAGAAAGCAATCACAGGACCTAAACATTTTGTAAATATCCTTGGTGCAGTAAAGAGACCAAAGGACAAAGCACAGAACTGAAAATGTGAGGAAGCAACAGAAAAATGTAAGCATTTTCTGTAAAGGGGATGAATGGGAACATGTAGGTAGGCATCCTTGACATCCAGGGAGGCTAAACAGGCCTGTGGAAGAACAACAGGAAATAGAGTTTGGAAGGAAAGCATATACAAAAGGTTGGGACCTTTGGGAAGGTGTTGAAATGAGAAAAGTCCAGAATGGTTCTCCATTGGCCATCTTTCCTGGGAACCAGGAACATCCTTAAGTAGAACGTCTTGGTTAGTTCCCTGCGAAATCAACTCTAGGAGCACCCCTTGAAAGAAATGTTGCTGCTCTCGAGGTGGTTGAGGAATTCCCATGAAAGGAGGAGACATTTCCAAGCCATGAAATATTCTTTGTGGATAACAGACAGAACCCATGAATCGTGACTGATATATTCCCAGACTGGAAGGGACAGATAAGGCGCTGAGAGAGGGGAATAAGACAAGAGGGAGCCAGGTAGTCACAATCTACCTGGTTTGTGTGGAAAAGACTGCTTTTGAGAAGAAGGCTGAGAGGATTTGGAAGGAGCAGGTCTCCGGACACCCCCTTTAACCTCTGGAAGGGAAAGCCTGAGATTGTTTCCAGACAAAAGCAGTCTTAACTGGGTAGTTCCTTTGGAATTTGGGAGCTGAAGACACAAAGATATGTTTTAAATCCTGCAACTCTCTACCTTTCTCCTGCAGTAACTTGAACAAGGCAGCAGCTGCAGTACCAAACAAGTCATTATTATCTAATGGAGCATCAATTGGCTTGGCCCTGAAGTCTTCAGGAAGAGGTTGGAGCTTTAACCAGGAGTATCTCCTTATTACAGAACCAGAGGTGGCAGCAGCACTGGCAGATGCCTCAACAGCATCATAACTGCATCTAATGGAGTGGCGTACCACTTGGGAAGATGCCTCCAAAACAGAGGAAAGCTGAGACTTGATATCTGAGTCTGGAATATCAGATGGAAGCTAAGAGGCCTGAGAAAGGAGGTTCAATGCATACTTATTCATAATGATTTGATAGTTAATTGCCCTAATGGTAAGAGTAGATGAAGTGTACACTTTATTTCCCCAACCTTTCCATGGTTTCACTCTCCTTGTCTAAAGGGAGAAGAGAAGTGGAAGGCAAATGTCTGGATGACTTATCAGTAGCTACAAAAACTACTGGGTCTGCAGCAGGGCATTTTAAAGGAATTTGCAGACCACTGAACATTACAGAACCCAACTGGCCATTTGGAGGCAGAAGTTTGAGAGTCTAGGTTCTTAGAAGCAGAAGTGAAAGCATCCAGAAAGGCTGGCAGAACTGGTGGCACAGCAGAGGGAAATGGAGAATCCATCTGGAGTAAATTATATTATCTTCTCTGCACATCAGTAACCTGTGAGCAGTCCCACTTGAAAAACTCTCTCATACGAGTAACAGTCTCCCCAAAGGTGATGTCTTCACCAGGAGACTTGGTTACATTGGACTCGTCCTCAGGTGATGCATACTCCGCAGGGGGGTATGACAAAGACTCATTCTCCGAGGAATCTTCATTTTCAGATAAAACTTGCTCCTTAGACCTTTTCTGAGGGGATAAAGTAGAAGGTGGGCTAGGAAGGGAAACACCAGTGGGAGGATTTAAAGCCATAAAGGCATTAAATAATCCCTGCGTGAAGGTCTGCCAGTCAGGAGGAGGTTCATGAGCAGCTGGAAAATTTTGTCTTTTGTTTCTTTTTAAGGGGCACTGCAGCCTTATGGAAGGTGGAGGGACCCGAGTAGGTCGGCATTCTATAACAGTTGTCGGCACTTCTTCCCGAACCAAGATCTGAGGTGTACGTCGACGACCTTCCAATATTATGAGCCTATGTTCTCCCTGCTCATCCAAAATGGATGCCTGCAACAATTCCGAGGACATGCCAGTGGCTGACTCCCTAATTAATGGCTTCCGCTCTGGTTCCCACCAAGGAATCTAAGCCAAATTCCAAACGGGCCTCCAGGCCTTCACTGGCCTTGAGAAGGATGCCCGGAATGGAAGGCGCAGGCAAAGCTTCAGGCCTGAGCTCCTTGGCCACCTTCTCAAAGCTCAGCAGAAGGGTCCGATGTATCCTCCATAACACTGCATGCTAAACTCTTAAGTCTTTGATTCTCTAAGTATCTGGAGAGTGAAGGTGATTCTGCAGTTTTGGGAACAAATGCCTGACATATAGAGTAAGACTTACGGTCGTGATTAGGGCGTAAACAAAACAGACATTGGTCATGGGAATCAGTGTGGAATTTGTTTTCCACAATGGCACGTGCCTTTCCTGGATGACATGTAACCTCAGACAGAAAAGCAGTATCAAAAGTAAATGAAAAAAAAAAAAAACAACTGGGAACTTACCTGAAGATGCTTGTATAGCAACGAATAACTCATTTGCTTCAACAAAGTACTAGTTTAAGGGTGTGCACATTTATGCAACCAGTTTATTGTACGTTTTATTTTTTTATATGTTTTCCCTCAACAGATTTGTTTGTTTTTCAATTGAATTGTACAGGTTATAGGTCACATTAAAAGTGGGAAAATTTTGAAATGATTTATTGTGGTCTCATTTTTTTATATCACAAAAACCTGACATTTTAACAAGGGTGTGTACACTTTTTATATCCACTGTACCTAGCAGTGGCAAGAGGCTGTTGTATGCTGGCCAGATGTCGGGATTGTTTATGGCAGGGAATCCCTCATGTGATGAATACTGCAACATAAAAATAGAAGGACATCATTTAATGATTCTGAATGGCACTACTCTCAAACTTGTATGTAACTATTAAACAATGGACTGTGAATAATGGGGAAGCATATAGAGTACAATGCTTCCTTCTGCATGTATCTCACCAGACACCCGAAGCAACTGGAGAGACAAAAGAGGTTTCTCGCTAAGATGATACAGAGCCTCCAAGCCATGACCTATGTGGATAGACTGAAAGCCTTGTTACTATACTCTGTATCATACATGCTATAGACAGGCGACTTGTGCCTGGCCTATGGGGCAGTCTCTGACCCCGACCTGATGGAAATGCAGCACATCCACAAATCAAATGGCACTGGAGTTACTTCCGCTAGGGATCTCAAACTTGCCGGTGACATTAATGCAACATGCTGGACAGATGGGTATGTCTCCCTGAAACTGGCGCTGCTCTGGAACAAACTTCCAATTCATGTGAAGCAGTGTTCCTCAATGACCCTATTCAAGCGCAACTTGGACAAACGGATGGTGACTGCAAATTCACCATAGGGGGTGACACCCATGTCCCTCATGAACAGGGGTAATCGGTGCTGATCTGTAAAGTACGTCCATCTAACCAAGGATAATTGGGGCAACCCAAGATTAACATGGCTAGGCTTATAAAGACTCTAGGGACACTAGCCTAGCAATCTCCTATGACCCTATAAACTGTAGAACAGATGCTGCCGATGTGGGGAAGTACTCCTTCCTAAGCATTCTACAGAATAAAGGTTGTTGTGCACCTTGCCATAACAATAGATTTTCTAGAGGTGTTCAGTGAGCAATGAAAGCACTGAATTCCTCTACTGCTAGACTTCATCATTCCAGTTTGAGATTTCAAATAATCATTGTCAGGTCCTGATGGTGACAAGTTGACTAACAGACATCAATAAATAAAAGAGGCATGTCCTTTTTTTGCCAAAGACAGGGGTCGACTGGGAAAGGGAGGTGGTAAGTGGGAGTTCAGACTATTGAATGAACATCTAAGGATGATTTGGAGTTACAAGATGTTATATGACAACATATCTTTAATGAAGTAGTTCAGTCAGCAATCCAAGATGTAAGGAACAGTTACTGAATAGTATCACTGTAGGGTGGCAGGTCAAGTCCTCCAACGCCCCCAGTCTGTCCAAGGCAAATTCAAAGTCTGCTCATGTCTTAGAAGCTACATGCAGGCTGCAATGTTTTCTCAAGGTGTGAATGCTGGATCATAAAGCTACAGCACACAAGCCCTACACAGTTATTAACATCCAGAGTGAGGGGAGGTCTAAGATGACCAGAAATAAGATTGGTAGAAAGGAGAATGAAATGGTGAATACAACTGCCAAGTCAGGAAACAGTCTGCTTTCCAGTCCACTAATTCTGCCTCCCCTTGGCAAAAGCAGCAAACGGTTGATTGGTCTTCCTAATCACAGCTGTCCTTGACAGCTGGTACACAAATGCTCTTCAAAAAGATAAACTGTTCAGCAGAGCTTCCCACTGCCAGATTTTTCTGAGAAGTACATAGGTAGGTGCATGGACTTGTTTAAAAAAGGTGATTTACCTTAGGCAGGCACTGTGCATTGCTCTGAAATATGACATGATCCTTAGGAACCTGCCTTCATGCAACTCAAAGATTCTTCTGGCTGAAGTAATAACCACCTGAAAAATAACTTTCTAAGATAAACATGCATCACAGAAAAGATGCAGATTTGAATGTATGATAAAAATAAGCTATGTTCTTACCATAACGTTCCATCTGTGTTGTCGAGCTTCATTCATTCTTGACAAATGGGACTCTGTTCCAACCCTGAGAACTGGCTCAGCCTTTATACAGCTTGTGCAAACCAAAAAAATACTCGAGCCAAGAATTTACCCACAATGCCCCTCACTCCATTAACTTAGATCGAGTTTGCAGCCAAATAGTAAGGCAGAAGAACAAATATATAGGGGTAGAAGCCATGTCTAAAGTGAAAGCTATAGGTTCCCACAACAAGTGTCCAATCCTCCAGGAAATCTGTAGGAGAGGGAAGGAGGATGGGATGTCAGGAATGAATGAAGATCGACACCACAGATGGAACGTTATGGTAAGAACATAACTTCTTTATCTGATATTGTCAATCTTCATTCATTCTTGACGAATGGGACAGAGATCCCAGCTACTTTAGGTCCTGGGTGGCCTTATGGAAGGATATTCCTGAGAACCATAGAGCCAAAGGATGCTCTTCTCCTGGCAACCACATCCAATTTGCAATGAGTGATAAAGGTATGTGGAGTAGCCCATGTTGCGGCTGCACGTTTCATTCATGGACGCCCTAAAGTGAAAAACAGCTGACAAGGCTATTGAACTGATAGAATGCGTTTTTACCAGGGCAGGTAACTTGTGGTTATTACGTTTGTAAATGAAGGTAACACAATCTCTTCGCCATCTCCATAGGGTAACTTTAGAGACAGGTCTTCCCACAGTTAGATATGAAAAGGAAACAAATAACTAGTCCGATTTCCTAGACATATTGGTCCTGTCAAGGTAGAAACATAATTGTCTGTGAACATCCAGTAAATGCAAACAATATTCACCTTTATAGGAGAAATTGGGGAAGAAAATGGGTAAATCAGTAGTTTGATTAATATGTGATTCTGAGACCACCTTAGAAAGGAAGGGCTAGTTCTCAACGAAACCCTATCCTTTATGAAAAAAACAGATATGGGGGTTTCGCACATAATGCTTAAATCTCAGAAACTCTCCTGGCAGAAGTAATGGGTACTAGAAAAAGTTTTTTACAACAGGAATTTGAGATGGCAAGTCGCTGCTGGTTCAAAGGGCAGAAGTACCAAAAATTGCAAAACCAAGGTTAGGCTTTAGATGCAAAGCACCTTTAAGAAAAACTTTTCATAAACGATGGGAGGTTAAAGAATGATCATCGTAGCCACTGCGGAAATTAGAAATGGCTGCTAACTGAACTTTGATGGTGGAAGCAGAAGCTCCCAAACTTTGTCAACCGGTGCCAAAAAAAGGGGTCTAGATTATTTGTACCGGCCCAAATTGAAAATCTCTTCCATTTGCTAAGATAAAGTTTCATGGTGGATGGTTTATGAGAAGCCAGAAGAATTTTTTGTACTGCGGATGCTATTATTACTCTGCCTGGCAACTAGTGAAATTGCAGGAACCAAACTGTCAGCTTGAGGATGCAAAGATTGGGGTGCACCAATCCCTGTGGGCAAGACAGCAGGTCTGGAACTGGGTCCAGAATCCATGGACGGTGAATCATGTGAGGCCAAAGGAATGGGAACCAGACTTGGAGCCAAAAGGGTGCAATGAGGATCATTTTGCTTCTCAACCTTTGGGCTTTCTTCAAGAACAAGGGAATGAGGGGAAAGGAGAGAAATGAGGAGAGGAGACCCGAGGGCCAATTGAGAAGGAGAGAGTCTCTTGGGGACTCCTGCTGAGGGGGGATTAGGGCAAAGCTGCTGCATTTGTTGTTCATTGGGGAAGGAAAGAGATTGCAGCAAGGCCAGCCCCATCGACGAAAAATCTTCATCGCCACCTTAGGATTGAGAGACCACTTGTGAGGTAGGAGAATGCATCTGCTCAGTTTGTCCACTACCACACTGGAGCTCACTGGGATATGCGTTGCAACAAGAAACCGGTTGGAAGATATATTTTGAGAGCTCCTCAGCATAGGGGGTAAGATCTGGTTCCACCTTGTTTGTTGATATACCAAACTATTGACATGCCGTCTGACTGGATAGCAATTGCTCCCAGAGGGAGGGCATATTGAAAGGATTGCAATGCTAACAGCAATGCCCTCAATTTCAGGACACAGATGTGCAAATTGGCCTCGAGAAGAGACCAAGTGCCTTGGATTATCCTTCCCAGATAATGCACCCCATCTGGGAGGTGTCCGTGGTCACTATGGCCTTAGGCTGAGAGGGGATAAAGGGACGGCCCACAAGAATTTCCTCTAACTGCATCCATCACGATAGATCCTTCTTGCAGCGACTTATGAGAATGGGGTAGGTCATCAGATGTGTTAGGATGGACCATTATGCAGCCAAGAGCCACTGAAGTAGCCTCATGTGAAATTTTGCCAGAGGTACTAAGATAATTGTCACAGCCATCGACCTTAAAACTTGAACAATAAGAGCGGGGAACTTTGTCTTTGGATATGATGGAGCGTACTTGAGACCTTATCTTCTGTAGTCTGTGAAGGGGGAGAGAAGCTACAAAAGAGATTGTATTGAGGCGAGCTCCGGTCTTGTGTCGGAGTCAGCTGGGATTTTTCTCTGCTGACTGTGATGCCAAAAGAGTTGAAAAGGTTCAGGATGAAATTTGTGACTTGAAGCAGTAGACACCTGGTGGGGGCAGTGAGGAGCCAGTCGTCTAAGTAAGGAAACAACCAGAATCCATGCAGTCTCAAGTGAGCTCTGACTACTGCAATGCATTTGGTGAACACCCTGGGTCTGTGGTGAGACCAAAGGGCAGCACTCTGAACTGGAAATGGCTATCTCCTAGCCAAAAGCAGAGTTACCTTCTGGACAGTCTGTCCATTTTTATGTGGTAGTATGTGTCTTGATGGTCTATAGAGCACATCCAATCGTTTTCCTCTAGTAAGGGAAGTATAGACTGAACCTTGACCATGCAGAATTTTGTTTGCTGAACAAACTTGTTCAGAAAGCTGAGATCCAATATTGGTCTCCAGTCCCCCACCTATTTTGGCACTAAAAATAACCTTGAGCAAAATCAGGAATCCTATCCGGTCTGGTGGAACTTCTTGGATGACTCTTTTTTACTAGCAGCTTTTTAACTTCCAAGGCTGGTTGGTCCTTCTGACTGGGTGGTACATCAGGAACTCTTCTTTGTGATCTTGGAAAAAGAACAAAGGGGATATGATAACCTCTGGTAATGACTTTCTGCACCCAAGAATCTGAAGTTATTAGCTGCTAATCTGTCGGGTGCAATGAGAATCTTCCCTCTGACTGCTTCCAGAGGTAAGCAATCGGGCCCCCTTTCAGAAGCGCTGGTAGGGCTGTCCAGTGAAGTTGTCTCCAGAACTCCGATTTTGCAAGCCACCTCTGCCACAGAAATGGCATTTTCCATTAGTACCCCCCCCCCTCTGCCCCAAGGGCAGCTTCTGCCATGTGTGTCCTGAAAAGGACTTGGGACTTTTTGAACCACATATTCCTACTCCTCTGATTCCTGGAATCGGATTGTTGAGGAGTAGAAAAACACATGCCCACAGTAGAAAAAGGTCTTTCCATCTTTTTTGCACCTGGCTAGTGTGTTTTTGACTTTGGGGCCAAACAAAGATGATCCGTCAAAGGGAGCATTGACGAAGGAAGATCTGAAAGTCTTAGCGAATTCACACAAACACATCCAGGCATGACACCTTAAAGCAACGCCTGAACCTGCTGCTCTGGTTGTCCCCTCGGCTGCATGGGTGATCAGCCATACAAATGAGTTCAATACAGACTCCAGGGTGGCCAGCTGAGAGGCAACTTTGTCCTGCACCTCACCAGTCACAGCTCTAGAAAGGGTATCCGATAACTCCTTAGTCAGATCCCTCTGGAGTCTAGTGAAATGTGTCAGAAAATTCAAGGACCTGAAGGTGAAGCTTTCCAAATCTGTCCATCGTCCTAGGCTCTTGGTTAGAAGGAAGGACAGTGGAACTCTCATCGGCGAGTTCCTTCTTGGTTGCTGCTGCCACCACCATGTCATCTACTGCTAAGCCCTTTGCACAGTACTGGTGACCTTCGGGGGCTAAGATTTTGTCTGGTCTCTGGGGAATAGGCACTGTGAAATCAGGGGTCTTCCATGCCTGCTGCGCGATCAATTTAATGAGGTTATCAGTGGGCGGAGTCACCCAGGAAGTACATGGGCGACCACCAAAGGCTTGCAAGTACACTGATTCCTCAGAGGATAGGTCTTTGGGCTTCCAATCACCACTCTGTTTTAAGATCGCCAGGATGCCTCCAAAGGAGACATCTTCAGGGGGCGACTTGGGGGAATCCTCCCCTTCATCGAGTTTGTGTCTTATGTGACAAATTCTCAAAGGGAATCAATGTGCTTCCTCTTGCATGTCTTCTTCCGGGGTGGTTCCTCAGTGGGAATCTCTAAGGAAGACTCCTTAAGGGGCCCTGTACAGGGGTAACTTGCAGCTTCAATGCTTGCTGCTGTGATGTGGAATATGGTGGCAACTCTGGACCAGAAAAGTACAGTTGTGTACCTACCATAAATGTAGATGTTCGAGTGTATTCACTGTTGCAGTCATTACACTTGGGTTATCCTGCTGGCAGGCGACCCGTAGTCGGCCCGAGTTCCAAAGTCTTGGTCCGGCGTCGGTTGCTGTCGCCTCTTGCCTGATGTCAGTGCGCCAGGGGTATAAAAGTTGCGACCGACGCCATTTTCTTCTGTTTTTCTTGCCCCAGATGTCAGGTGCCCCCAGATATGAAGGCTGTAAAGATAAAAATATGCCAAATAACCATGCATATATCACTAAAAACATTTTCTTCTTCTAAAAGCAAATACAACACATAGGTTGTATAGAGCTGAGAAGTACAGAATAGTCCCAGCAAAGAAGGGGATGGTGGGTGGGTAACCAGGACTGCTACAGTGAATACACTCGAACATCTACATTTATGGTAGGTACACAACTGTACTACATTCATCGTGTTTCACTGTTGCAGTCATTACACTTGGGTAGAATCCCAAAGCTTAGGCAAGGTGGCTGGGTCTAGATTGGATTTGGCGAGGCTAACAAGAACTGCAGTGGCAAAGCCTGCTCTGGATTTGGAGTAGAGAGGTAGGTGGTAGTGCTTGGAAAAAGTGTGCACTGAGCTCCAGGTTGCAGCTTCTAATATGTTTTTGGTTGGTACCCCTCTGAGGAAAGCTGCTGAAGTGGCTGCTGCTCTGGTAGAATGAGGCCTAATGCCCTTAGGCACAGATTTGCCATGTTGTGCATAACAGAAGTGGATGCAGTGTCCTATCCATTTGGAGATTGTCTGTTTGTAATAGGTTTTCCTTGTGATCCTGCAGCATATGCTACAAACAGTTGCTCAGTTTTTCTGAAAGCTTTTGTTTTGTCCAAGTAAAATCGTAGCTGCCTGTGAATATCCAAAGAGTGCAGAAGTCTTTCCCCTTTATTCTGGGGATTTGGGAAGAAAGTAGGCAAATGAATAGTTTGGTTTAAGGCCACATTGGGAGACCACTTTTGGCATGAATGTTGGCTTCGTCCTTAGAGAAACCCTGTCCTGGTGAAAATTGAGGAAAGGTTCCACAGCCATCAATGCCTGTAACTCTGAAACTCTTCTTGCTGAAGTTATTGCTAGGAGCAGAGCAGTTTTCCATGACAAGAATTTTAGATCAGCTGTGCTGGCTGGTACAAAAGGAGGCAGTGTTAGTTTTTCTAAAACAAAATTGAGGTCCCAAGTAGGTACTGGTGCTCTCCTAGGGGGTCTTATATTCTTTGCCCCTCTGAGGTACTGTCGTAGTAGAGGATGTGAAAAAATAGGAGAATCCGTATTGTAATGAGCTGAAATGGCAGAGGCATGGATTTTAATAGAAGAAAAAGATAGGCCTTTGTCCAACATCTCAGTCAGGTATTGTAAAATCTGAGGCATATTAGGGACCAGTGGGTGGAGGCCTTGTGCCTTGTTCCAAGCACAGAATCTCATCCATTTTTCCACATAAGATTTCCTAGTGCTGGGTCTCCTGGCTTCCAAAATTACATCCATAACAGCTTTAGAGAGAGGTGCAGTCTGAGTGGCTACATTATCTGCCATGTTGCCAGGTTTAAGGTTCTGAGTTGACTGTGCAGAATCTGATTGTTTTGCTGTGTCAGAAGATGAGGGATTTGAGGTAGAGGCCAAGGCGGGCCTTGGGACAAAATCTTTAGGATTGGGTACCAGTGCTGGCGTGGCCAGTCTGGTGCAATCAGGATCATTTTTGGCCTCTCTTGTCTGACTTTTAGAAGCACCTTGGTGAGAAGAGGCATCGGAGGGAAGGCATAGACTGTCAGATTTTTCCAGTTGAAAGATAGAGCATCCACTTTCCATGCTTGAGAGTGATAAGTCCTTGTGCAATATTTCTGTAAATGGCAATTGTGAGGGGAGGCAAATAGATCTATGTCTGGGCGTCCCCATTCCCTTGTTATCATGTTGAACACTTGTGGATTTAGCTTCCATTCGTGAGGATCCATGAGATTTCTGCTTAGTTCGTCTGCCAGTGTATTTTTTGTTCCTGGCAGGAATTGTGCTTGCAGATGTACCTGGTAAGTCAGTGCTGTGTTCCACAAAGTCATGGCTTGTCTGCATAGGGGGTAGGAATGTGTGCCCCCTTGCTTGTTTATGTACCACATAACTGTGGTATTGTCCGTCTTTATTAATAATTGTCCTGGATATATTAGGTCCTTGAAGGCTGTCAAGGCATTCTGTACAGCTAGCATCTCTTTTTGATTGATGTGAAGATGCAGTTGTTCCTTGGGCCACGTGCCCTGAATACATTTTCCTGCCATATGTGCTCCCCAGGCGTAATCCGATGCATCCGTTGTTATTGTCTGCCTGGCTGCAGGTAAAGTGAGAGGCTGTCCCTTGTTGTGGTGACGAAACTCCTGTTGTAGGCAGGGAATCAAGGTTACGATTGTCTCTAGGCTGTGACAATGCTGAGTCCAAACACTTTTTAGATACCATTGTAGTTTCCTCATATGCAGTTTGGCATATGGAATTAGTAGAATGCAAGATGCCATGAAACCCAGGGCCTTCAGAATTTTTCTTGCAGGGAGCTGGGTCTTTGTTGCCATCATTTGAAAGTAATGAGTCAGTTGCCTTTGTTTGTCTGGTGTGAGATAAGCCATCTGGGTAGTTGTATTCAAGCTTGCACCCAGGAATATTATCTCTTGAGAGAGCACTTGTTTTGATTTCTTTTTGTTTACTGTGTACCCTAGGCAAATTAGTAATCTTTTTACAAACTCCAGGTGCTTTAGAAGAATGTCCTTGCTCTCTGCTTGAATAAGGCAGTCGTCCAAGTAGGGATATATTCGAATACCTTTTTGCCTGCAAAATGCAATTACTGGTGCCAGGCATTTTGTGAAGACCCTGGGCACAGTAGATAGGCCAAAGGGCAGTGCAGAGAATTGATAATGCATTGAGCCTGCTATAAATCTAAGGTATCTTCTGCACGATTGTCTGATTGGGACGTGCAGGTATGCCTCTTTGAGATCCAAAGTAACTAGCCAAGGCTCTTTGCCCAGCATGGGCAAGAGTTGTTGTAGTGTTAACATTTTGAATTTTGGAACATCCAGGAAAGCATTTAGGATGGACAGGTCCAGTACTGGCCTCCATGCTTTGTCCTTTCTGGGTACTAGGAAAAGTCGTGAGTAAAATCCTTGGCCCTGTTCTTCTTGTGGGACATTTTGAACAGCTCCCATATCCATAAGAGCTGCAATCTGTTTTTGTGCCTCTGCCCATTGGTTTTGAGGCAGGTTTGGATACCTTTTGGTTTTGGAAGCGTGTGGAAGTGGAACCTGTACCCTTGAGAAACTATATTCAACACCCGTTGGTCTTGGGTGATCATGTGCCAATTTTTTGAGAAAAGTGCTAGCTTTCCCCCTAGGGGTGCTGTCAACTGGTAAGTGCTTGGCATTTGCAGAGGGAAGTTATTGTGACTGTTTTCTATAAGGTTGTGATTTGTCTTCTCCTCCTTTGGAGGCTGAAGAACCCCATTGTTTAGGTCTGTAGGGCCTTGGGGCTGAGATCTGCCTCTTGGGTGTCTGTATCTACGTCTTTGTGGCCTGTCTGACACTGGAAAGGACCAATTTTTTGAAGGCCAGTTCCTGCTAAATCTAGGTGGCTGAACCTGTAAGAAATCTTTCACAGTTTGCATTGACTTTGCTTTATCCTCCATTTTCTTTAAAACCTCTTCTGCCTTAACACCAAAGTATCATGCTGTAGTGGAGCATCCAATAATTTCATTTTAACATGGTCAGGTAAACCTTGTTCTTTCAACCAAGCATGTCTTCGAATAACTGAGCCTGTAACTGCGGCTCTACAAGAAGCCTCTAATGAATCAAAACCACTTTGCAGAGTATGCTTTCCCACTTGTTCAACTGCATGAAATAAATCCTGCATTTCTTTACAGTCAGGACCTTCTGTATTTGTAACCATTTTCTGCTTTAACAATGACATAAGATACTGATGATATTTAAGCATGTGAAACTGACAGTTTAAAGCTCTTACAGCTAAAATAGCAGAAGTGTAAACTCCCCCCCCATCTGTCCAGAGCTCTGGAATCCCTATCTGAGGGAACAGGATTTTTGGCAGTGGAAGCTTTAACCCCTTTTGGACCCTGAGAAATAGTTTCTGGGTCCGCAGCGGGGTTTTTGTAAAGAAATTTATGAGAGTCAGGGACCCTGTAGTACCTCTGTCTGGCTTTACTGGTGCAGGGGGTAAAGAATCTGGAGACAGACTGGATTCAGAAAAAACATCATCAACAATATCAAGCACAGGGGGGATAGCCAAGGGCCTGTGCTGAGGCAATAGAAGGAAATCTCTGAGCCTTTTCTTGGATTCTGAGTAATCCTGGCTCTCCCAATGGAAATGTTCCCTCATGGTGTACAGGGTTTCCCCAAAAGAGTAATCCTCAGGCGGTGAGGCTGAAGGAATGGACTCTTCAGCATCGGAGTCCTCATAGGGAGGGAGAGAATAGCCCTGGTCAGAGGAAGAATCAGAAGAAATGGAAACCTGATCAGAAGAATCATAATCAGTGTCTTGCCTAGGCCTTTTGTCAGGAGGGGGATGGGAGCCCCTTAAAGTAATAAGGTCTTCGGCCATTTTAAGCATCTGTTTCTTAGGCATGGATGACTGTTCTGGAGAATGCTGCACTTGTTTCTTTGTCTTTAATGGTGTTTTTGACTTTGCCTTTTCTGCTGTAGCTTTAATTGTAAGCTGTGAAGGTCTGAAAACACCCTCAGAAGCCGGTGCCTGCTCAGTGGCTCTGGGACCCATCTGAAGGTATATTTTCCGTAGGCCCAATACCTTGAGTTTCCACAGGCCTCGGTGTCTCCACGTGGCTGTCGGTTGCGGCCTGTGACTCTGAGGTAGCGGGCGTCAGGGGCTGCGAAAGCGCCTCACTGAGAACCGGCGACTGGCCTAGAAGAGGCTTTGTCGTTGGTTTTGGACCTCGGATGCCTTTTTCTTTGTCTTTGCATTTTTTTATACATTCCAGTCGTCAGTTGTTCCGACGGCATTATGTAATTAAATCTTCGTCCAAAATAATGTAAAGCAAAATCAAACCGACGTTTAATAGTGCGTTTATTAAATCTAGCACAAAACCGACAACTAGTGACATCGTGGTCAGGGCCTAGGCAAGGAATGCAGTAAGAGTGGAAGTCCTTATGAGGTATTTGCTTCCCACAAGAAATACAATTATTAACTTTTACTGACATCGGTCTGGAGCAAGAAAAAGTTTCCCCAACGAAGTACTTAGCTTTATTGAAGACTTCGGCTCTGAAATTCAATTTTGAAAATCTCAGCAGTCGGCCGACCGGCACTTGCGAACTGCTTATGCTTCGGGCACCGCGCGGCAAGAAAGACGGAAGAAAATGGTGTCGGTTGCAACTTTTATACCCATGGCGCACCGACGTCAGGGAAGAGGCGACAGCAAATGACACCGGACCAAGACTTTGGAACTCGGGCCGACTATGGGTCGCCTGCCAGCAGGATAACCCAAGTGTAATGATTGCAACAGTGAAACACGATGAACATGTAAAGAGATATGGCACTCCGATACAGAAAGGGCCAGCTGAGAAGCCGCAGAGGCTAATGCCCTCTCCATAACTTGGAAGGCAGGCCCCACCGAAGAAGAGGGATGGGAGCCCAGAACTGAGGTCACACCCTGCTTAGAAGGGTCACCAACCAAAGCAGGAGCCGGAGAAACCATAACTGTCAGGGCTCAAAGAGCCAAGGATAGCTCCAAATAAAAAAACAGGAACCAATCCAAAACCCTCGGAACTGACAGCCAAGCTACTGCCCCAAGAATCTACTGGTTCTGAGGGAATCAAAGATGTCAGAGCAGTCCCTGGAGCCAAAGGAGGACTGCCTTTAGGCACCAGGACAGCTGGAACTGGGGAAATTGAAGTATTGGGCTCTAAGCCTCCAGAGGAGGTCAGAGGAGGAAAATCTGGAGGAGTCCTAGGAGAAAAAAAAAAAAAAAACAACTCGCGAGGAGAGAGAGAGAGGCCTGAGAAAGGGCAGGAAGACCCCTGGCCACCAAAAGCTGATCAATCTCACAACATCTACCATGGAAAGACTCCTGTAAGTTTGAATAGACATCCCCGAACGAGATTCTGGCCTTTCCAAAAAAGGACTGGGACGCTGACCCACAAAGGGGTCCATGGAAGGGAAATACCTTGACATGGAAACATGTAACAATTCAGATTTTGGCACTGAAGGGGTAGGTAGACTCTGCAACAGTGCAGATGCTGAAGACAGTACCGACTGGGAAATTAAGGAAGCTGTTGCCGAAGTCGGGGCCAAAGATCTTGGTGCCGTGACAACAGCAGTAACCGGTGCTGAAGATTTGTGTTTCTTAGTCTCCAGTGACACAGGAGAGCTTGGCACCGAATGACTTCTCTTTTTAGTGTGTCAGATTTAGAGGTGGAAAGATCCTTAGACAAAGCTTCTTCAAAGGAAGATTTTAACATTCCTTTTAAGATTAAGTTGTTTCACCTCTCTACAGGCTCTGGTACTGAAAGTCTTGTAGATGGAACTGTCAAATATCCAAATGGGGTGCACCCAAACAGTATACACATGAAAGATGCCCATCTGAATTAGGCATCTTTCTCCCACAGTCTTGGCACTGCTTGAAACCTGAAGTGTCCTTCTGTTTTTCCACCATTTTGTAAGTAACGGTAGATAAGCCAAAGGCTGATAGACACACTTATGCAAACAGACACCGGATAGCTAGAAATTCTATCAATGATGGTAGAGAGAAATACCAAGATTGCTAGAAAAATAAGAAAAATACCAATAATGGTAATACGACAGGTTACCCAAAAAAGGTAAAGATGGAGAGGGGAAGGTTGCCAACAATGGTAACGAGGATACCGAGAAGGTAGTAAGGGTAGAGAAGCAGAAACACTCAAGAAATAAGAATGAAAGGAAAATAATAAGTAAGGGTTTACAAGGAACAAAGATTTTTAAGAGAATATCAATAAAATTTTTAACTTAGCTGAGAGTATCGGCTGACGCGTCTTGCTATCAGAGTGGCAAACAAAATCTGAGGTAAAGGAGAGAGGGGCATTGTGGGTAGAGTCTTAGCTCGAGATTTTTTTCGGCTGGCATGAGCTGTGTAATGGCTGAGTCGGTTCCGAGGATCAGAACATAGTCCTACTCATCAAGAATGAATGAAGACTGACAAAATCAGATCTATAGGAATCAGTCAGAGGATGTTAGAAAGGATTGGGAAGAGAGACTGGATAAGCAATTCACAAAGAAATAATGGGAGGATATATGTATTGCTCCCACATATGCAATAAAGTCATGAAGATTTAGGATTTTTGTCTTTAAGTGTTTACATAGGTATTTTTATACCCTGAGCAGACTCCAAAAAAATTTTTCTCGGGTAGACTGCAAATGTTGCAGGGTGTGATGAAGAAAGAGTTAACTGAGAACATATTTTTTGGGAGCATAATGAGTTAGTAGACTTTAAAATTTCCTAGAGGCTACTCTGTCAGAAATACTGGGTGAGCAAATTGGTTTAACTAAGAAAATTATTTTTTGAGCTGTGACACAGAATGTCAATTACCTAGATATAGTAAGGCCTTGATGAGTTTAATTCTGGTGGCTGCCAAAAAAGCACTTACTAGAAAATGGAAATCAAAGTCTAAACCAACCGTACTATAAGAAATTAATATAGTAACAGAGACAAAAGAACTGGAAGTGGGATCTTTAAAAAAGGGTAGCAGCAAATCACACACAAAAAAAAATAGGAACTGTGGGAATAATACATGCAGAAAAATGTTTTTGAGGAGGAATGAGGTTTAAAGGAAAGCAGGAATTGAATCAGTTATGTAATGTTCAATTGACAATGACCGTACAGAAGATTATATGTGATGCATACTGTTTACAACAGAAAATATGTCAATAATGTTTGTTTTCGTTTATTTAACTGTTGGATTGCCTGTGTCGTAAGTGATAATTCAAAAAAGATGTTTCTTGTTAAAAAAGAAAGATTTGAAAGGAATTAAGGATGGAATTTAACTCTCAAAGGAGAGCAAGTGGCAGAATATGAATGGACAAGCAATCTTCCATACATCCAAATGGGCAACTACTTTTCACCTATAGTACAACAACATGCTGAAATGGTGGACAGATGAACCTTGTCAGTAGAATACTTTAACCCAGGAAAGGTCAAAGACAAGCAAGTAGTCAAAGATGACAGAAACTGCACAGAAGAGTTAATCGCCTTATCCATCACCTCCATATGCCAACTGATCACTGATCTGGTGGCTGGTAGAACTCTGGAAACTTATGTGACACCTCATACTTGACTAATGCCCTGACTTCATAAACCAGTAATACAGTTTCAGCATTGCCAGGCTGGGTTGCAATGCAGCATGTAACCCATATCATCTGTAAGGAAAAAACAAACATAATGCTAGCAAATATCAGAATCATGAGCTCCCACTGCCTGTAAAATTTCAGAAGCACCTGCTACATGAATGGGGTTGGTAGGGATGTGAAAAACTTGCTATTACGTGACAGGAAACAATCTGAGAAGAGCAACCCAAGACCCAAAGTCCCATATACAAAACTGTGGCAACTGTGTACTGACTGAATTTGCAAAAAAAAAAAAAAAAAAATCCATTCAGGAATGCCCCATTCTTCAACTACCTCATTCTTCATTTCACTCTCATACTCTGAGGGATCTGTTCTGCTGAGGATCTATGCCTTGCCAGCAAGGAACAACAACAGGCTGATGGATCAATACCATGAAAACATACATACTGGAGATTAAATGATATATTTTTATCTGCTGACTTTTTTTAAACATCTTTAATAAACAGTCATACTAAGTGACACATGAATTTACATACATTAATATAAAAAACAAACCTTAAAAATAGATTACATTGTCATTGTGCAGTACACATTTTTTTTTAAACAAAACGGACACAGGCAGCTTTTGTAAGTGGATTCACTCCCCATGCCACTGCTTGTATAGGTTTCATCTCCTAAAGCCTTGTGTACACTTAACAAGGGTACCAGAACTTGTCAGATATTTGGGATGCATGGCTAGGCTTAAAAGGGCCCTTGAGGTCATTAGCCTAGTACACATCTACGAGCAATTTTTGTTCACCTCAACATTACCTACATTTCTCATTTCCCAACTTGCCTTAAACCTCTCCCCCCAGAGAATTATTAGGCATGTATTGTTCCTAGAAATTCCATTCATGTCTAGGAAATTTACTCATTCCTTCTTTAAAAGGCCCTTCATCCAGTTCTTTTGTCTTCTTTACACTATTCAACACTGCTTGAGATTTCAATTTCTCTTTAATAGTAATTGCTTTTTTTTGGCCACAGATACCATTAAATTTATTAAGTCCTAGACAATTCAGATGTTCTTCATATTTCACTGTTGCAGTCATCAAACTTGGTTATCTGCCTGCAGGTAGCCCTCAGTCGGCCCGAATACCAAATACTTAGTATTTCTACATTGGTTGCTGTCGCTTCAGTACTGACGTCACGGGTATAAAAACAGGCAGCCGACATCATCACATCAGTCTTTCTTGCCGAGGAGCCCGAAACAGAAGCAGTTGGCATGACTCCCGGTCGGCCGCTACCTGAGTTTTTGTTTCCAAATTGAATCATCCTGAAGTCTTCTAAAGCTAAGTACCCAGTTGGAGATCCTTTTTTTTTTGCTCTAACGGATATCAGAAAAAGTTTACAACTGTTTCGCCTGTGGAAAGCAAATACCACACCGAGATTTCCATTCTTACTGCGTCACCTGTTTAGGCCCAGACCACAACATACCTCACTGTAGGTTTTGTGCTTTGTTCAATGCCTGAACTATTCGTCATCGAGCCCTTATTGTTGCTAAATACGTTTGCTCTCGATCTCCGTATTCTGAACTGGCTTCGGTAAGCCATCCGACTACTGATCCTCCGAAAAAACTTAAGGATTAAGACAGAGACAGACTGCACAGGTCCAAAACTGCCAACGACACTTCCGTTAAGCTAATCGCCAGTTTGCTGGTACTCAGTGAGGCACTTCCGCAGCCCGTGATGCCCGCTTCAATGGATCTGCAGGCCGCTAACGAGACCTGTTCGGAATCCGGTATGTTGCGAGACTCTCTGACTATGGAACCTGCGAATATCTCTACCTTGGATGGGTCCGGAGCTGCTGTGCAGGCACCGGCTTCCGAGGAAGTTCTTCGCATTACCGATAGTCGACACAAACCGATGACTTCTTTCACGTCTTCAGTTCTGTCTAAAACTACCGAGTTTCTAAGGCCAAAAATACATGCTAGACCTAAGAAACGACAACCCAAACTCAAGCACCTGCTTCCTTGCCACAACATCAAATGCTTAAAATGGCAGAAGACCTGATTATGCTGATTACGGGAAGCCAGCCTTCTCCTGCCAAGAGAAAGAGAGACCTCTCTCCAGCAGCTTTAACTAATCAAGAGTCGACGACTCTGAGGTTTCTGAATATGAAGACATGCCTTTATCTGCTTATGAGGATTCTGATGCAGAGGACTCCATCCCCTCTGCTTCCCCTCCAGAGGATTTTTCTTTTGGTGAAACCCTACATACTTTAAGAGAACATTTCCACTGGGAATGCCAGGATTATCCTCAGTCCAAAAAGAGACTCAGAGAATTTTTAGATTTGCCACAACATAGACCTTTAGCTATCCCTCCTGTTCTGGATGTTGTGGATGATGTCTTTATGGAATCCAGTCTAACTCCTGACACTTTACCCCCTGCTCCAAGGAAAACAGACAGGTACTACAGAGTCCCTGACTCTCACAAATTTCTTTTCAAAATTCCTACTGCTCACCCAGAGGTCATTTCCCAGGGGCCTAAAGGTATAAAAGTAACTACAGCTAAGAATCCCACCCCTTCGGACAGGGATTCCCGAGCTTTAGACAGATGGGGTAAAAAAAAGTATACACCTCTGCATCTCTTGCCATTAGGGCATTGAATTGCCAGTTTCACATGCTGAAATACCAACAACATATTATGGAACTTATTAAGCAAAAATGATCTACCTTTACAGACTGTGCAGAAAATAAAGAATTACAGGAACTTATGCATTCTGCAAGCCAAGTCAGCAAGCATACCTTGCAATGTGGCTTTGACGCCCTAGAAGCATCTTGCAGGGCAGGAGTCACTGGTTTTGTACTGAGAAGACATGCGTGGCTTAAGGAGCAGACCTTGCCAGACCATGTCAAATCAAAATTACTAGACGCTCCTTTGAACAAGGACAATCTGTCTGGCACCAAAGCAGAAGAGGTTCTAAAAAAGATGGAAGAAAAAGCTAAGTCTATGCAGACAGTCAAAGATTTTTTGCAGGTGCAGCCTCCAAGATTCAGTAGGCATTGCCCCTCAAAACATTGGTCCTTTCCAGCCCCCTCAAGGCCATCTCAAACTAGACCCAGGGGAAACAGACCCCCCCAGATTACAGTCTCAGGGTATGCAGAGATCAAAGCAATGGAGTACCTCCATTTCTAAAACAGGGAGTGGTAAGCCACCCCCTTACGGAAAGAATTCACAATGACTTCTCAGCTTCACTCCTCACCTCTGCCCAAGTGCTCATGCCCCTAGGAGGAAAACATGCCCTTCATGCAAAAAAATGGACCTCAATCACCAAAGACCGATTGGTCTTCAACATTGTATCCCAGGGGTACAAATTTTACTTCCACACACTGCAAACCCCAAAAGGGTTCCCAGACCTTCCTCCAAATCAGTGGACAGAGGCACAAAACCAAATTCAATCCCTGCTCTCCATAATGGCAGAACAGATAGGTCAAGGGTTTTATTACAGACTTTTCTTGGTACCCAGAAAAGGGGGCACTTGGTGCCCAATCCTAGATCTTTCCATTCTAAACACCTTCCTGGTGGTACCAAAATTCAAAATGCTCTCCCTTCAGCAGCTTCATCCTATGCTGCCCAAAGATGCCTGGTTAGCCATCCTAGACCTAAAAGAAGCCTATCTGCACATCCCCATCAGGGACTCATGCAGGAAATACCTACGTTTCAGGGCAAGATCTATGCATTATCAGTTCTCTACACTTCCCTTTGGCTTATGAGATTTCACAAAATGCCTGGCTCCAGCCATTGCCTATTGCAGACAGAGAAAATTTCAAATGTACCCTTACTTGAATGACTGCCTGATTCAGGCAGTCAGGAAAAGCTGTTGCAGCACCTGACATTTGTAAAGAACCTTCTAACCTCCCTGGGGTACACCATCAATGAAAAGAAATCAAAATTAGACCCTACCCAAAAGATTGTATTCCTGGGAGCAAGCTTAGACACAGCATCTCAGATGGCATTCATTACTCCAGATAAGCAAGCCTATCTAACAGGCTACTTCACTCAAATGACCACTAGAACCCAGCTATCTGCAAGGAAAATTCTGCAGGCCCTAGGGTTTATGGCCTCTTGCATTCTACTAATTCCATATGCCAGACTGCATATGAGGAAACTTCAGTGGTACTTAAAAAGTCTTTGGTGCCAACATTCTCAGGACCTGGAAACAGTCATACCTATAATACCTTGTCTAAGGACATAGCTTCTTTGGTGGGTAGCAGCATGCAACCACAACAAGGGACTTCCCTTTACTCAATCCCAAGCCGCCCAGACCCCAACCACAGACACATCAGACTATGCCTGGGGAGCACATCTGGACAAAAAGTGCATTCAGCGCCATTGGAGCCCAAGTTAAATTCATTTGCACAGCAACGAAAAAGAGATGCTACCTGTTCAGCATGCTCTGACAGCTTTCAGATCCCTACTCTCACCTGGACTCCTGCTAATAAAGACAGACAACACCACAATTATGTGGTACATCAACAAGCAGGGGGGAACCCACTCTTACCCACTCTGCAGGCTAGCCGTGGCCCTGTGGAACACGGCCTTGGACATGCATATTCATCTGCAAGCTCAATTCCTGCCAGGCAAACAAAACTCTCTGGCAGATGACTTGAGCAGAAATTTCCTAGGCCCACACAAGTGGCAATTAGACCCCAGCACTTTCAGCCTTCTAACCCAGAAATGGGGGACCCCGGAGGTGGACCTTTTTGCCTCCACCTTCAATCACCAGCTTAGCAAATTCTGCACCAGGACACCTCACACAGGGCCTGGAAAGTGGATGCTCTATCCTTCCACTGGATAAACCTCTCAATCTATGCATTTCCCCCTCTGGCTCTTCTCACAAGAATATTACTCAAGATAAGACAGGACAGACCAAGGGCAATCCTGACTGCCCCGGACTGGCCAAGCCAGCACTGGTACCCACTACTGAGCAGCCTGGCACCTACCCCATTTCCCAACCCTCCTCACTCAGCAGGAGGGCAGATCTTGCATCTGAAATTGCAAACACTGAATCTTGCAGCCTGGCTTATTCCTTGAATTCAGCAGAGTTAAAATTCCTCTCTTGGAAAACAGCCTTGCTTCTGGCCATCGCTTCAGCTAGAAGAGTGTCTGAGCTACAAGCACTTATGGCTGTGGAACCCTTCATTATTTCTCACGCTGACAGGGTCTCCCTCATGACTAACCCTTCCTTTATGCTTAAAGTGGTGTCCACTGTAGCTCTCAACCAGTCTATCCATTTGCCAACCTTTTTCCCTAATCCTCAAAATAAAGGGAAAAGGATCCTGCACTCCTTAGACGTGCACAGACAGCTCAGATTCTACCTTGATAGGACTAAACAATTCAGGAAATCTGACGAGTTACTAGTCAGTTTTGCACCAGGGGCAGAGGGCAAGGCCATTTCAAAACAAACAATTTCCAAATGGATAGCACACTGTATCCATTTCTGCTACAAACACCATGGGAAACCAATCCGTCAGGGGGTCAGAACGCATTCCACTAGGGCAACTTCTACCTCTACAGCATTCCTCAAGGGAGTCCCTACCAGGGACATTCTGGAAGCTGCTACCTGGAGTTCTGTTCACACCTTCACCAAGCATCACCACCTGCCTATCTTTTCCAAATCCAGGGCAGGCTTTGCAACAGCAGACCTGCAGGGCATACTAGCCAGCCTCAACTCTTCTTGACTGCCTCCACCCATTCTTCAGCTTTTGGAATCAAGCCAAGTGTGATGACTGCAACAGTGAGACACGAAGAACACAGTACAGTTGTGTACACTTACCATAAATGTAGATGTTCGAATGTATTCACTGTTGCAGTCCTGGTTTCCCACCCTCCAGCCCCCTTGTGTGTGTGTCTCTCTCTCTCCTCTCTGTATCTATCACTCACCCCTTACAGAACTACTGGTATTTACTTTTTACTGTTGGTGCTTTTTCCACCATAACTTAGCTCCCTATTTGGGGGGCTCCTGACATTTGGGGCAATACTGAAGCGACAGCAACCGACGCAAAAATACTAAGTCTCTGGCATTCGGGCCAACTGAGGGCTACCTGCAGGCAGATAACCCAAGTGTGATGACTGCAACAGTGAATACATTTGAACATCTACATTTATGGTAAGTGTACACAACTGTACTTTCCTGTGTTATGGTTCAAAAGAATCATTTCCTTAGTTACTTTAATTTGAAAGAAATATTGTGCAGAGCAAATGGTTCTATAAAGTCTGCCAACTTATTACATTCCCCAAAAAGTGTTTCCAATTCCCACTCTCTTCCCTGTCACATCTCCAGCATTTACGATCTATGAAAAATCCTTGGATGTTTACTTGGGATATAAAATTACCACACAGATGCTTCTATGCAAAAATCCTAAATTTTCTGCACTTTGTTGCACATTTGGGAGCCCTACAGATTTTTTTTCCCATTTTTTTCTTTGTAATGTATCTTTCTATTCCCTTTTCCCACTCTTTTCTAACCTCCTCTTATTGACTCTTATAGTTATCAAGGAATACTGCATTTAGCTTAATTATCAATTTAAGAGTATCTTCTGTTCCACACACACCTAAAAGCGCTACTCATGCTAGTCTTTCACATAGTGCTCCCTATCCCTTTCTCATTGCCTGTACTCATTATCAATCCTTGGTTGGAAAAGCAATTTCTAAACTGCATTCCAAACTCTTGCTCATCCTCATCCCGCTCAATTACTTTTCCCTCCTAAGTTACTTGCTTCCCAGTAACCTGGTTCCTTTGTTAATTGCCTCTTGTAAATTCCAGCCACATAATGCTCATTTTCTATATGCCTAACTTCAGACACCCCTACTAGTAATATCTCATTTCTCCATTCTGGCACTTACTTAGTTCTTAGGAAACCTTCTGTTACTTTAGTAAACCATACACAGTATTATTTTCATATCTTCTTTAAGGACTCATAACCAAATTCCTAGACTGACTCGGGTAACCATAAACCACCTAGTTCTAAGGAGAAATCAAATTATTTCACTTCACCTACTTTTGCCCTCATTCCCTCCCAAATAAATTCTCTTAACTCTTTGTCATCCCTAATTTCTCTGACAAAATATGCCTGACCTGCACACAAGAATACAGGGACTAAAAGCATTTCAACTGCTTATATCTGAATCATCAACAACCCCTTTTCCCTCCATTTTCTATATGGGATTGGGGCGTCATGTCAACCGTTGCCATCTCTCGCAATTCAATGCCCCTCTCCTGCTTTCTTTGACACTCATGACTGACTGTTGCAGATGATCTCACACACAATCCGTCCAACTCTTTGCTGGATGCCCTAATTTCCTCTTAATTTGTGACAGACTGGAAGAAAGTATCTTTACCAGATTGTCTTCTGCTTTTCTGTACATGTGCCCAAACCACCATAATCTGTTCTCTTTGATCTTTTCTGCAACTGGAGCTATTTTGGCTTCTGCTCTTATGTCCTCCCTTTCTTTGTCTATTCCAGTGTGCACCCTACCACCATCTTAAGCATTTAATTTCCATCACCTCTAGCTTCTTCCGCTGCTCTGTTTTTACTGCATAGGTTTTTGTACCATACAGCAGTACTGACTGCACCAATGTTTTGTATACTTTACTTTTCAGCTTCTTTGACATTCTTCTGTCATATACTACACCTGACACTCTGTGACAGCTGTCTGTGGCCCCCCTGCTTCTAACTTCAAACTCTATTCAAACTTCCCTTTTCCTCAACCAATCCTCTAGAATACTTGAAGCTGTTAACCTGTTCCACCATCTTCCCTTCAATCTCAGTTCTCAGCTTCTTCTGATTTCCTCCATTTGCTGCTATTACCACAGTCTTATCTGTACTTTCATCTCATGTGCCAGCAGTTTGCATTCCATCCCACACCCTTCAAGTTTGCATTCCATTCCTCTATCCTTTGCTGATATTCTAGTTCAGAATCTCCCTGTAATGCCACACTGTCTGGATACAGCAGCTCTGCTGATCTGTCCCCTCTGACCTGTTTGCTAATATAATCCATCACCAGTATGAACAGCAGTGGGGCTCAGAGCTGAACCCTGATGCATACCCACTCCCATTGGAAACCCTTCTGTGAGACCAAACACTGCCCATGCTTGTATCTGAACAATCTATAAGCAAAAGCTTCCAGTTTCTTAATTTTTACATTATATTCTGTTTTATCAGCTCCTACATATCCTTTGCTGCCATGACAAAATCCTTTTTATTTCATATACCTATTTCATCTTATGTCCCCATATAAATATAAATATATAAATATAGATACCAATTCATGTGTGGGTGCGTAGTCTATTGTTATAACTTTTGTGTTATCTTCATTTATTTTATACCCTGGAAAAATATGAAATGGTCTCAAATAGTTCAATACCACCAAAATTAATTTTTCTGTTTTTATCAAATCGTAAAATATCATCTGCAAATAAGGTTACTTTTATTCTTTACCCCACCAGTTACATTCCCAAAATTGTTAATCTCTTGTTTTCTTTGCTAACAGGTGTAAACAAAGCAAATAACAGAGGGGAAAATGACATCACTAAGTCTGGGAACTCTAAACACAGCTTGTCAGAGAGAATCCGTCTCACCTTAATGCTTGCCCCTGACTTATCTCTTACTTATTAACCCTATAATTCTATCAGGAAACGCAAATTCTACTGTCTGACTTAAATTTCAGCTGACCCTATCAAATGCCCTCTCTGCCTCAAGACTCACCAACAACAGAGGTGCTTTCTTACACACTGATTAACCTCTGGATTATCATTGTTCTATTAGATATCAAATGTTTACATCTCCTCCATAAAACAAAAGTGATCCATAACTATTTTGGTCAATTTATAACATTCTCTTAGCTAACAGAGGTATTTTATAATTATGGTTTAAAATCAAAATAGGTCTATATGAAACAAACTCTGAAGGATGTTCACCCTCTTTCAGTTATACCACCACCACTATCTTCTTCCAAGATGTTAATTAATTTTCAGAAATATTGTTGAACCAAGCCTTCCAGATCTTTAACACCCCCCAACTTCCAAGTATCCATAGGAATGAGGTCTGTTCCTGGAGACTTCCCTGGGGATTAATTACAAATCAATGTTTTCATTTCGTCACATCTACCGTATCTAATAATGCTGAGCCTTTTCTTATAACCTTGCTTGGATGCAGCCCTTTTTCTGTTGCGTAAATCACTATGCTAAAAGTGTGCTCTCTAAAGTTATCAAGAATAGCTTAACTGCAATGTTCCTAAATTCATGCACAAGGTCTAAATGTTCTCTTACTTTTCCTTTTGCACTGTGAGGTTGCTCTTCCTCTTGTTCTTTGAAATTCCTCTTCTGTGATACTTTAAATGTCAACTCCTGTAAATAATTCCTACTACTACTTTCCCATCACTCTTGCTCTCATTTCTACCATGCCTTTAAAGTCCATTTTAATTGTATCCTGTTCACTACCTATATCTTCTGAAGCACTTTCTATGTTCCCTAACAATTCAAATAATATACACTGTAGTTTTTAAATTACTTTCATTTTAACAAACAGGAAAGTCCCAGTATCTCATTTATTTATATTTGTTTACTGAGACAGTGCACTGATCAATACTGACCAATTTCAGGCTCAGCTCAGGTGAAATACAAACTATTCCACAAACAAAAAATACAGAAATGTAGCAATAACAGAGCAGTTTAGACTAATTACATAGAAAAACTGTGTACATACATTCAAGTGAGCAAGCATACCCAGCATCTTTATCTTAGATTTTATTTGATGTATATTCTGATAAAGTTAGTGGATGGATCTCTCAAAGCTTTCCATTAAATCCACATGTTCCACTGAAATATAACTTCTATCCAGTCTTTCCCAGTTACTGTATCTTGGTAAATAATATGAACACATTCAAAGGTCTTGCTAATGAATTCACATCTTCCATGCCAAATATTCTCCAATTTTTTTTTTTTTTTTAAATCTTGCCTCTCCCCTTTATTTTTTTTGTCCCCTCGAACCTCGTTGTTATCAGCCCTATCCAACTTCCAAGCCAGGTCAACCAGCTACTGTCCAACCCCTCTGAACTTCCTCCGTTTTTGCTTGGGCTGGTCATGGAACCAGATGACGTCCTCGGGGTTTGTCTCATCTGTGCTTCCATCTCTGTAGGGGATTTTTTTTAATGACCTACCCATTTCCATCTCCCTGCCCGCCACACTCAATATTTATGTCTGATAAAAACTCCCCTCGCTGCACCATACCCCCCTTATGAAGTACATCAACAAGCATACTGGCCATCCCTTCCCAGTCTCTCCGCCAGTTAATCAAACTCAGGATGGCTGGGCCATAGTCAGTGCTTTAGTAGCTCTTGAAATCTGGCCTCCCTTGTTATATTTTTCCTTTTTGGTTCTTTTTACTCATTATCACTATTGCAAAGAAGGTTCGAGTCCCCACCCATAATTAATAGTCAGTGATGAAAGTTTATTTTTTCCAAAATTCTAAGCTCCATAACAATAGTTTTTGGTGAAATATAAAGAAATGTCATTGTAATCTACTCCCCTGGCAACAACCCCTTGCTACCATAAACCTACCATTTCTGTCCCAGCATGACGTGTGGGACAATTCTTGCAATTAGTTGTATGCACTATTTCCTTTGTCCCTGACATTCGCTGAATGTCCACCCTGAAATCTTTTGTCAAATTCATGCAGTCATTATTTCTATCCAAATATGTCTCTTGTAACATTGCCATTTACACTGTACACTGCTTAATATAATCACATACTTTGTTTTTTGGCTTTACCTTTAATGCTAAGTACATTCCATATTAACATTGACAAAGCAGCTGTTTTGCTAAAAAGTTATTACTCCTACATGTCAGTAGTTCTGAATATGTTTTCGTCTTGCAGCTTACATGCACACATTAATGGTCAGCAGGCTGATCGTGTATCTAGTTGTTTCTTCTAGTTTAACCATACCCTACATATTACCTTTCACAGTAGACTGCCACCAAGCTGTCATGTTCTCTTCTAGGACCCTTCTAGATCATTCACCTAACACAATCTCTCTTCCACCTGATCCTCAACAAAGGTTCTACAAAACCTTCTAATGTTGCTGTGACGGTAGTGCACAGGGTCCTCAGTTTGAGACTTGGCAGGGCTGATTATTTACAGCTCAGATGGTGTATTGGTACGTTGCTGCTGTTTTCAGACTCAAGAAGACATTAAGACTTGTATACTCTAAAGGAATTACCTCATCCATTCCCTCCTTCAGGTATATTCCCAGTTTCAAGTTCTCACTACAGCTACCTCAGACAGCAGAATATCCTATATTTTTCTTTCATCGGTTTACATCTTTCTAATGCTACAACCATTCCCAACACAGCAATAAGTCTAACATCTACAATATCATACTTTCCTTCTAAGTAACTTCTTATCCTGAACATTATCAACATCATCATTCTCCATCTTACAAACTCCTGGCCATTAAATCAATATACACAAACTCTACTTTTTTCAAAGTACAAATTTACTTTTCAGCTACTTAATTTTAAGTACTATGTTCCTATGTATGTTTTCAGTTTAATCAACATAAAGTTTGCAATTTTTTCTTTTTCACAGTTTTATTGTACACATAATTTTCTTGTATGAAGTTTTTATTATGCCATTATATTTAAAATATATCTCTATGCTTTCTTAAAATATTTTTTCTTCTTTGGCCTCAACCGAAAAGGGGTTTTGTGTGGCCAAGCTGGACTTTACCAGCAAACAAAAAGTAAATAAACATGAGATGCACCTTTTTAAATTACTTGCATTATATTTCACAGAGCTACAGAAAAGGTCAATCAGGACATACTGTCCAGAACTTGCCTAGTTAATTGCCTGCACTTATAAGTAGCTTATTTTTGGCTAAAAAGCAGGTGCTAGTGAAAAAGCACAGCTAATTATTTTGCAAACACCAGAAACAACAATTTTTCATGCTCTCAATATTTTCTCTTCATTTTTTACTGGAAAAAAAACTGTCTAGAGCTTAATCTAAGAAATACTAATTTAGACATCCACCTCAAAGCTGTTGCCCAAATTATGCATATAATATGATCAATTCATATTTACACCCCCAGCATCCAAAAGACTGCATTATATTAACTTCTTATTTCAGCCTTTTTTATCTTAATGTCACCAGTACATTCAAAAGTCATTAAAAACACTTAAAACTATTCTTTACATTACCAAAAGGCACAGAATGAAGGCAGGAAACTCCTGTAGATGAAAGCCACTCTTTATTAATGCCAAAACCTTAAAATCACAAGTGTTTTTGTCTGAGTGTCACCCAGACATCTTCAGATAAAACAATGTCCCAAAACACTTATCTTAATTTAGCTCATTAAATAATTGATTAAAATAAATAATTAACTTGTCTTAAAGGCGTATTGTAAAGTAAGCAGAAAACACCATATTACTAGGTTTAAACTAACTTGTTACATAAAACCTAATGCATATTTGTTAAAATAATACATATTAAAAAATGTATATATATATATATATATATATATATATATATATATATATATATATATATGCATATATATTGTAAAAAGTGTATATTAATAAATATGCAAAAAATATAGGCTAATAAACATATAATAAAAACACAGATTGTAAAAACATTGGTAATAATAACATACATAGAATTTAATTGTAAAAAGTTTTTTAAAAAATCATACTATATGAAATTACTACTTTGTACACAATAATTGTTGTTACGAAATGTAACAACAAAAAATCAGAGTTTAGCAGACCCGAGTTTTAACGGGAACCAAAGCTATATCGTCATTCAAACCTGGGGGTTTGTTAGCTTCAAGAACTATTTGCCAGAATGTTTCTCTGTATTCTAGCTTAGATTCCCAGGGTTCACCCCTCAGGTCTTTAGGTACAGATTCTATAACAAAGAAGGAAAATTTTGCCCTAGTACATGTCAATGTATGCTTATATAGCGTATTACTGCTATTCTTCTTGTTAATATCATTGACATGTTCATAAATCATTGTTTTTAATTGTTTTTCAGTTTTACCAACGTAAAAACGTTCACACGTCCCGATAGACGTATGTGGTCCATCTCGCCTACATTCATTAATGACGGGCTCGGAGCCGAGAATCAGCTCCGACTCAGTCGCTATAAATAGCACAAAGTCTCTAATTGGCTGGGCTAAGCCTGTATCCCAGGATGCACCACGCCCAAACCCCCAGATCTTGTTTGCCACAAAATAATCATTACACATGCATAACCCCACATAACAACAAAGCAAGAAGAGAGGAAAAAAAAATAATATCCTCAGAAGGGTCTAAGAATATAATTTCCTCCAAGTTCACCAGGAAGGTGGGAGGGTACGTAAGAATGTAGGCGAGATGGACCACATACATCTATCGTTATGGTGAGTACATAAGTAAATGATGTAATGTGGTCCTATCTTGCCTACATTAATTACTGACGGGACAGCGTCCCTAGCACCTATATCCTGGGAGGCTCATAAGAAAACACTCCTGAGCACTGTGGAACCAAAGGAAGCCCGGCCTCTAGAAGCCACGTCCAGCTTATAATGAGAAATAAAAGTGTGTGGAGAAGACCAGGTAGCTGCCGCACAGATTTCATCCAAAGAGAACCTAGCATGAAAAGCCACGGAGGTAGCCATAACCCTGGTAGAATGCGCCTTAACCAGGAAAGGTAGATCTCTACCTGCCGATGTGTAAATAAATGAGATACAGTCCTTAATCCACCTTGCAATAGTGCCTTTGGTCACAGGGCTACCATTCCTGTTCTCCGAAAAGGACACAAACAACTGATCTGATTTCCTCTCTTGTTTTGTCCTGTGCAAATAAAACCTCAGTTGTCTATGTACATCCAATTGGTGAAATTTGAATTCTGCCTTGTTTGAAAAGTGTGGGAAAAACACCGGTAACTCAATGGATTGGTGAAGACAGAAGGTAGAAGAAACCTTAGGAAGAAAGGAAGGGTTGAGTCTCAAGGATACTCTATCCTTATGAAAAATCAAATAAGGAGGTTTGACAGAAAGGGCTTGAAGCTCTGATACCCTTCTGGCTGAAGTAATAGCCACCAGAAAGACTGTCTTCCAAGACAAATATTTTAATTCACAAGAGGCTGCAGGCTCAAAGGGAGAAGTTATGGCTCTAAGCACCAAGTTTAAATCCCATGACAAGACTGGCTGAGAAACTGGGGGACGAAGTAACCAGGTTCCTTTTAGGAAGGCTTTACACCGTTTTTGGCCCATGAGGGAAGGCTCATATGAAACGTGAAAATTAGAAGCCAGCTGAACCTTAATAGTGGAGGCAGCGGAACCTTGTCTGAAAAGAGTAGCCAAAAATTCTATAACTGCCGTCACAGGGGCTGTGAAGGGATCTAGGTTATGTGACTGGGCCCAGATAGCAAATCTTTTCCATTTACTGGAGTATATCTTCTTAGTGGAAGGCTTGTGGGAAGAAGATAGGATATGTACCACTTCCGGTGTAAAGGAAAGCTGTCTGACTAAGCACAGAAGTGGAGAAGCCAGGCAGTGAGCTTGAGGGTTCGCAGGGATGGGTGGAACTGCCCTGAGAGATGAGTCAATAGGTCTGGAACTGGGTCTAGAATCCAAGGACCATCCGTAGTATATCTTCGGAGAAAGGGGAACCGAACTTGACGGGGCCAGTGTGGTGTGATCAAGATCATTTTGCTTCCCAAGGAAGTTGCCTTCTGAATCACTCTTGGCAACAGAGGAAACGGAGGGAAGGCATTGAGCAGACCGGGGGGCCAATCGTGGACTAGGGCGTCCCTGGGTGACTCCCCCTGAGGGGGGATCAGAGTGAAGTAATTGCTGCACTTGGCATTGAGGGGACTGGCAAACAGGTCGCAGCAAGGTAGACCCCACCTGGTGAAGATCTGAGCCGCAACTCGATCATTCAGGGACCACTCGTGAGGCATTAGAATAGCTCTGCTTAGCCTGTCTGCTATCACATTAGACTTCCCCAGAATGTGCGTTGCCACTAGAAAACGTTGGGAAGACACTGCCCAATTCCACACTCTCATGGCCTCTCTGCAAAGGGGATAGGACTTGGTTCCCCCATTTGTCCAGGTACCACACGACTGACATGTTGTCGGAAAGAATCGAGATAGTGCCCTTGGGAAGAGAGCTGTGAAGTGCTTGCAAAGCTAGTAGCACCGCTCTCATCTCCAGAACATTTATATGCAAGTGTACCTCGTGTTCCTGCCACGTGCCTTGGACCGTTCTGCCCAGATAACGCCCCCCCCCCCCACCCTGTCTGGGAGGCGTCCGTGGTCACTGTGGCAGTAGAGGGCGGAGGATTCAGGGATCTCCCTTTGTTCAAATTGGGTGAATGAAGCCACCAACGCAGATCCTGTCGGCATTGTTCCGTTATAAGAATCGGATGAGACAGAGGGAGCTCTTGAAAGGACCACTGGACCGAAAGAAGCCACTGTAGTGTCCGCATATGTATCCTAGCCAGAGGTACTAGTAGGATGGTGGCTGCCATGGAACCTAGTAACTGAAGAACTAGTCTGGCTTGGACCTTTTTCAGAGGTAATAATACCAAAACTTGAGCCTGTAGCACTTTTATTCTTTCTGTAGGAAGGAAAGCCCTCATTTCTACGGAATCTAGCTCTGAGCCGATAAATGCAACACGTTGTGATGGCAGCAAGACAGATTTTTGCCAGTTGAAAGTAATCCCTAGGAGTTGACCCAAGTTGATGGTGGCCTCCATGGCTTGAACAAGTAGATGCCTGGTGGGGGTGGTGAGAAGCCAGTCGTCTAGGTAAGGAAACACCTGGAATCCTAGACGTCTCAGGTGAGCAGTCACCACTGCCAGACATTTGGTAAACACCCTGGGGGCTGTGGTGAGACCAAAGGGTAGGGCTCGAAACTGGAAATGACTGGCTCCCAGCCGGAAGCGATTCCTGGAGGCCTTGTTTATCTTGATGTGATAATAGGCGTCCTTGAGATCGATGGAGCACATCCATACTCCTTTTTCCAACAAGGGAAAAATGGTTTGAAGACTGACCATTCGGAACTTGGACTTCCTGACGAAGCGGTTTAAACGGCTGGGATCCAGGATGGGCCTCAAGTCACCTGTTCTTTTGGGCACCAAAAATAACCTTGAGTAAGTTCCTGATCCGATCTGGTCTGAGGGGACTGGTTGGATGACTCCTTTTTCCAGCAGCTTTGAGACTTCTAACGCTGCTTGGTCCCTTTGACTGGGTGGAACGTCTGGGACTCTCTTGGGTGGCGGAGGGGGTGAGATAAAGGGAATGGCGTAACCTCCGTCAATAATTCGAAGCACCCAACGATCCTAAGTGATGTTTTCCCAGGCTTGCAGATGCTTCGAGAAACGACCCCCGACTGGTTCGGGAGAGGAACAGTCGGGCAGTCCCTCAGGGACGTTGGTAGGAGGAACCACAAAAGGACTTGCGGTCTCCTGAGTTGCGGGGGCCTCCCCCACCCCTAGGGCGACATCTTCCAGAGTAATTCCCCCATCCTCTGCCTCTGGAGGGGGGGGTCACCATGATGGTCAGGATAAGACTTCTGAGACTTTCTGAACCACATCTTTCCTCCCCTCTGCGCCTTGGGATAAGGTCTAGAGGGAAGCGAAAAACGGGCCCCAACGGCAGACAAAGTCTTACCGTCTTGCTCACATCTGGTGAGACTGTCTTTCACTTTGGGTCCAAAGAGGGAGGACCCGTCAAAGGGAGCGTCCGTGAAGGAAGACTTGAAGGCCTCCGCGAAGTGACACAGGTGCATCCAGGCTTGCCTCCTGAGGGCTACGCCTGAGCTAGCTGAGCTAGCTGCCCTACCCGCCCCCCCGGCTGCATAGGATATGAGCATCATGGACGAGTTAACAATAGAAGACAGGGTAGACAGCTGGGCGTTGACAGTCTGGTTCACCGCCTCAGTCAAGTTACCCGACAGAGCATCTCCCAACTCCTTGAGGAGATCTCTTTGGAGCCTCGTAAAATGACACAGATAATTCAGCGACCACAAAGTAAAGGTCACTGAGGACAGGGTACGCTTTCCATACCGATCCATACTCCTAGACTCCTTGTTAGGAGGATGAATGGAAGCAGAAGCCGCTGCAACTTCTTGCTGAGTGGCAGACGCCACCACCATGGCATCTACAGGAACTCCTTTCGTCAAAAATTCTGTCCTAGGAGGCGCAGACAAAAACTTGTTGGGGCGGCTGGGAACTGGTTCCACGGAGTCAGGGTGTTCCCACACCCTTCGACAAATAAGGTCCAACAGTTCATCGAAGGGGGGAGACACCCAGAAGGCGGAAGGTCGGGCTCCGAAGGCCTTGAGGAAGACCGACTCCTCCTCAGAGGGGGTTTTGGAGGGCCAGTCGCCTCTCTGTCTCAAAATCTCCAGGATGTCGGAGAATGAGACATCGTCGGATGACTTTGGGGACCCCTCTGCATCATCAAGGTCGGTGTCTGAGGTAACAGACTCATCTGGGGAGTCTATGTGCTTCCTCTTACACAGCTTCTTTCTGGGAGGCTCTTCAGGCAAGGACTCTGAAGGGCCCTCAGAAAGCAGGGGACCAAGCATGGGGGTATCCTCAGGCCTTCGAGTCCCGCTGCCTGCAGATAGGGGGGCATCAGAGGCTCTAGTCGCAGTGTCAGGGAAAGGAGTGGTTGACTCGAGTGATGTCACCAAGGACTTGGCCAGTGCGCTCCTCATGGCCTCGAAGGTGGGTCCACCTGAATCCGAGGAGTGACCTGTCTCCGAGACCACAATCGGAACAGGGGTTCCCCTGGCCCAAGCACCAAGAGGGAGACTCGAAGCCGAAGTCTGGAGCCCCGATGTATCCACATCGGGTCCGACCGACGAAACCCAAGTGCCGAAACCATCAGATGGGACCGAAAGGGTTAGAGCCGAGGTCGGAGCTGAAAAACTCAAAGGGTGTTTCGGAGCCGACCCAAGGACCTCACTCAACTCAGAACACTCCCGCTCCGACGACACAGAGGTGGTCGGAGGAGGAATTATCGGAACCGACACAAGGACAGGCTCCGGAGCCGACTGGGCTGGAGCCGAGAATAATTTCGTTAACACTGGTGACTGGAGGAGCCTCTGCACCACCCTATCCAAATCCGAATCAGACAACCTGGAGGACTTGGAGGACATAGAAGGGGGTCAAGAAGTCTTCTCTAATGGATCCAACGCAAAGCTAGGAGAATGGCTCCGAATCGGTTCCAAGACAATTGGAGCCGAGGTCGGCTCCAACACAACAGAAACCTCCTTCGGCTCCAAAGGCAGTGGAACCGAGGAAGCCGTCTTCGGTACCGACAGCATCTCCTGCGGCTCCATGACCAATGGAGCCGAGGAAGGTGAAACAGTCTTCGATCTTTTCTCCGATGGCTCCGACGAACTGGACGGAGCTGGAGATCTCTTTTTTGTTTTAGATTTCCCGCTAGGGGGAGAAGGCGCAAACAGCTTCTTCAAAGGCAGGTTTTACCAGGCCCTTGAGAATCAACTTATTTTTTCTCTCTTGCAAGACCCTGGAACTAAATGAATGACACACACTGCAGGACTCTTGCAAGTGTATAGCACCCAAACAGTACACACAGATGGCATGGCCATCAGTTAAAGACATCTTATATGAACATTTGGCACACTTTGTGAACCCAGAAGGCCTATGTTCCTTCTGATCTTTGCCTGACACTTTTAAGGCCACACAAAACGACACCAACACGAAGGGAGTAGAAAGGACTCTAACTCAAACGCCCCTAAAAGAAACCAAGGAGACCCTCTAACTTAAACGGGCCTAGCCCGCCAAACACAAGTATACCACAACTACAATTATCAAAGGAAAAGGTCACAAAAACACCCAGACACAAAACGTAGCTATTAAAATAGCTTTTGGTTGAAAAATATTCCACAGAAAACTAAGTAAATAGTTCAATAAAGTACTTAGCCACAGCCAAGCTCGAGACCACGTCTTCACTCAACGAGCAGCAAACGAGATCTGGGGGTTTGGGCGTGGTGCATCCTGGGATACAGGCTTAGCCCAGCCAATTACAGACTTCGTGCTATTTATAGCGGCCGAGTCGGAGCCGAGAGCCCTGTCAGTAATGAATGTAGGCGAGATAGGACCACATTACATCTGTTCTTTCTGTAACATATAATTACACTGTGAACATGCCACACATATCTTTGGTTCCCCTGTTAAAACCAGGTCTACTAAAATGACTTTTTGTTGTTACTTTTTGTAACAACAATTATTATGTACAAAGTAGTAATTTCATGTAGTATGATTTTATAAAAAAAAATGTTTACAATTAAATTCTATATATAAATTATTACAAATGTTTTTACAATCTGTGTTTTTCTCATATGTTTTTTAGCCTATATTTTTTGGCATATTTATTAATATACACCTTTTACAATATATATAAATATACATGTTTTTAATATATATTATTTTAAGAAATATGCATTAGTTTTTATGTAACAAGTTAGTTTAAACCTAGTAATATGGTGCTTTCTGCTTACTTTACAATATGCCTTTAAGACAAGTCAATTATTTATTTGAATTAATTGTTTAATGAGCTAAATTAAGATATATATATATATATATATATATATATATATATATATATATATATATATATATGTATATAAAAAGGGAATGTGTGTTAGAACATTGTTTGTTTTATCTGAAGAAGTTTGGGTGACACTCGGACGAAAACACTTGTGATTTTAAGGTTTTGGCGTTAATAAAGAGTGGCTTTCATCTACAGGAGTTTCCTGCCTTCATTCTGTGGCTTTTGGTAACGTGTACAATATTTTTTGGTGTTTGTGTTGAAGGAACAAAACTGGGATTACAGAAAATGACATACTACTGAGTTTAGAGTTAGCAGAACTCATACTTAAGAACAATGTTATGTTCTTCGAGGGGGAGTTTTTTCATCAGGAAACTGGGGTTGCTATGGGGGCCAGTTGCTCTCCTACATATGCAGATATTATTTTGTTAGTATGGCAATAAAAATGTGCATAACAGTGTTTATTCAGATTTCTGGACTTGATGATGTATGTATTTTTGGGTAGGTAGCCTTGAACTGCTGGAAGATTTTATGCAATATTTAAATTGTACCACTATTTTTTTTTAAATTTACACACCAGGTTACTATCCATTGTATGAATTACTTGGATGTTTTTATTTATATAACTGAAAAAGGTTTCAAGTCTATGGTGTATAGGAAACCTTCATTTTCCAGTACATACATCAGTTAAACTAGTTCACATCCATTTTTTCAGAAAAAAAGGATAGTCAGGGGACAATTTGTACGTATATGTCGGATGACATCCCTGAATGAGCACTATGAAAAAGAATGTGTTAAACTGGAAGGAATGTTTTTGGATCGAGGATATCCTAGGGAACATATTGCTAACATCAGGAAAGAAGTTATTCAAGGTAGAAAGGATAAATATTGTCCAGCTTTGGGTCCAGGAGATAGCTTTAATAAAAAGGCTATAACTGTTGACCATTCAGGTTATGGTAAAGCCTTTGTTGCTGGCTTTAGCGTTAATGCATACCAGATAAAAAATATTGTGGAAAAAGAATGGAAAAAATTTTCCGAACTGACTGACCTTCCAAACTTGAAGGACAAACCTGTTAAGGTAGTTTTCAGGAGAGGCTACAATATTAAAAGTTTGTTAGAACATGCTAACAATAATCAAGTTTATTCCAATAGAAGGAAAGGTACCTTTAAATGTGGGGCATGTTCACACTAATTATATATTACAAAAAGAACAGATTCTGGTCATTGCTAGAAATAAATTACTTAAAGCATCTACATATTCTAACTAATTCCCAGGGTCTAGTTTATTTGGTTACCTGTGGGGCATGTGAAAGTTTTTACGTTGGTAAAACTGAAAGACAGTTAAAAAGAAGGATTTATGAACATGTCAATGATATTAACAGGAAGAATAGCAGTAATGCGCTACATAAGCATACACTGACCTGTACTAGGGCAAAATTTTTCTTCTTTGTTATAGAATCTGTACCTAAAGACCTGAGAGGTGGGCCCTGGGACTCTAAGCTAGAATACAGGGCAACATTCTGGCAATTAGTTCTTGAAGCTAACAAACCCCCAGGTTTGAATGACAGTATATCTTTTGCTCCCCTGTTAAAACTCAGGTCTGCTAAACTCAGATTTTTTTGTTGTTACATTTCGTAACAACAATTATTATGCAGAAAGTAGTAATTCATGTAGTATGATTTTTTTTTTTTAAATTACAATTAAATTCTATGTATAAATTAATATTACAAATGTTTTACAATCTGTGTTGTTATCATATGTTTTTAAGCCTATATTTTTAAGCATATTTATTAATATACACTTTTTACAATACATATGCATATATATATATATATATATATATATATATATATATATATATATATATATAAATAAATATATAAATATATATAAATTACACATTTTTTAAAATATGTATTATTTTAACAAATATGCATTAGTTTTTTATGTAACAAGTTAGTTTAAACCTAGTAATATGGTGCTTATTTTTCAATATGCCTTTAAGGCAAGTCAATTATTTATTTTAATTAATTGTTTAATGAGTTAAATTAAGATATACAAAGGGAATGTGTGTTGGGACATTGTTTGTTTTATCTGAAGAAATCTAGGTGACACTCGGATGAAAATGCTTGTGATTTTAAGGTTTTGGCATTAATGAAGAGTGGCTTTCATCTACAGGAGTTTCCTGCCTTCATTCTGTGCCGTTTGGTAACGTCCAGAATATTTTTTGGTGTTTGTGTTGACTTTCTGGACCTACTCCATTCCACGACATCTCAGTTAAAATACCTTTAAATGGGTACTACACAGAACTGCTTTTTACTCATAACCAATTATATCAGGAAACACATTAATAAGATCAAAAACTGTTATACCTATAGTCACTTCTTTAGTCCATTCACTGGACTTCTAAACAAAGTAGGGTTTATGCTTTACAGTTCTCCCACCAGTTTAATACAATCAAGCAGACAAATATTTCTCATCTACTTCTTGCAAAACACATCTAAACTACATATTGTGGGATAAATTTAATTTGGTTTTGCCATGTATTCACTAAATTTACTATTTTGCTTTGTCTTCTTCTTGCTCACTGTGATCTCGCAATACTGCTCTCTGATTCAAGTCCAAGGTACTCAAGTCGTCTGTTCAGCTCCTGGACTTTTTTCTATTGCTGAAGCATCTTCCTTTACTGACAAACTCCCTCTGAACTTTCTTATTGTTGGCAGTTTGACAGACTTGCTGGCTCACTCTGTTGATTAAACTATTTCCTTCATAATCTGTTCTGCTTTGAAAAATAGTTTCAATCCATCAGGAAAAAAATTCTAAAGATAGCTGGATATACCAATTTAAATTTCACATCTTACTTTCAACATCCTCTGACTACAGGGATAAACTTGTTTCTGTTTTGCCTGGTGTAAAGTGGATAATCATATTCCATTTCCCTGGTTTTGAATGTTTTTCCCTTTTGTCACAAGGTTGTCAAGAGCAGCTCTCTCTCTCCTGGTATGACTGCATCTTTACTAATATAGGTCTTGGGCTGCTTTCTGATAGCTAAATTTGAAGCATATATATAATGTGCCCTCTCAATTTGCAAATCTTGCTGTGGAACACCAGTCCAGTTGCCTTTATTTTCTTTCATAAAGTTAATACAATCCACTCTTTTCCAGTTTTTGGTATAGAAAAAAAAATATATATATATATATACACACACACACACACACAAACACACACATTCTTTATGTGCTCTGCCATCAAACTTTTTTTTTCTAAACACTTTTTCTTCAGAAGCTTCATGTTCAGGCAGCATTTCCTTCATTTCAACTTCTAATTTCTGAATGGCTACTTAAACCTTCTTCAGTTCCCCTAATCTTTTGTTAAATAACATTACAATAAGTAAAATACTGATGGAATACATAAATACTGCTAAATGCACTGAATTTATTTTTCTTCAAGTACTGAAAGTCATCATCTGTATAAAACCTGTAACTTTATTTTTTGCTGAACATATGCAAGGTTTTCCCAGCCAGAGTTTTTTCCCTTACTCTTTCCCTGCAAAACCACTTCTCTGTTGGCAATCAGAATGTGTAATTACTGGCCAGTAAGTTGAGTTTAAAAAAATTAATAAAGTTTGCTGTCATTTTAAACAAGTTCTCAGTTTATGCACTGAGATCTCCAATTAACATACTGTGCTGTGAGTGGTCATCCTGGAAGTCCAAAGTTCTTCACCCTTAAGAATTTGTTTAGAATGGATAGATTCAGCATGGGTCTCCAAAGGTTATCCTTTCCCCTGGTAGGACCATTTCTATAGCTATACAGGTAAGCAGATAAGTCAGCTCTGACCTTGCTTGAGTTATTAAGTCTGAGAAATATGTGGAGTCTTCAGAAAAGGTGTCAGGTCCAAAATTCTATTTTGTATCCTGACAGAATAAACTCTCTCAACTATGCATCTGAGGTTAGAACAACTCACTGACTTGAGGTTATGTTTTCAACAAGTCAGCAATTTGTACTATCTGCCTCTTATCACGTTTCAGAAAAGGAATGGTGGAAGGGGAAGCCTGCAAGACAGTTACCACTACAGGAATTATTCTGGGCAGCAGTTGTGTTTCCTCCATTACTAGGACCCTGTTGCCATACCCAGCCCCTTTCTCTTTTCTCCAAATATAATTATCAGAAGCTTTCTTTTGTTTAAATAGCTTGACCCCGATTTGTTTTTAAAAAAAGGCCACTGCTTTGTAGGGAAGTTCCGGTTATATTTTGGAATGGGTGGATAGAAAGTACAGTTTTGTACCTACCATAAATGTAGATGTTCGAGTGCTAATACAGCTGCAGTCATAACAGATGGGTTATCCTGCCGTCAGGCGGGTCCTCGGTCGGCCGAATTCCAAAGTCTAGGTCCGGCGTCGGTTGTCGTCGCCTCCTCCCTGACGTCAGTGCGGCAGGGGTATAAAAGAACCAGCCAACGCCATTTTCTTCAGTTTTTCTTGCCCCAGATGTCAGGTGCCCCCAGAAGGAAGGCAAAACATAAACTTATGCAATAATGCAATGTAATATAATCAAAGAACAGTGGTTTGCAAGCAAATACACCATAAAAGAATACCCCAATCAGGTTGTATGAGGAGGTGTTTGTCATAAGGCCTGTCCCAAGAGGGGATGGAGGGAGGGAAACCTGGACTGCAGCTGTATTAGCACTTGAACATCTACATTTATGGTAGGTACAAAACTGTACTATGTTCATCGTGCATACAGCTGCAGTCATAACAGATGGGTAGAATCCCAAAGCTAAAAAGGGGTGGCAGGCACTAAGTGGAATTAGGAGGAGCAAGGATGCCCTGCAAGACTGCTGTGGCAAAACCCGCTCTAGATTTAGAGTACAGTGGAAGGTGATAGTGCTTGGAGAAAGTGTGCACAGAACTCCAAGTGGCTGCTTCCAAAATATTCTTGGTAGGAACCCCCCTGAGGAAAGCTGTAGAGGTAGCTGTGGCCCTTGTGGAGTGAGATCTGATGCTTGTAGGTACAGTTTTTCAATGAAATGAGTAACAAAAGCGTATGCAGTGGGCTATCCATTTTGAGATTGTCTGTTTGGAAATAGCCTTTCCTTGAGCACCTGTAGCATAGGACACAAAGAGTTGCTCTGATTTCCTGAATGGCCTTGTCCTGTCCAAATAATAACGAAGTTGTCTGTGAATGTCCAAGGAATGCAGTAGTCTTTCCCCTTTGTTTTGTGGGTTAGGATAAAAGGTAGGTAAGTGGATAGTCTGATTCAAGGCTACACTGGATACTACCTTTGGCATGAAGGAAGGATTGGTTCGTAAGGAAACTCTGTCCTGATGGAAAATGATGAAGGGTTGCACAGCCATGAGGGCTTGAAGTTCCGAAACCCTGCGTGCTGAGGTGATAGCCAGAAGAAAGGCGGTTTTCCATGACAAATATTGCAGTTCTGTTGAAGCAGCTGGCTCAAATGGAGGCAGGGTCAGTTTTTCTAAAATGAAGTTGAGGTCCCAAGCAGGTACTGGTGGTTTCCTTGGGGGTTTTATATTCTTAGCCCCTCTGAGGAACTGTCTTAAGAGAGGATGAGAGAATAAAGGAGGATCAGTGTTGTAATGTGCAGAAATGGCTGAAGCATGGATCTTGATGATGGAGGAGAAGGAAAGTCCACTGTTTAACATCTCCGCTAGGTACTGTAATATTTGAGGTAAATTTAGTACCCAAGGATTCTAGCCCTTTCTCTGATTCCAGGCACAAAAACGTTTCCATTTGGCGGAGTAGGCTTTTCTAGCAGAAGGTCTTCTGGCCTCCAAAATGACATCCTGCACCTCCTTGGAGAGGAGGGTTTGTTGGGAAATCAAGGAATCCTCCATGCGGCTAGATTGAGGGTTTTCAGCTGACTGTGAAGAGTTTTGAAGTTGTGCTGGGTCAACAGAAGAGGCACGAGAGGCAGGATCCATGGTGGGGAATGCGTCAGGCTCCTCAGGAGTGGATACCAGTGTTGTCTTGGCCAGTCTGGAGCAATGAGAATCATCTTTGGCCTCTCTGCTCTTGCTTTTAATAGAACTTTGGGCAGCAGAGGAAGAGGTGGAAAGGCATAGACTGTCAATGTTGTCCAATTGAAAGAAAGTGCGTCCACTTTCCAAGCCTGTGAATGATAGGTCCTTGAGCAAATTTTTTTCAGTTGGTAATTTCTGTGGGTAGCAAAGAGATCTATGTCTGGCCGACCCCATGCCTGAATCATCTTTGCGAAAACTTGAGGATGCAACTTCCATTCGTGTGAATCTGTCATATTTCTGCTTAGGTTGTCTGCCAGCGTGTTTTCCTTCCCTGGCAGGAATTGTGCTTGAAGTTGGATTTGCAATTCCAGAGCCGTGTTCCAAAGGGACATGGCTAGTCTGCACAGGGGGTATGAATGAGTTCCTCCCGGTTTGTTTATGTACCACATCACTGTGGTGTTGTCTGTTCTTATCAATAGCTGGCCTGGATGCAGTAGGTCTTTGAACGCCATAATAGCATTTTGTACTGCTAGCATTTCCTTTTGATTGATGTGTAGGTGCTTCTCTTTTTGGGACCATTTGCCCTGAATGCACTGATCTGCCATGTGCGCCCCCCAGGCGTAGTCCGAGGCGTCTGTTGTGATGGTTTGATTTGCTTGAGGCATGCAGAAGTGGGGACCTGTGTTTCTTTGGCATGCTTGAGCCCACCACAGAAATTCCTTTTGAAGGCATGGAATGAGTGGTATAATTGTTTCCAAACTGTGGCTGTGTTGAGACCATAAGTTTTTTAGGTACCATTGAAGTTTCCTCATATGCAGCTTTGCACATGGGATCAGCAGGATGCAAGATGCCATGAATCCCAGAGCCTGCAGGACTTTCCTTGCAGTCAGCCTGGTGAAGGTTGCCATTTTTCTGAAGTATTGAGATAGTTGCCCTTGCTTCTCTGGCGTGAGGTAGGCCATCTGGGTGTTTGTATTCAAGCTGGCACCCAGGAAAATTATTGCTTGAGAGGGTATTAGTTTTGATTTCTTTTTGTTGACTGTGTATCCCAGAAAGTTCAACAATTTTATTACAAACGCCAGGTGTTTCAGAAGTATGTGCTTGCTGTCCGCTTGGATCAGGCAGTCGTCCAGATATGGGTAGATTTGTATCCCTTGAAGTCTGCAGAAGGCAATTACTGATGCCAGGCATTTCGTAAACACTCTGGGCGCAGTAGATAAGCCAAAGGGCAATGCAGAGAATTGATAATGGGTTGAACCTGCAAGAAATCTGAGGTATCTTCTGCAATCTTGTCTGATAGGGACATGCAGGTATGCCTCCTTGAGGTCCAATGTTACCAGCCAAGACTCCTTGCCCAGCATGGGAAGAAGCTGCTGTAATGTGAGCATCTTGAATTTTGTGCAGTAAATATGTGTTTAGGATGGATAGGTCCAAAATAGGTCTCCAATCTTTGTCCTTCCTTGGTACCAGGAATAGTCTGGAATAAAAGCCTTGACCTTGTTCTTTTGCAGGTACCTCTTTAATAGCTTTCATGTCCATGAGAGCTGAAATTTGTTTTTGTGCCTCTGCCCTTTGATTTTGTGGCAGGTTTGGCATGCCTCTCATTTTTGGAAGGGTGTGAAAGTGGAATCTGTAGCCTCTGTCTATAATGTCCAGGATCCATTTGTCTTTTGTGACAATATGCCAATTTTTTGAAAATAATGCCAGTTTTCCGCCTAAAGGTGCTGCCATTAAAGCTTTGCTTGGCGTGCAAAGGGGAAAGTCATTGTGTCTGCTTTCTGAATGACTGTGATCTATCCTCTCCACCTCTTGGTGTAGGTGCTTGCCATTGTCTGGCTCTAAATGATCCTTGAGATTGCCCTCTACCCCTCGGGTGCCTGTATCTACCTCTTTGAGGTCTGTCCGTGGCTGGAAAGGACCAATTTTTTGAAGGCCAGTTTCTGCTGAAACGTGGAGGTTGTACCTGTAGGAAATCTTTCACTGTTTGCATTGATCTTGCCTTTTCCTCCATTTTCTTTAGTACCTCCTCAGCTTTTACACCAAACAATACATCCTTTTGAAGAGGTGCATCTAGTAATTTAGCTTTGACATGATCTGGTAAGGTTTGCTCTTTGAGCCAAGCATGTCTACATATGGCAGACCCTGTAACAGCAGCTCTACAAGAGGCCTCTAAAGCATCAAAACCACATTGCAAGGTATGTTTACCCACTTGCTCTGCACTATGCAACAAATCCTGCAACTCCTTTAAGTCTGGTTGTTCAGGTTGTGCCATTTTGCTTTTCAACTGAGATAACAAAAACTGTTGATACTTTAACATATGGAACTGACAGTTTAAAGCCCTCATAGTTAAAGTGGCCGAGGTGTATACCTTTTCCCGCCACCTTTCTAAAGCTCTGGAATCTCTCTCTGAAGGTAATGGGTTTTTGGCAGTAGAGGCCTTAATTCCCTTGGGACCCTGTGAAATAGTTTCTGGGTCAGCAGCATGGCTTTTATATAGGAATTGGTGTGAATCAGGAACCCGGTAGTACCTGTCAGGTTTAACAGGAGCTGGAGGTAAAGAATCTGGGTTGAGGCTGGCTTCTGTATAGACATCATCTAAAATATCCAAGACAGGAGGGATAGCCAGAGGCCTGTGCTGAGGAAGCAAGAGAAAATCCCTGAGCCTTTTCTTGGAATCTGAGTAATCTTGGCCTTCCCAGTGAAAGTGTTCCCTCAAGGTATGTAAGGTTTCCCCAAAAGAATAATCCTCGGGGGGGGGGGGGGACCGAGGGAATGGACTCCTTAGCATCAGAATCTTCAAAAGGGGAATATGAATATTCCTGGTCCTCAGAATGTTCTGAGGTAATAGAGACTTGGTCTGAGGAAGGGGAGTCTTCCTCCAATCTGGGCCTTTTGTCCGAGGGGGGTTGAGAACCCCTGATAAGAGTAATCAAATCCTTAGCCATTTTGAGCATCTGTTTTTTAGGCATGGGGCCTTGAGAGGGTCTCTGTGGAGCTTGTCTTTTAGTTTTCATGGCTGCTTTAGATTTTATGAAAGCCTTAATGGAAAAAGAGGAAGGCCTGAAGACACCTTGAGAGGTGGCAGGCCTGTCTAAACTCTGAGTTTCCCTGCCAAGAGTGGCGTCGGTATCTGTAGTTGGAGTGGGGGCAGAGGAGCCTGCGACCTCGGGCACAGAAGACACCGCTAAGGAAGCGTCATCGGTACTCAGGGGCTGCGTAGGCGCCTCGCTGAGAACCAGAGCACCTGTAGCCGGCTTTAGCGTGGTGTCGGTAGAAGTCGCGGACCTCGTATGTCGGTCCTTATCTTTGCGTCTTTTACTCAAAACTGGAGTCGGAGTATCCGACGACATAATGTAATTAAATTTTTTACCAAAATAGTGTTGGGCGAACTCCATCCGACGCTTAATAGTGCGTTTGTTGAATCTAGCACAAAAACGACAGGCCGAGACGTCGTGGTCTGGGCCTAAGCAAGGAATGCAGAAGGAATGGAAATCCTTATGCGGTATTTGCTTCCCACATGAAATGCAATTATTAACTTTGTCTGACATCAGTCTGAGGCAAGAAAAGTTTCCCCAACGGGGTACTTAGCTTTCAAGAAGACTTCGGCTGAAAAATTTTCGTAAATCTCAGGAGCTGGCCGACCGGCACTTGCGAACTGCTTCTGCTTCGGGCACCGCGCGGCAAAAAAGACTGAAGAAAATGGCGTTGGCTGGTTCTTTTATACCCCTGCCGCACTGACGTCAGGGAGGAGGCGATGACAACCGACGCCGGACCTAGACTTTGGAATTCGGCCGACCGAGGACCCGCCTGACGGCAGGATAACCCATCTGTTATGACTGCAACTGTATGCACGATGAACATCACCTGTTATACTGTTTAAATGGTCTTTCTCCTTTTCTTCATGTCACCTGCATGTGATAGCATGCTTACCCAGATTTTGAGAAATTTAGATGAGTTAAGTAGGTGTCTTCCTAATAGCAGTACCCTGGATAGATTCTGCTATTTCTGCCTATTTTACAATGTTCCCTGATACTGTAACTTGTTTATTTGGCAATTAATTACCTAAAAGCCTGTGTTACAGAAGTATATCCATATTTTCTGCCAAAACCATTCTACAGTCCACTTACTGTACTGTTTGGTAAGATACTGTAAAGCAAGTGGGAATCTGGAGTCCCTCATGACATCAAACAATACAATCAAATAATTCCTTCTAGCAGACATCTACAATTTTCAACTGGATTTTTGTAAAAATATTTTAGCCCATTTTTCCACTGTACAAAAACAAGTAAGGTAAAAAGAAGGAATGTTGGTATATTGTGTGTGCAAGAGACCAGATGGAAGGGGAGTAAGGCTAGGTGTATCGGAGGTGGGTTCAAATCGTTTTATCATGGTCTGGATGGGAGGAGAAATGGCGTAGGAGTTATCCTGAAGGAACAGTATGCTAAGAGTGTTTTGGAGGTGAAAAGAGTGTCGGATAGAGTGATGTTTATGAAGCTGGAAATTGATGGTGTAATGATGAATGTTGTTAGTGCATATGCTTCACAAGTTGGGTGTACGATGGGCGAGAAAGAAAAATTTTGGAGTGAGTTGGATGAAGTGGTGATGACTATACCCCAAGGGTGAGAGAGTGGTGATTGGAGCAGATTTCAATGAGCATGTTGGTGAAGGGAACAAAGGGGATGAGGAAGTGATGGGTAGGTATGGTGTTAAACAAAGGAATGCAGAAGGTCAGATGGTAATGGATTTTGTGAAGGATGGACATGGCTGTGGTGAATACGTATTTTAACAAGAGGGAGGAGCATAGGGTGACATACAAGAGTGGAGGAAGATGCACACAGGTGGATTATATCTTATGTAGGAGGGTCAGTTTGAAGGAGACTGTAAAGTGGTGACCGAGGAAAGTGTAGTTAGGCAGCATAGGATGGTGGCTTGTAAGATGATGTTGGTGATCAAGAAGAGGAGGAGGAGTGTGAGGGTAACACCAAGGATCAAATGGTGGAAATTGAAAAAGGGTAATTGTGAGGTGGAGTTCAGGGAAGAGTTAAGACAGGCACTGGGTGGCAGTGAAGAGTTACCAAATAGCTGGGTAACTACAGCAGAGCTAGTAAGGGAGATGGCTAGAAAGGTGCTTGGTATGACATCTGGACAGAGGAAGGACATGGTGGTGGAACGAGGAAGTACAGGACAGTATACAGAGAAAGAGGCTGGCAAAGAAGAAGTGGGATTGTCAGAGACATGAAGAAAGTAGACAGGATTATAAGGAGATGAGGTGCATGGCAAAGAGAGAGGTGGCGAAGGCTAAGGATAAGGCATATAAAGAGTTATATGAAGAGTTGTATGAAAGGTTGGATACTAAGGAGGGAGAAAAGGACCTGTACTGATTGGCTAGACAGAGGGACCGAGCTAGTAAAGATGTGCAGCAGGTAAAGGTGATAAAGGATAATGAGGGAAACATACTTACAAGCGAGGAGAGTGTGTTGAGCATATGGAAAGAGCACCTTGAGGGGTTGATGAATGAAGAGAATGAGAGGGAGAGAAGGTTGGATGATGTGGGGATAGTCAATCATGACGTGCAATGGATTAGCAAGGAGGAAGTAAGGATGGCTATGAAGAGGACGAAGAATGGAAAGGCTGTTGGTCCAGATGACATACCTGTGGAAGCATGGAGGTGTTTAGGTGAAATGGCAGTGGAGTTTTTAACCAGATTGTTTAATGAAATTTTGGAAAGTGAGAGGATGCCTGAGGAATGGAGAAAAAGGGTTTTGGTACCGATTTTTAAGAATAAGGGTGATGTACAGAGCTGTAGTAACTACAGAGGGATTAAATTGATCAGTCACAGCATGAAGTTATGGGAAAGAGTAGTGGAAGCTAGGTTAAGAGGGGACGTGATGATTAGTGATCAGCAGTATGGTTTCATGCCAGGAAAGAGCACTACAGATGCAATGTTTGCTCTGAGAGTGTTGATGGAGAAGTACAGAGAAGGTCAGAAGGAGTTGCATTGTGTTTTTGTAGACTTAGAGAAAGCATATGACAGGGTGCCTAGAGAGGAGTTGTGGTATTGTATGAGGAAGTCAGGAGTGTCAGAGAAGTATGTAAGCGTGGTACAGGATATGTACGAGGGTAGTGTGACAGCAGTGAGGTCTGCGGTGGGAGTGACGGATGCGTTTAAGGTGGAGGTGGGATTACATCAAGGATCAGCTCTGAGCCCTTTCTTATTTGCAATAGTGATGGACAGGTTGACAGACGAGATCAGACAGGAGTCCCTGTGGACTATGATGTTTGCAAATGACATTGTGATCTGTAGTGAGAGTAGGGAACAGGTGGAGGAGACCCTGGAGAGATGGAGATATGCTCTAGAGAGAAGAGGCATTTAGGTCAGCAGGACTAAGACAGAATATATGTGTGTGAATGAGAGGGAGGATAGAGGAATGGTGAGGATGCAAGGAGTAGAGGTGGCGAAGGTGGATGAGTTTAAATACTTGGGATCAATAGTTCAGAGTAATGGTGAGTACAGAAGAGAGGTGAGGAAGACAGTACAGGCAGGATGGAGTGGGTGGAGAACTTTGTAAGGAGTGATTTGTGACAGAAGAGTACCAGTAAGAGTGAAAGGGAAGGTCTACAAAAGGGTAGTGAGACCAGCTATGTTATATGGGTTGGAGACAGTGGCATTGACAAAAAGGCAGGGGTTAGAGCTGGATGTGGCAGAGTTAAAGATGTTAAGATTTGCACTGGGTGTGACGAGGGTGGACAAGATTAGGAACAAGTACATTAGAGGGTCAGCCCAGGTTGGAAGGTTTGGAGACAAATCCAGAGAGGCAAGATTACGTTGGTTTGGACATGTGCTGAGGAGGGATGCTGAATATATTGGGAAAAAGATGCTAAGGATGAAGCTACCAGGTAACAGGAAAAGAGGAAGGCCTAAGATAAGGTTTATGGATGTGGTGAGAGAGGACATGCAGGTGGTTGGTGTGACAGAGCAAGATGCAGAGGACAGGAAGAAATGAAAACAGATGATCCGCTGTGGCGACCCCTAACGGGAACAGCTGAAAGAAGATGATGACAAAAACAGCTGTGGTTCATAAGAGTAGGGACAGGGAACAAGAATCTGAATCTAAAGATGGGCTTTCAAAGGCATGGAAGATGGGAAGGATGGAGGTAGACTTGGGCTCGTCTATGCACAGAAACTTCAGAGACCTCTTGTGGAAGCCTCAATACTTCACACCATACTTATGCTTCACATTAATAATCTCACTGAAAAGGACACCCTCTGGAGGAGAAGGATTCAGTGTCATACCTTCAAGGGAATACATATAAGAGATATAGGCCAGGTCGTCCTCTTCACCTGAAACTCATTTCCTTTTGTCTGGAGCAGATGTACCCAAGATACTAACTTTGCAGTCATTAGGTATAGAACACTGCCCCTTTAACAGTTGGCCACATGCTTTTCATGAATTTCATTTAATCAAAAAAGGCTGGAAAAGGTGGGTGGGGGGCAGACATGGCAACTCCTGATGCTTAACACAGAACTAAGGCCACTGACTGCTTGCGAAATTCTGAAATAAAAGTCAACTATCATAGCCTCAACCTAAGGGTTTTTGATATGGATGATTGACAGCTTGAGCAAGATCTGTGATCATGTTCTAGGCCTAGGCAAAAGAGAAATGTGGCATGCAAGTCTTTGTATGAAATCTGTCTACCGCACTTGCACTTACCTCTACTAGCTGACATCGGCAACTTTCAAAGAAATATAAAATAACAAAGAAGGTTCCCCAACAGGGCACTTATCTGGATAAAAGTTGAAAGCAAAGGTACCAATGAACAAACAGTGAACAGTCCGACAGATGCACAACCTGCATTTGGGCTGGTGGTGATACAGTGAGGATCTATGCTCATATGTCTGTTTATACACCCCAATGCATATGAGTGGACATCCTAGGGAAGGTAAAGCTTTGGTACCCTGGCCAGACATATGTCAGGAATACTGCAACAGTGATTTCAGTCAGGACATAAGTCTATTTTAAAATAGCAAGAATATGGGAAGACAAGCCCTCCTCACAGCCCTGAACTAACAGATGGCACACAGCAATAAGTCTGGTGACTGAACTCTAACTATGATGCTGAAGGTCTGTTCTTGGCTCTACTTTTTTAGTGTTTTCCATTTTAAGGCAAGAACGAGTCTTACAGAGTGTGATCCTTCGCATGACAGAAGAGGCACTAAAGGTGGAATCCCTCTGTAGAATCTGTCTACAACAGGGATACTTGAAAAATTTCTTCTGGGGATGTCAAGAATCTCAGAAAACCCTAAGTAGTATACGCACTAAAAATGTAAAACTAAACACCAATACTAACAAAATCAACACCTATAATGTTATGCAAAGGAATGAAAAAAAAAATCCTAAAAAGGGTACTTACAACTTTGAAAGTCACCTTGGCGAGATGGACAGGCAGAACTACTGATAGTCATTGATAGCTGGGAAAAGGGATGACAGATATTGCCACATGCTCTCCCCCTTTTCTACTCAGCATCAGTCTGACATCTCCAGCATGAGCAGAGACCAGCTCTTGTAGGGGATCATCCAGAGCTCTGGAAGTTAGGTCAGAATGGATGGACATCGACCTGCAATGAATTTCCACTTTTCAGAAATTGTAACTACTGCAGTGATCCCTTTGATGGACATCTTCAGGTTCCTCCATTACCAGTGTAATAACAGGAAAGAATGAAAGCAACATCTGAGGAAGAAGGGGGCTAAGGGACATTCAGATAGTGTCATATGGAGACTGTTCTTGACCACCAGTGTCTAAAACCACAAGGTGGAGTCGAAGTGACAAAAATAACTGATCTTAACTATTTAGGTTATGCAGTGCACTAATCACTGTCCACTAGGGTACACAGCATATAAAGACAGTAGTTATGTGCTGTGTCAATTAGTAGTGATTACTTTGAGCAAATGGTAATAATGTTCTTTAAGACTAAAGCTTAAGCATTCACTTTAATTACTGTCTAAACTTGAACAACCAATTCCAAGATGTATTGCCCAGACACAAGCATGAACTCATTACCAACCTTATTCCAGCTCATAATAAATTTCCCACAATCAGAAAACTGAACAAAACCTTCATGATATATATCCGCTCACATCAACAGCAAGAGTATTAAGCTACAAGCAAGAGTTGCTCAGCACATTTAAGACTCTCAGGCACAAAACAACTCCTCCCCTAGTTCCCATAATGTTCCTCATCCTCCATCTCTCTAGCTTTAGTTTATTTTTACAGAAGCAAAACAAGGAACCTATATAATCCTAAAACTAAATGATATTCCTCCAGATTCCTCTACAACAGATAATTTACACTCAGACAGGAGATTACAGGAGGGTGAACTATACCTCTCAACTGTCCAGATTTTCACATAATGTTCAGATTTTTGCCTCATATTTTTGGTCTATTCCTCATAAAATTTGTGGTTTTCTGGCAAATTACTATGATGATCTGAGGATTGAAGTTACCAAATAATTACATACATTGTAATTCAATATCCCTTCCTTTTTGCCTTAATCTGTAAAACCACTTACATTCCAAGATAATATGGCTAGCACAACCACTATGACAAAAAGCTATTGTTCACACCTATTATACAGGATATATATTTTTTTGTTTTAGAATGTGTATTGAAAAAAAGAAGTTATGTACTCACCATAATGTTCCATGTTTATAGTCCATCTCGCCCTTCATTCTTACATATGGGTTCAGATCCTATCCTAGGCTCTGACTCGGCCAATTACAAAGCTCGAAGTCTCTCAGTTGGCTTGTGGCAAGGTAGGTATCCCATAGTGCACTAGTAAGAATCCCCAGATCTTGTTTGCTGCTGTCTAAAAAAAAAAGTGACAGAAAATATTTCCACAAGGAACAACAAAGATGAAAGGTCTTCACCCTACAGAAGATAGATATTATCTTGTCTCCAGATCCTCCAAGGATACATAGACGAGGGTAGGAGGGTGGGTTCATAAGAATGAAGGGCGAGATGAACTACAAACATGGAATGTTATGGTGAGTACATAACTTCTTTATGTTCTGTAATCCTATCTTGCCTTCATTCTTACATATGGAACAGCGTCCCTAGCACCTTTTTCTCGGGTGGCTAATGGGAATATTACTCCTAAGAACCGTGGAACCAAAGGAGGCTCTACCCCTTGATGCAAAATCCAATTTGTAATGAGTAACAAAGGTATGAGGGGTAGCCCAAGTTGCTGCTGCACATATATTGTCAATTGCGACTCTGGCTTGAAAAGCAGCAGATGTGGATATTAATCTAGTAGAATGAGCCTTAATTTTGAACGGGAGATCCTTGCCATTGGAAGAGTAAATAAACAAAATACAGTTTGAAATCCATTTTGATAAAGTTATCTTAGAGACTGGCATGCCTTTTCTTGTCTCAGAAAAAGATATGAACAATTGGTCTGATCTCCTAAACTCCTTGGTTCTGTGTAGATAGAACCTTAACTGTCTGCGAAAATCAAGTTGATGAAACTTATATTCTGCACTGTTTCAATGATTAGGAAAGAAGACTGGCAGTTCGATAGTTTGATTCAAATTAGAGTGAGAGAAAACCTTGGGGATGAAGGACGGATTTGTACGAAGGGAAACTCTGTCTCTACGAAAAATCAAGTAGGGTTGTTTGATTGACAGTGCTTGTAACTCAGACACTCTTCTGGCGGATGTGAGAGCTACTAGAAAAATGGACTTCCATGAAAGGAACTTCAATTCACAAGAATGTGCGGGTTCAAACTGCTGCCAACTGAACTTTGATTGTAGCAGCAGCTGATCCCTGATGAAAAAGTTCGGTTAGGAATTCTAACACCAAGGGAATGGAGGCTGCGTAAGGATCTATGTTTTTTTTTCTTTTGCCCAGATAGAAAATCTTTTCCATTTGCTAGCGTATAATTTTCTGGTAGAAGGCTTGTGGGAAGATGTGAGGATATGAGTAACTGCAGGTGAGAAATCATGAAGCCTGACTAGGGATGGAAGTGGAGCAGCCACTCTGTCAAGTTGAGGGTGTGCAGGCAGGGGTGGAAGGTGCCAATGTGTGTCAGAAGGTCTGGTACTGGGTCCAGAGTCCATGGATCGTCCAGAAGGTGAGGCCCGAGAAAAGGGAACCAAATCTGACAAGACCAGTAAGGAGTGATAAGAATCATTCTGCTTCCTAAGGTCTTTGCTTTCTGGATCACCTTCGATATCAGCGGAAAGGGAGGGAATGCATAAAGAAGTCCCAGGGGCAACAAGTGCATCCCTCGGTGTCTCCCCGGGGGGGGAATAAGGGAGAAGTAAACAAAATGTACTGTTCTGATCCAAGGTACCAAAAGAAACCACCACGATGTCCCAAATAAAAACAGGTTTATTAATCCAATGAAATAATCACTTTTGTCTGTCTATAACCAAAGACTGAATTTTTATTTGAATCTGAAGAAGTCTGAAGGTTTCAAATAAACCTGTTTTTATTTGGAACATCATGGTGGTTTCTTTTGGTACCTTGGATCAGAACAGTGCATTTTGTTGATTTACTGATTCTTAGTTTATGGCATAAGGGAGCTTTAGCTGCTGCATTTGGCATTGAGTGGACTGGCAAACAGATTTCAGCAAGGCTGTCCCCATTTGCAGAAAATCTGTTTTGCGACTTTCTGATTCAGAGACCACTCATGAGGCATCAAGATTGCCCTGCTGAGTTTGTCGGCTATCACATTGGTTGTCCCCGGGATATGCGTTGCAACTAGAAAGCACTGGGAAGAGATCGCCCACTGCCAAACACGAAGAGCTTCTTGACATAAGGGGTAGGATCTGGTTCCTCCTTGTTTGTTTATATACCATACCACTGACATATTGTCTGATTGGATTGCTATCGTCCCTAGAGGAAGAAAGTCGTGAAGTGCTTGCAACGCTAGTAGTACCACTCTCATCTCTAGGATACTAATATGCAAGTGAGCCTCATGATCTTGCCATGTGCCTTGGATAGTCCTGCCTAGATAATGCCCCCCCCCCCAATCTGGGAGGCATCCGTGGTCACAGTAGCAATGGTTTGGCGAGGAATGAAAGGTGTTCCTATTGTAAGTTTGTCGGGCTGAATCCACCAACGAAGGCCCTTTTTGCAAGATTCTGTTATCAGAATAGGATGAGACAGAGGTAATTGTTGAAGGGACCACTGGGAAAAGAGTAGCCATTGAAGGATTCTCATATGTAGTCTGGCTAGTGGAACTAGAGTTATGGTAGAGGCCATGGTTCCTAAAAGTTTCAGCACTGTCTTGGCTTTGACTCTTTGTTGAGTAAGTAGACTGTATATCTGTTGTCTCAGATTTTGTATTCTGTCTGCAGGAAGCCGAGCTATCATGGCGACTGTGTCTATTTCTGTGCCTATAAAAGTCACATATTGAGAGGGCGACAAGGCAGACTTTTCCCGATTTATCGTAATCCCTAGCTGACTGCAGAGTTGGATGGTTGAATCCCCGGATTGTAGAAGTGCCTGGTGGTGGCAGCCAGGAGCCAGTCGTCCAGGTATAGAAACACGTGGAATCCAAGATGTCTCAAGTGAGCTGTCACTACCGCCATGCATTTGGTGAACACCCTGGGGGCTGTGGTGAGACCAAAGGGCAGAGCACAAAACTGGTAATGACTGGCTCCCAGCCGGAAGCGTACATGACTCTTCGATGCTCTGTCCATTTTTATGTGGTAGTACGCATCTTGGAGGTCTATGGAGCACATCCAATTGTCTTTCCCTAACAGTGGGAGTATAGACTGCAGTGTTACCATTCAGAACTTGGCCTTCTTCACTGACTCATTTAATTTGTTGAGGTCCAAAATGGGTCTCTAGTCCCCTGTTCGTTTTGGCACTAAAAGAATCTGGAGTAAGTTCCGAACCTTATCTGGTCTGTGGGGACGGTTTGGATGACACTCTTTTGAAGAAACTTTCAAACTTCTATGGTTGCTTGATCCCTGTGATTGGGTGGAACATCTGGGATTTTCTTGGCGGTATGGGGTGGAAAAGAGAAGGGTATGGAGTATTCTCTGGTAATTATTCTTTGTACCCACTTATCTTGGGTGATGTTGTGCCAGGCTGCTGAATACAAAAATAAGCGACCCCCGACTGGCTCCAGAGAAGTGCAGTCGGGCCCCACTTCAGAAGCGCTGATAGGGGCATCCACGAAAAGAATTGCGGCCACCCTGCCTCTAGGGCGAAGTCTACCATTACTTCCTTCTCCTCTGCCTCTGAAGGAGGAATCACCCTGTGCGTTTGGGAAAAATCTCTGGGATTTCCTGAACCACATTTTTCCGCCTCTCTGACCCTTAGACTTATGGTCTAAAAGGGATGGAAAAACATACTCTCATGGCAGAGAAAGTTTTCCCTTCCTGCTCACACCTGGTGAGTGTATCTTTTACCTTTGATTCAAACAAAGAGGAACTGTTAAAGGGGGCATTGGTAAAAGTAGATTTGAAGGGCTCTGCAAAGTTACATAAACGCATCCAGGAGTGTCTCCTAAGGGAAACTCCTGAACCTGTTGCCCTACTCGCTCCATCTGCTGCATAGGATATCAGCCTCATGGAGGAGTTAACAATGGAATTTAAGGTGGACAACTGAGCAGTAACCTTCTCAGGGATGCTTTCAGTTAATGTACCTTGGAGAGCATCTCCTACCTCCTTTAGGAGATATCTTTGAAGCCTAGTAAAATGGGTGAGGTAACTCAGCGATCTGAGTATAAATGCCACTGAAGAGAAGATACACTTCCCATATCTATCCATTGTTCGAGACTCCTTGTTCGGTGGATGGACAGATGAAGAAGTCTCTGCTAGTTCCTTCTTTGTGGCTGCCACCACCACCATGGCATCTACAGGCACACCTTTGGTCAAAAAATCTCTCTCTTTGGGGGCTGAAAGAAATTTGTTGGGCCTTCTGGGGACTGGTTCCACGGCATCAGGTGTTTCCCACACCTTTCGACTAACTAGGTCCAAGAGCTCATCGAAAGGTAAAGACACCCAAGAGGCTGAAGGTTGAGACCTGAAAGCCTTCAGGTACACGGACTCCTCATCAGAAGGGGTGACAGTGGGCCAGCCGCCTCTCATTTTCAGGATCTCTAAGATATCTACAAAGGAGATATCAGAGGACGACCTAGGGGACCCTTCTGACTCCTCGAGGTCAGTGTCAGAGGTGATGGACTCATCAGGAGAGTCTACATGCTTCCTCTTGCAAGTTCTATTCTGAGGGGGCTCCTCAGAAAGGTATTCTGGGGAGGTCTCGGAAGACTGGAGGCCACCCAAGGGGGCTCCTGAGGCTGCGGGTCTCTGCTGCCAAGAGAGAGAGAGAGAGAGATAGTGCTGAGACAGGTTGGAGCTTGAGAAGGAAAAACATTGGTACCCTTGTGCGGAGCTGAAGACCTAGACAGCATGCTCCTCATCATCTCGAATGCAGATCTCTTTGGCTTAGAGGACAGTCCTGGTTCTGAGGAAACGGAAGTAGCCCTCGGCTCCAAAGTGATCGGCTCCGAGATGTGTGTGATAGGATCCAAGCTCAGCCTAGCCGATGCACCGAGTGGTAGGCTTGAAACCGAAGAAGTTCGAGTCCAAGTGTCCCTGTCGGGGCCAATTGGTGAGCTTCGACTCCTAGATACCAAGGATGGCGGTGTTGGAGCGGAACTCGGCTCCGAGACAGACACAAGAAGTGCTGGAACCGAGGGTTCCACAACAAGTGGCACCAATAGCTCTGGCTCCGAAGGACCATCATGGCTCGGAGGAGGAACAGCAACAGGGAGCATGGTTTTAGATGGCTCCGGAACCGATTGGGTCAGAGTCAGCAACAATTTAGGTAATGTCAACGATTTCAAGAGTCTAAGCACTACTCTCTACATCCTCTTCGGATAGACTCTTGGAGGATCTGGAAAAAAAGGTAGGTGGACCTAGATCTCTGCAAAATGAGAGATCTGAGAGTTGAGGAGACCGGCAGTAATTCCCTAGACTGGCTCCAAGGTAAATGTTCAGTAGTTGGCTGCGAAAAACTTGGGGCCAACACTGGAGTGTCCATATCGATAACCTTGACCGGCTCTGAGGACAGTGGAGCCGAAGAGGTAGGAGGTTTGTCCAATTTTGAGATTTTCTGAGGAGGTCCAGATAAAACAGTCGGTGTGGGAGAATGTCTCTTGGCTGAATTGACCTGCTCTTTTTTAGAGGACAGAGATCTAGAATGTGAGGATGATGAGCTGGCTAAATCCTCCTCAAAGGAAGGCTTAAGGAAACCTTTCAGGATCAGTTTTGTTCTTCCTTTCCTGGAGAACTCGAGAACTGAAAGAGTGACAGAAAGAACATGTTTCCTGTAGATGTATGGCACCGAGACAGTAAACACAATTACTATATCTGTTAGTTATTGACATTTTTTGGAAACATTTGAGACACTTTTTAAAACCCGAAGGTTTATGATACTTAGACTCCTTAGACATGTTTACTCAAACAGAAACACTAGGGAAAGCAGAGAGAGAGGACAAGGTCCTCTAACTTAAATGGGCCTAGCCCTGCAAGAATCACTGCACACAAGGAAAGACAACCGAGGACTAGGTCCTCTAACTTAAACGGGCCTAGCCCTGCTCAAGAACAACACACAAAGACAAGCAAAAATAGAGGACTAGGTCGTCTAACTTAAACGGGCCTAGCCCTGTTGACGAAAGAACACCAGGAAAAAGGAAAATAGAGGACTAGGTCCTCTAACTTAAACAGACCTAGCCATAAACAGAGAAGCTAAGTCAAGAAGAAAAGCTACCAAAAATTGCAAAATTTCAACAGGTTAATTACTAGCTTATAAGAATAGCAAAAAACACTAAACACAGCTATCAATAATAGTACTATTCTAGTGAAAAAACAATATTAGAATAGGTCCTAACTCAAACACGGACCTGTGCTAATAAGAGTAAATATATCAAAAAACTAGCACACAGGTAAGGGATACCACTCGGGGTACAAAACGGGCCTGTGGAAGCAATGGCCAACAAGTTCTCAATAACAACCTCACAAAAATGCAACAACACACTACTATTTCCTAACTATAATAACTACGACTAAGCTATATAAACTAAGCTAATACTATATGCCAAAAATATCACTATGAACAATAATAATGTAGAAAAAATCCAACTTAGCCATGGCCAAGAAAGAGAGCACTTCTGAACTCGCAGACGTGGCAAACGAGATCTGGGGATTCTTACTAGTGTACTATGGGATACATACCTTGCTACGAGCCAACTGAGAGACTTTGAGCTTTGTAATCAGCCGAGTCAGAGCAGAGGATCGGCTCCGAACCCATATTAAGAATGAAGACGAGATAGGACTACAGAACATTGTTTGTCTCACATACACAAACTAATGTTTGACAGGCTGGTCTTTTACACAGATGTTTCTTCTCATCGCCATTTCAACCTGAATTTTTTAATAAAAACACTCAAGCCAAAAACTAAACAAAATTTCAGAACAACCCCATCTCCTATTAACTCAGAGCACACAAAAATATGTACATCTTCAAAAAATGAAGTTTAACCCTCCAGATAGAAACAGTTGCCCAAACTGACAAACGCACCTGCAGGTATTACCTAACCTAAAATTAATTTACCCTTGCTACGGTGCACACTACAGCCTGTGTTCTCACTTGCACTCATTGCTGTCAGTTCATGTCTTATCTCTATTCCCTTTCCCAGATGTGAAAAAAGTTGGCATGCTTTCAGACAACACTGGCTTTTAGCCATAAAGAAAAAGTGCAAGGGCTTTTTTATAAAAACAAAAAAAAAAAAAATTTTTAAATTTTATTTTAAGTTTGTTTACTGGGAAAGTCCGTCTGGGCACAGGTCCTTTTCCAGCGGAGGGCCGGGGAGAAAAGCTCTGCATAATACATTGTACATAATAACATATTTACATAACATCATAAATACAGATGCAATATTTCATAGTATAGCACATAGAAGATGAGCTAGATATGCAGCAGAACATGGAAAACAATGAACAATCATAGTACAGGCCATCTGGTAGTTTATGCAATTAGTAAAAAGTAGAAGTTGGGAACAATTGGAAGAGTACCGAAGTAAATAGAATAGGTAGCATAAGACAGTGGGACTAGGTTATTTGTTAGTCTGTAGATGTTCTACATCCTCTAACTCTAGGGACAGTTTTCCAATCTGGTTCTATGTAGTTGGTATCAAAAAGTTAGTCAGGATTTTTTGGTAAAGGGAGTAGTGTCTATGGGATTACGAGAGGTTACTGATTTAATGTTTATCCTGGGGAGTTACAGGAGCAAAGCCAGATATTCATATGGTGAACCTTGAGGGATTTTTTTTAACTGATTGGTGGAGGTAATGGAAGTAAGGTAGTAGGGTAGGTTATTCCAAGCTTTTGAGATGGAATGGCCAAAAAGAGCTTTTCTAGCTTCATCATTATGTTTGATGACTTGTAGGTGGTTTTGGGTTGTTAATGTTAAAGGTCTTTTTGTAGAATAAGGTACAACTAGTTTTTGGAGTGCTGGGATTTTAGCTGGATGGTAGAATAGTTTATGCACTAGTATTAACTGGTTGACTTTTAGTAGGCGAGGCAGTTCTAGCCAGTTTTGCTGTTTCAGTGCTACACAGTAGTGGGTCCTATAAGGGGTTTCTGTAGCAAATCTAGCGATTTTATCGTAACAAGATTCTAGCTTGTTTACATCAGTCTTGCGAAGGTTAGTCAGTATTGGGGCAGCATAGAGGAGGGTATACAGTACATGTGTCCTAGCAATGGTAGCTTTAGTTTTGTTGGTAGGATATGATTTGTTCTGATAGAGGAGTCTTGAGTTTTTTATGTACTTTTTTAATAGTCTGGGCTATATGAATATCAAATCTGAGGTTACTGCCTATTTCTACCCCTAAGAGTTTGGTATGGGAGGTGGGGGTGAACTTGGTACTATTCAAGGAGGTTATGGTAAAGTGACCTGATGGAGGGGATTTGCCTGGTCCAAATATAAGACATTTTGTTTTATTTGGATTTAGGATAAGCTGGGAGTTACTGAAGCAAGTTTCTGCAAGGAACAAGCATTCTTGGGTTAGTGTATGGAGGTCATTATGTGTACGGACTGAACATATAAGTGTGGTGTCATCTGCATATTGAATGACTGAGGCATTGGGTGTGGCGGTGGAGAGTTGGTTAATAAATAGAGAGAAGAGTATAGAGCCCTGAGGTACTCATACTCCTAAGGATAGTGGTAGCAGGGGGGATAGTTGATTTTGCCATAAAACTGCTTGTCGCCCAGAGAGGTAGTTTTTGAACCATGAGATGTAGGGGGTGCTCATGTTTAGGCTGGATAGAGTTTTGAGGAGTATATTGTGGTTGACCATATCAAAAATTTTGGACAGGTCTAGAAAAATGGCTGACACTAGCTGGCCCACGTTTCTGTGACTATTGATTGTGTTAGTAAAGGACATGAGAGCAGTGGTAGTGCTATGGAAGGGTCTAAATCCATGTTGATATCTGGATAACAGGTTATTTTGTAGAAGGTAGTTCATTAGCTGTGTATAAATAACTCTTTCAAGTATTTTTGATAGGGGGGATAGGATAGCTATGGGGTCGATAGTTGTTTAGTTCTACAGAATTTCCTCTTTTATGCAGTGCGATGATATGGGAGATTTTCCACAGAGTGGGTATTTTTCACTCTGATATTGATCTGTTTATCAGAATTGTAAATGGATAGGCTATAGCTGTTGCGGCTATTTTTAGGTATTCAGCTGGTAAGTTATCTGCTGCTAGGGTAGTTGGTTTTAGCTTGTTCAGGAGTTTTAAAATGGAGCTGACTGTAACTGGGTTTATGGAGAAGTGGGGGTTGTTGTTGGTGTATATAGAGTAGGGTGGGGGAGGTGGGTCACTGTTGGTACTACTGTTTAGGCTATCTGCAATGGTTTTAACATTCTCGGTGAAGTATTTGTTAAACTGGGTGGGGATGTCTTCTGGGTGATTGGTTATAGCTGGAGTTGGGGTTGCAGATTTTCCTGATAGTAGTAAAGAGTTCACAGCTGATCAGAAGTTTTGGGGGTTGCGATTACATTTTTCTTGGAGGTTTTGGTAGTGGCTAACTTTATCTAGTTTAACTTGCTTTTTGGCTTTGTTATGGAGTTCTAAATAGAGTTGTTCTGTGGAATGGGTTCTATTTTTGTGATAATGCAGTAATGCTTTGCTTCTTTCTTTGAGGATAGATAAGGTACTACTAGTTAACCGGGGAACATATATATAGCGTTAGTTCTAACGGTTCTGATGGGTGCGTGATGATTTAGCATTTCTAAGAAGGATGAGTTGAAGTAGTCAACTGCTTCATCTAGGGGTAGTTGTGTTAGTGGTTGCCAGTAGTACTGTTTGAGGGCAGAGATGAAGTTGTTAGGTTCAAAGTTCTTTTTGTTCCTGATTACTCCGAGAGATGGTTGGGTTATATAGTGAGTTATTTTTCTGAGTAGGAAAGTGGGCTGGTGGTCACTTAGGCTGTCTGGTAGGCAGCCTACTTGGGATGCGAGTGAGGGATCAGATGTTAGAATCCAGTCCAAGATAGACTGGGGTTAGATGTTTTGTTAGCTCTAGTGGGGGTTGAGATGAGTTGGGTGAATCCATGCAGATGGATATGAGTAGATGGATTCTGGCTAGTACAATTTTGCCAGTCTATGTTAAAATCTCCTAATAAGATAGTTTCTTGAGGTAATGAGTTTGAGAATGATTCTAGTAGGTTTTCCATCTTGGTTATTTTGTTGCCTGGTGGGAAATAACCACTTATAATATTTATGTGTTTATTGGGATTTAGTTTCAGTCTGGTAAGGATAATTTCTGCATTTTCTATGTGTGGGATGTTTGCTTGTGGTTGTTCTAGTTGGAGGCGATTTTGATATAGTAGTGCTATCCCCCACCCCTTTTACTTTTCCTAACTGTTCTAATGATACTATAACCTGGAGGTGTTATTTCATTATTGCTAATCTCTGCTTTAAGCCCGGTTTCTGTCAGTAGCACAATATTTGGTTTGTATACAGCCACTAGGGCGTGTAGTTCATGAATCTTATTAACTATACTCCTAATATTGAGGTTGAGAAATAGGAGAGGGGCTTTTGGTCTTTGAATTAGTGGAATGATAAAATCAGTGTCTGGGTTTTGTGTACTGTTAGGTTCTGGCTTTGGGTGTATGTCACCACTACAAGTTAGTATATTTAGAATGTGAAGGTAGAGCTGTCTAAATTTATAGATAATTTTTTTGGTTCTGTAGAGAGGTTTGGGTTTTGTGTTTATTGGACTGTATTTTTTATTGGTAATAGTCAGTGTGAATGGATTTAAGGAGAGCTGGATCAATATTGCTAAATGGGGGCAAGTAGTTATAGACAGCGTTTGTGGTTTGTCTTGATGAGGAGATATTATATTGGAGGCAAGTGTGGTAGGTAGTAATAGAAGAAAGTTGGAATAAGGTGATAGTGGTAATTGAAAGATAGAGGATCGGAAATATGTGGAGTATGATGCATATTAGCCAGAGTGGGAGAGTATTAGTGTAAGGTAGAAAGATATACCTAAAGGTTTAGGAAGAATGTGGGTGTGGCTGATGTTAGGGCAAGATGGAGGGTAGTTTATATGGTGGGAGGTACTGAGTGGTGATTGAAGGGTGTGGTTGATAACTATAAATGTAACTGATTTGGGGTGGGTGGGAATGGGGGTAGGGTACGGGAGCAAAGTGAGCCCGAGCGTAGCAGGTTGGCCCAGAGGTTAGTTTTTGTCTGAAGAAAAACAATCAGTTGTCTGCTTAATGTTTCATTTTCTTTTTATATTTTCAATGGTGGTGATTATATAGATAAGTGTGTGAAGCCTGATTTGTTTAGTGGGCAATGCCAAGGGAGATGGGGAAAAAGTACACTGCAGTTCCTATCCTGCTACTTAGTTATTTCTAAAGGTTTCTGACTACAAGCTAACTAAATTAAAACATTAGTTTCCAAGTTCTGACAAGGTACTGTAAGCGGCGGTGTCTTAGAGCTGAGAATAGTGTAAAAAACACAGCTCTACAGCATCATCTAGTGCCTAAAAAGGGGCACTATGGGTCTAGTATGGGAGAAATGGAGGGTTACTAGGTGTGCTAGGAAAAGGGAACTGAGACATTCTCCTGGGGCACTGCGAGTGTATGAGCCAGTTAAGATTGACAATTAATACTATAGAAAAAAGTACAGCTTTAGGAATTAAACCTACAATGCTGATGGAGGGATGGAGGCTCCTTTCCTCTCAGATGCGGTCTTTTAGGAGACTGTCCTACTAGTTTCAGTGAATTGGAGGGGAGGAGAAATCCGTGTTGTTTGGGTGACTTAGCTGTAAAAAAAAGAAGAAAAGAATTAAGAACTAAGAGTGTGGTGGAAGACAACTGTTATATAGTTGCATGCACTAAGGGGTTAAGTAGGAGGTAATGCAGTGAATTCTATGTGTGAGCAAGGCAGGAGATAAATACAAGATAAAACTATGGAGGAGTAGTTCAGGTAGGATAGTGGTTACAATGAACTAATAAGGAAGGTAAACCTCGCTGGCAACAACACAAACATAAGTCATAATACAGCAGTCTTTATACTTGCTCAACAAATTGCATAAAAGAAGATCATATATGCTTCATAGCTTCATTATACACTGTACCATTAAATGCATTAACTATTAACATTGCTAGGGAGGGCTATGTGTTTCCATAATTTAAACTTAATTTTTCACTGAACTGTTTGCTATTGTACCTTTATACTCTGCACTACCACTGGCTTGCACATGCAGTCAGCAATGAGAAAAAAAATACATCTGAGAGCTCTAATTGTTAAACTGAATTAAAAAGAAGTTATGTTCTTACCACAATGTTCTATGTGAGTTGTTCATCTCGCCTTTGTTCTTACACGTGGGGTACGGAGCCGATCCATCGGCTCCGAGTAGGCCGCTTTCCAAGCTCAAAATCTTTCAGTAGCTCGAGGCACAGCACCTATCCCATGATGCTCTCTGACTAACCCTCAGATCTAGTTTGCTGAATCCAGCAACAAAGGAACAGTCTAACATACCCTAAATGTCAATACGAGTATATATAAAAAACATATAAAAACATTTTATTTATATATATATATATATATATATATATATATATATATATATATATATATATACACACACACACACACAGTTAACCACAGGAAGAAAGTCTGGTAGAAAGAAAGGACAGTAGACAAACCCAACCAGACCTCCAGTCATAACAGGTCTTCAAGAACCCGGAGGGGGATGGAGAGTGGGAAATGTAAGAACAAAGGCGAGATGAACAACTCACATGGAACATTATGGTAAGAACATAACGTCTTTATGTGAAGTTGTTCAAGCTCACCGTTTGTTCTTACACCTGGGTAGCGTCCCAAGCACCCAAACCCTGGGCAGCTCACGGGAGTACATTCCTGAGAACAGTGGAACCAAAGGAAGCTCTGTCCCTGGAGGCCCTGTCCACTTTGTAATGAGTGATAAGCGTATGTGGTTTTGACCAAGTGGCTGCTGCACAAATGGTGTCCAAAGGCAAACGAGCTGCGTGAGCTAGAGATGTGGATACCTCCCTAGTGGAATGAGCTTTCACCTTGTATTCTAAGGTCTGATTAGTTGAAGAGCATACAAACTTTATGCAATCTGATAACCATTTAGACAAGGTAACATTAGACACAGACAGCCCCTTTTTTTATCATCAGCGTAGGAGACAAAAAGTTGTTCAGATTTTCTAAAATCCTTTGTTCTGTCCAAGTAAAATCTCAACTGTCTGTGGACATCAAGTTTATGCAGCATATACTCCATTTTGTTAGAATGATGTCTGAAAAAAGTGGGCAGCTCAACAGACTGATTCAGATTAGTTTTGGAGCAGACCTTCGGAAGAAAAGAGGGATTTGTCCTGAGAGATACTCTATCAGGAAAAAATACCAAGTAAGGGGGCCTAATAGAAAGAGCTTGAAGTTCAGAAACTCTACGAGCTGAAGTGATAGCCACCAAAAATAATGTTTTCCATGATATGACTTTCAAGGGGCAAGAGGATGCAGGCTCAAAGGGGGGAAGCATCAACTGAGATAATTTTAAATTTAGATTCCATGGTGCAACTGGTTGTCTGATGGGTGGCCTTATTAGGTGATGAGTCCCTTTCAAAAAAGCTTTACATAATCTGTGTGACATAAGATTAGATCCTTCAATCCCCCAAGTGAAAATTAGATATAGCGGCCAATTGAACTCTAACAGTGGCCGCTGCAGCACCTTCCCGAAAAATCGCTGTGAGAAATTCCAGAACCATATCAAGAGGGGCAACATAGGGATCAATATCGCATTGAGAGGCCCAGTACACAAAACGTTTCCATTTACTACTGTACAGTTTCCTAGTAGAGACCTTATGAGAGGAAACCAGAATATGTTGAATTTCGGAAGAAAGATTATATGACCTGGCTAGGTTGGGAAGTGGAGCAGCCAAGCTGTCAGTTTGAGGGACTGAAGAGAGGGGTGAAGAACTCATGATGAATGTGTCAGAAGGTCTGGCACTGGGTCCAGAAACCAAGGTTCTTCCAGTTGATATTGGTGAAGAAAGGGGAACCATATCTGCCGAGGCCAAAAGGGGGCTATCAGAATAACTGTCCTTCACGAGCCCTTTGCTTTCATCAAGAATCTGGGAATCAGTGGGGTTGGAGGAAAGGCATACAGGAGACCCGAGGGCCAATCGTGCACAAGTGAATCCCAGGGACTGTCCCCTGGTGGAGGGTTGAGGACAAAGTAGCTTCTGCATTTGGCATTCATCGGAGATGCAAAAAGGTCGCAGCAAGGCTGACCCCATCTGCAGAATATCCTTTCCGCCACATTTTGTTTGAGGGACCACTCGTGGGGTAACAGAATCGCTCTGCTCAGTTTGTCCACTATCACGTTGGATTTCCTTGGGATGTGCGTTGCTAATAGAAAGCGCTCGGTGGACACAGCCCACTTCCAAATCCTCAAAGCTTCTCGGCATAAGGGGTAAGATTTGGTTCCCCCCTGTTTGTTGATGTACTAGACTACCGACATGTTGTCTGCATGAATCGCAATTGTCCCCTGAGGTAGAGAGTCGTGAAAGTGCTGCAACGCTAAAAATACTGCTCTCAACTCCAGGACTTTGATGTGCAAATGACATTCGATCTCTGACCAGGTGCCTCGGGCAGTCTTTCCCTGAAAAAGCCCCCCATCAGGGAAACGTCAGTGGTCACCGTGGCTACTGGAGGGGGTAATACAAACTGTCGACCTACTGTCACCTGGTGACTGTTCAACCACCAGAGAAGGTCTCTTTTGCAAGCATCTGTCAATAGAATCTTGAATGACATCAGAAGCTGTTGGTAGGACCACTGGGTGAAAAGCAACCACTGGAGTATCCGCATGTGCATCCGGCCCAGAGGTACTGCTATGAGGGACGCTGCCATTGTGACTAAGAGTTTTAACACCTGAGAAGCAGGTACTTTATTTTCTTGTAGCAAGCATGACACCTGATTTCTTAGGGAGGTGACTCTTTCTAGAGGTAATTTGACCAGGGCGGCGGTGGTGTCTAGGTCTGCTCCAATAAATGAGATATGCTGCGATGGTAATAAAGCAGATTTTTTTGAAATTTATGGTTATTCCTAACCGAGAACAGAGATTGATCGTATGATCCCTGGACTGGATGAGTTGATGCCTGGTGGTGGCGGATAGGAGCCAGTCATCCAGATAAGGAAACACCCGGAATCCTAGACGCCTCAGGTGAGCCATAACCACTGCCATACATTTGGTGAGTACAATGGGGGCTGTAGTGAGGCCAAAGAGCAGAGCTCGAAATTGGTAATGACTGGCCCCCAGCCGGAAACGCAAGTGATCTCTGGATGGTCTGGCCATTTTGATGTGGTAGTACGCATCCTTGAAATCTAAAGAGCACATCCAATCACCCGTTCCCAGGAACAGGAGTATCGATTGAAGCGTGACCATCCGGAACTACTACTTTACAAATGTATTGAGTTTGCTGAGGTCTAAAATGGGCCTCCAGTCCCGTTTTCTTTGGAACTAAAAAGAACCTGGAGTAAGTTCCAGATCTTATCTGGTCCGGCGGGACTGGCTGGATGACTCTTTTTCTAGCAAGTTTTGGATTTCTGTGACTGCTTGATTCCTCAGATTGGGTGGAATATCTGGGATTCTTTTTGTGGTTAACGGTGGTTCTACAAAGGGAATGAGGTAACTTCTGCTAACTATGTTTTGTACCCAAGAATCTGATGCAATTCCTAGCCAGGCGTCTGGGTACAAAGCCAAGTGACCCCCGACTGCCTCCAGCGTAGGACAGTCGGGCCTCCTCTCAGGAGCGCTGATAGGGCTTGCCAGGAAACTGCTCCCTGTCACCCTGGTTTGCTCCCTGTCACCCTGGTTCTGCGGACCCCCTCTGCCGCCAAAGCGGTGTCTTCCATTATTGCCCCCTCCTCTGCCCCTGAAGGGGGGTTCAATACGTGTGTTTTGGAAAGCTCCTTGGGACTTCCGGAACCACATTTTTCCACCTCTTGTCCTTTGGGGTACGGTCTAGTAGGGGTGGAAAAATGGACTCCTACGGCAGATAGAGTCTTTCTTTCCTGTTCACACCTAGTAAGGGTCTCCTTGACTTTAGGCCGAAACAATGAAGAGCCATCAAACAGGGTACTGACAAAGGAAAACTTGAAGGCTTCCGCAAAGGAGCACAAGCGCATCCAGGACTGTCTCCGCAGAGCAATCGCTGAACCTGCTGCTCGACTCGATCCCTCGGCTGCATAGGAAATGAGCCGCATGGATGAGTTGACTACAGAATTAAGGGTAGAAAGTTGGGCTGTAACCTTTTCCGAAATAGCCTCATCTGTGTTACCCTTTAGAGTATCTCAGAGTTCTTGAAGGAGATCTCGTTGAAGGCAAGTAAAATGGGTCAAGTAGTTAAGCGATCTCATTGCAAATGTCGCAGAACTAAAAATGCGTTTCCCGTGTGTGTCCATTGTCCTGGAATCCTTATTAGGAGGATGGACAGTAACAGAAGTCTTTGACATCTCTTTCTTAGTGGCCGCCGCCGCCACCACCATAGCATCAACAGGGACTCCTTTGGTGAGGAACGATTTTTCTTGAAGGGCAGTTATGAATTTATTGGGCCTCCGAGGGACTGGTCCATGGTGTCAGGGGACTCCCACACCCTTCGAGTGACCAGATCCATTAGTTCGTTGAAGGGCGGAGTAACCCAGGAGGTGGAGGGCTGAGACCCAAAGGCCTTCAGGAGCACCGACTCATCCTCAGTAGGGCGAATGGACTGCCAGTCACCCCTCTGCTTAAGTATTTCTAGGATGTCCACAAAGGAGACATCCTCCGACCCTTCCGATTCCTCTAAGTCAGTGTCTGATGTCAAGGATTCCTCAGGGGAATCCAAATGCCTCCTCTTGCAGAGTCTCTTTCTGGGAACTTTATCGGTGGGGGCAGCCGGTAAAGTTTCAGTAGAGCAGGGGTTGCCCAAAGGGGATACCTGAGGCTCTGGGTCTCGTCGCTTAGTAGGTGCTTTAGACGAAGAGGCATAACTCGGCATCTTCAGGGTGGAAGAGGAGAGACCTGTAGTGTGAGTCTGAACAGACAACACCCTCCTCATGGCATCACAGGTCCCGGAGTCTCGGCCTGAGGAAGCCACCGGTTCCGAAGAAAATGGGGACCTCGCAGGAGCCCAGGCTGAGGGCTCCAAACCAGAGGACGGAGCCGAGCTCACCTGCGCCGAAGTTCCGAGAAGTGTCGGAACCGACACGTCAGTTTGACTCTTCCCCAGGAACCGACGAGAGAGTGTCGGATCCAAGACTCTTCAGACAGCACAGAAGAGGTCAGAGTAGGTGGAACCGAAGTCACTGGGACAGGACTCTGCTCCAAGGGTTCCACAACCATCAGATCTTCCGTCTCCGAAGGCCTGGGTAGACTCGGAGGAGTAGTAGTCACAGGCAATGGGGCAGGAACAAGGCTCGAACCCAGTTGGGACGAAGCAGAGAGCAGTTTAGCCAATGCCGGGTTCTCCAAGAGCCTCTGCACCACACGGTCCACATCGATATCTGACATCCTTGAAGATCGGGTCAAAGAAGTTACAGATCTAAGTATTGGAGATTTTAAAGTCTCCGATACCGGCTCCAAAACCAAAGGTTGGCTCCAAATGATCGGTTCGGCACATTGTTCTGAAGACCTAAGAACCGGTGACCGAATCTTAACAGAGGTGCACGGAGCCAAAAACTTAGGCTCCGAGGACACTCGAGACGACTTTGACCCTTTCGAAGACTTGGAGGTCTGGTCTGACTTGTCCAAAGCTTCTTGAAACTCAGGTGTTAAGAGACATCGATCAATAAGTTTCCTACATCTCTCCAACAGAACTCTGCCACTAAAAGAGTGGCAGATGGAGCAATCCTCCTGCAAATAGAAAGGTCCCAAACAATACACACAGGAAATGTGGTTATCTGTTACTGACATTTTTTGGCCACAGTCGCAGCTTTTAAATCCGGACTTTTGCTTTTGGTCAGCCATCATGTCCATAGAGTAAGTACAATTAAGAGGTCCCTGTTAATTTCCAGTACAATAGTACTATCCAAACACAAAAAATAGAAACACCAAGAAAGACAATTATCAGAGCCCTGATAATATAAGTACAACAGTACAATCCAATAATAAGCAACAACAATTAACAAACTAGTCAAAAAGGGATAGGAAGAAATTTAGATTTCTGCACAACTACAGCAAAGGATGAAACCAACTGAAGAGAGAGCAAGGCCCAGAGCAAACCGCCCCAATAAACACACTGAAAAGGGTAAAGCCCTAAAAAAAAAGATAGTATGACAAGGGATATTGGTAGAAAAACTGATGTATCTAAATAAAAAGTAAACTTAGCTGTAGAAAAGCTTCTTAATAAGCTTTCACTGGCTCGAGCACACTGAAGACTTGTGATCTGTTGCCGCGGCAAACTAGATCTGAGGGTTAGTCAGAGAGCATCATGGGATAGGTGCTGTGCCTCGAGCTACTGAAAGATCTTGAGCTTGGAAAGCGGCCAACTTGGAGCCGATGGATTGGCTCCGTACCCCATGTGTAAGAACAAACGGCGAGATTGAACAACTTCACATCAACAGGTTACACTGGCTAAGATACTGTACAACTGTACATTTGTATTTACTGAAATGTTTATTGAAACAAGCCGACCAAGCAATACCATCAAGTTTTTTTTACATTTCTTTATAACTCAGATTACTATCAGATACACTGTGCTTCCTCAGATGACTTAAATTACAAAATGTCCACTATACATTTCTTTACAGTGAATTTTATCTAGTTTCAAACTTCATCCTTGATGAAACACACACTTCAACTACTAAAGTAATCTTTTTTTTTGCATCCTTATCTCATCCAAAGAAAACCAGTTCCTCAGCAGGTCGAAATGTTCTTTCATTGATAGCATAGTCTAACTTTTTCTGCTGTGTTAGCCGTTTCTCTTTGGCAGGTTTATTTCACTTCAATATCTGTATATGTTCAATTGTTTATATATTTCAACAAGCCTCTATTTGTCAATGCTATTTGTTACAAAAATATTCAGAAGCATAATACTTTTTGTTCCACACAAGCACATTCTGTTAAGCTAATTGTTCTTGTTTACTGCACATTACTCTTCTGTACTTGCAGATGCTGTGTTACATGCTACTTCTAAAATATCACACTGTTACTATGACACAAAGCAGTTCTACCAAACCTCTGTTATTGTGAAAAAAAAAAGTTCTACCAAATTATTTTTCTATCAAGTACATATTACTACGAGGGAAACCAGTTTTACTTTATATAATTCTATCACTGATTTGTAAATTTCACTCAGAAAAAAATGCACAACTTCCTTCAGCTGTATGCTTCTTGACTCATACTGAGGGCTGCTAATGGAAAAAAAAAACAAGCTAACATCTTTGCAGATGCAAGGAACATAGCATTTTTCATAGGTTTCATTTTGTCTTATTTTTCAAGCTTACTTGCTTACAAAAAAAACTTATTTTAGCTTAAGCCAAGGGCATTAATCTAGATATTAAATTCATGCTTGTAAAAATGAAACTATTTTAGTTTCGCACATTTAAACCCCACCACCTAACCCAGCAGCCCAAGGTTACCACGTTAACTTAAAACTTGCTTTTGCCCACACATTCTTGTTCTACAGTAAAGCCTATGTTTCTTACAACTAAAGAAAAGCACTTTAATATCTAGCACATACAGTCACTGAAGACCCCCCCATATTTAAAATGCCCCTGACTACACACAACTGCTTTAGTATATAACATGCAATTTATATCATGAAATGGTTTACACAAACACTAACAAGAACAAAAAATGTTTTACTTATAGTGATTTTGTTCTTTTTAGTGTCCTTCTAAACATTAATGTCAAAGTGGGGCATATGCTTTACAGTCCATCAACAAGTTTAACAAAGTCAAAAGTCCAGTCTCTCTCAGATACTTTTTCTTGCAAAGCCATATTTCACAAATGTGATTGATGTTTTATAGTCTCCCTTTTATTCACCCATTTCAGTGTTACTGGTGGTCTTCCTGTACATCTCTGTATTTTAACACTCTGGTTCAAGTCTCAGGTACTCCTGGTTCTTCTAATCAATACCTGAGCTTTTTCAGTCTCTCAAGCATTTTCTTTTGGAATGCTGGAAAAGGATTCACATGCAAAGTCTCACTATAGGCTTTATTGTCAGAAGACTGAGAAGCCCCCCCTTTTGTTTGTTGACTGACTTTTTGTTGGATAAGCTTTTTCTTTTGCCTTAGTCTGTTCTGCATCCAAACATTTCTTTGATGCTCCAGGAAAAAAATTCTGAAGACATCTGGCTACAGCAGTGTGAATCTCATGCATGTCTTTCAACATTACCAAATTACTAGGATAAATGTTCTTCTCTTCTGCCTGGTGAAGCCAGCGTTTCCCACAAATGCTCTGCTGTTCCTAACTTTAAATATGTTTACCTTCTGTCACAGTTTTGTCAGAATCAACACTATCTGGTGGTATGATTGCATCTATACTAATACAGGTCTTGGCTGCTTTCTCATGGGCAGGTTTGAAACATTCACTCAGTGTGCCCTTTCAGTTACTAAATCCTGCAGTGGAAAACCAGTCCAGTTGCTCATTTGTGTCTTAATAAAAATGAATACAGTCTGTTCCTTCCAGTACATCTGATACAATAGAAAATCTCAAGTCTTCTCTGCTCAGTCTTCTATCACTACAATTTTTTTTGAAACAACTCTTCTTGAGAAGCCTTATATTCAAACAGCCTTTTTCTTCACTTCATTCCTGAAGTTTTATCAGTTCATCTGAAAAGATAGTTAAATCTTCTATTTTTCCAGCCTTTTGTTATTCGAGTTGAAATATTCCTTCAATGTTTCATTCATTTTAATTACCTCTGAGAACATCTGATTCATTTTTTCATCTAAATTATTGGAAGCCATCTCAAGCTGATTTTTGCTGAACAGGTGAAGGATTCTTCATAGCCAATGTTTTCTCCACTTTTTTTCATTGATTTTCTTTTGGTTTCTCCAAATTTCTTCTTTACTGGCATATAGACAGTATACATACTAGCCCGTAACTGCATTTTAACTCATTTGTCAATTTCTGTGTTCACACTGGGTGAGCTGAAATTAAGCTATTGATCACTGTGCAGCCATCTTGGAAATACGTTACAACAAGGCTTTTGCTCAGATTGTCTGATGAACCAGTCACGAGGCATCAGCATACATTAGTTGAGCTTGTCCACTTGACAGCTGCCTTGACTGAGGATGTCCACCGCTACTACAAAGAAATGAACTGACATGGCGCATTTCCATAACATCTCAACGCAGGGATAGGAATAGCATCACCTGAGCTAGTGTTTGTGCGTGTGTGTGTATCTGTGTGTGTGTGTCTGTGTCTGTGTGCGTGTGTGTGTGCGTGTGTGTGTGTGTGTGTGTAGGTGGGGGGAGAGACAAATAGATTTAGCTTGACCTGAGTTGGCCATTGCTATCAGAAAGCAATGAGATGACATGGGTAATTAATATAACCACTCAACACAGGTTATAAGAATGGGTTGCACCCTACTTGATGATGCACAGAACCACCTACATGTTGTCAGGATACATGACAATCACACCCTGATGGAGGAAGTCCTGCAGAGTCTGCAAACATAAGGAGAAATGCCCCCCATTCTCTAGGACAGTGAAGTGTAAAAGTCTCTTCCCGTGACCAAGTCCTTTGGACCAGCTTCCATAAACAATGCCCCCAACTCCAGGGCAGAAGCACATGCGGTGACCATGACACTTGTGGTGAGGTTGTAAAGGGACTACCCTTGATGGTACATCTGCAAAATTCAACTCAGAAGAGAGACTACATCCACAGTTGGCGATGATTGGGCCTAAAAAGTTCTCATTGTGGAATTCAGGAAAAGGACCCAAGAATATCATCACTGCCATAAGTCCCAGAACACAAGGGCAGGAAGCATCTGTTACTGTGAGGGGGATAGGAGATGAATACTGGATTAAAAGGCTGTCTGGTGGTAGAACAGCTATGGAAGTCCTTACATCCAGATGCCAGCCAATGAAAATCTGCCCTTGCAACAGCTTCAACTGTGAGCTGGTAGTGCTCAGTGATGAATAGTTGCTGTAGCTAGCCCCCATATTATAAATGTCTTCCTTGTTGTGGCTGTTAGGAACCAATCACCCAGGCAAGAGAGAAAAAAAAGAAGTTAGCACTCATCATAACATTCCATCTGTGTTATCCATTTTCATTCTTCCTCAGCTGATGGGTTTGGATCTGACTTGGCCATTGCTAAAGCTCGTGGCAACCAAAAATGCTCAAGCTTCTTCCTTACCCATAATGCATCAACCTTAATTACCTCAGATCTTATTTGCTGCCTTAGAAAGTAAAAAAAGAAGTTATGTATTTACCATAACGTTCCATATGTGTTGTTTATCTCTGCCTTTATTCTCACTGATGGGGTGAGATCTGATGTGTTAGATCTGTCTCGGCCTTTACAAAAGCTCGAAGACTTCAGCAAAGCTCATGTGCATCCTTCCCTACCCATAATGCAGTTCCCCAACTTCCTCAGATCTTGTTTGCCTACCCAGAAATTATAAGGAGAACAAATGTCTATTATATGAAAAAACGTACACACTTGTTATGCTTATTAAAGGTCGAGGTTAGTATTTCTGGGGCTATGTGGATCCATAATTCTGATGTCCACTCGGACTCCCAGGAGATTTGGAAGGGGACATGGAGTGAGGGTTGTGAGAATAAAGGCTGAGATGGACAACACACATGGAACGCTATGGTAAGTACATAACTTCTTTATGTGTTGTTGTCAATCTTGCCTTTATTCTCACTGATGGGGCCGTGTCCCAAGCAACCTAATTCCTGACAGGCTCATGGGAGAATATTCCTCAGAACCATAGACCCAAAAGAAGTTCTACTCCTGGAGGCAAAATCCAATTTGTAAAGAGTAATAAAGGTATGCAATTTTACTCGCGTGGCTGCAGTGCAGATATCATCTCAGGGTAACCTTGCTTGAAAAGCTGCAGTTGTAGCGACTGACCTGGTGGACTGCGCTTTAACAGGAAAGGGAAGAGACCTGTTATTAGAAGCGTATATGTAGGATATATAAAGAGTGAACCATCTAGATAAAGTAACCTTTGAGACTGGCTGACCTTTCTTAGTCTCGGAGTAGGATATCAAAAGTTGATCCAATTTCCTAAATCCTGAAGTTCTGTACAAGTAAAAACTTAATTGTCGATGTATAGAAAGTGCAACGAGTATTTGCCTTGGTTCTGGTAATTAGGGAAGCACACTGGCTGCTCAATAGATTGATTTAGGCTACTTTTTGATAAAACCTTTGGAAGAAATGAAGGGTTAGTGTATAAAGAGACTCTGTCCTTATGAAAAACCAGGTAAGGGGGCTTGGTGGACAAGGCTTGTAATTCTGAGACTGTTCTGGCTGAGGTAGTGGCCACTAAAAAGAGTGTTTTTCAAGATAGAAACTTTAGATCACATGTGGCTAATGGTTCAAAGAGGAAAAGTGATATCGGTTAAAATGAAATTCAGATCCCAAAGAGGAAGTGGTTTCTTGTATGGAGGTCTAATCGTCGTCGTTCTTTTCAAAAAGTCTTTACAGAGTATGTGACATGATTGCAGAGCTACTTTCTCCAACATGAAAATTCGAGATTGCTGCGAGTTGGACTCTAATAGTAGAAGCAGCCGCACCCTCATGAAAAAGTTTTGCTAGAAATTTCAGGATAGAATGTACGGGTGCAGAAAAGGGGTCTATCTGGTTATCATTCACCCATATTATGCATCTATTCAATTTACTCTTGTACAATCTACATGTAGAGGTTTTATGGGAGGACAACATATGCTTTACCTGACAGGAAAGAGGAGCAACCTGGCAATCAAGGGAATTGGAGCAGCCAAGGTGTCAAGCTTGAGGTTTTGGAGACTGGGATGTCCCATTCCTGAGAAATGCATCAGTAGATCTGGAGCTGGGTTCAGAATCCCTGGTTCATCCAGAAAAAGGAAGGGAAACTAGAGCTGACTAAGCCAATAGGGTGCAATTAGGATTATCGTGATCTCCAACAAACGTGCTTTCTGCAATAACTTGGGAATCAGAGGGAAAGTATATCAGAGTCCTGGAGGCCAATTGTGAACAAGTGCATCCCTTGGTGACTCCCCAACAGGAGGGATTAGGGCAAAGTAGTTGCTGCATTTGGCACTGGTGGGTGAAGCAAAAAGAGCGCAGCAAGGCTGGCCCCATTTTTGGAAAATCTCTTCCGCTACGTTCTGACTGAGGGACCACTCCTGCGGCCATAATATAGCCCTGTTCAATCTGTCTGTAATCATGTTGGATTTCCACAGAATGTGTGTTGCAACCAGAAAACAGTTGGAGGACGTTGCCCACTGCCAAACCCTTAGAGCTTCTTGACAAAGGGGGTGAGATCTGGTTCCTCCTTGTTTATGTACTAGACTACCGACATATTGTCTGACTGAAATGCTATCATTCCTAGAGGGAAAATGTTCTGAAATGCTTGCAATGCCAAGAGCACTGCTGTCATCTCTAGGATGTTTATATGTAATTGAGCCTCGTGTTCCTGCCAGGCGCCATGGACTATCTTCCCCCAGATAATGCCCCCCCCCCCCATCTGGGAAGCATCCGTGGTCACCGTGGCCTGGGGTTGAGAGAGGATAAAGGGACAGCCTTGAGTTACTGAAGGAGAGTGAATCAACCACTAGAGATCCTTTTTGCAAGAACTGGTTATGAGAATCTTGTGCGACACTGGTAGTTCCAAGATCGACCACTGTGTGGAAAGAGAAGTAATCTTATATGTAGGCAAACTAGAGGAATAAGTACAATAGATGCTGCCATCTTCCCTATCACTTGTAGGACTTGTTTTTACACTAGCTCGAGTTTTCTTGATTAACCATCTCATATGTAAACGAAGATCGTGCGCTCTATCGTGAGGGAGTCTTGCTATCAGAGTCGTTGTATCTATCTCTGCTCCTATAAAATGTAAGTTTTGAGATGGCTCTAGGGCAGACTTGTCATAATTTATGGTACTGCCTAGGGAGGAGGAAAGGTGGAGTGTACAGTCCCTGGCCTGTAGAAGTAGATGCCTGGTCGGGATGGTTATGAGCCAGTCGTCGAGATACAGAAACACCCAGAATCCTCTGTCTCAGGTGAGCTGCCACTACTGCCATGCATTTGGTGAACACTCTGGGGGCTGCAGTGAGACCAAAGGGCAGAGCTCGAAACAGGAAGGGACTGGTCCCTAGCCAGAAGTACAAAGACCCTTCTGGATTGTCTTTCTATTAGGATGTTGTAGTATGCATCTTGAAGGTCTATAAAGCACATCCAATTGACTTTTTCCAGGAAAGGAAGTATTGTCTACAGTATCACCATCCAAAACTTGGTTTTCTTCACTGATTTGTTTAGTTGGCTGAGATCCAAGATTGGTCTCCAGTCCTCTGTTTTCTTTTGAACTAAAAAGAATCTTGAGTACGTTCCGGATCCTCTCTGGTCTGTGAGGACTTCTTGGATGACTTTCTTAGCAACTTTTGAATTTCTAACATTGCTTGTTCCTTTTGACAGGGTGGAACATCTGGAACGGATTTGTTTACGGGACTGGGGAAGAAGAAGGGAATTATATAACCCCTGGATATTATGTCCTGCACCTGTATGTCATTGGTTATGTTTTGCCAGGTTTTTAGGTGCAGTGACAGTCGTCCCCCGACTGCCTCCAGTGGCAAGCAGTCAGGCACTCCTTCAAGAGTGCCAAAAGGATCTGCCAAAGAAGGATTCTCTATAGCCCTGATTCTGTGTGCCTCCTCTGGTGCAAGGGCAGTGCCCTCCGCTATTGTTCACTCCTCTGCCTCTGGGGGAATTACCACCTTGAGTGTCCTGGTAAGACCTTTGAGATTGCTTGAACCATATCTTTCCACTACTTCTCTGACCTTTGGAAATGGTCTGGTGGGTGTGGAAAAACATACTTCAAAGGCAGACAAGGTCTTAACCTCCTGTTCACACCAGGTTAGCTTTTACTATGGGCCCAAAGAGAGATGAGCAATCAAGAGAGGCAACAACGAAAGACTTTAAGGGCTCCGCAAAATTATAAAGGTGCATCCAGGCCTGCCTCCTAACAGAGATGCCAGAACCAGACGTCCTACTCGCTCCATCTGCTGCATATGAAATCAGTCTCATGGATGAGTTGACCGCCGAATTGAGGGTAGCTAGCTGTGTGTTGACCTTATCTGCCGCCACATCAGCTACAGCTTCCTGGAGGGAGTCTGATAGTTCTTTCAACAGGTCTCTCGGAAGTCTGCTGAAATGAGTGAGATAATTCAGTGATTGTAATGTACAAGCCGCTGACAAGAAGACGCGCTTCCCATACCTATCCATGGTCCTGGAATCCTTATTAGGAGGATGGATAGTGGAACTGGACTCGGAACATTCCTTTTTTGTGGCAGCCGCCATGACCACGGCATCAACTGCAACATCTTTGATAAGGCAGGCTTCATCCTTAGGAGCTGTAATATACTTGTTTGGCCTCCTAGGAGTGGGTTCCACGGAATCTGGGGTCTCCCAGGCTTTACAAGAGATTAACTGAATAAGTTCATCGGAAGGCAGTGTCACCCAAGAGGATGAAGGGTGAGAACCGAAGGCCTTCAGGTATACCAACTCCTCGGATGAAGGGGACGAGGACTGCCAGTCACTTCTCTATTTTAAAACTTCTGGGATATCTCCAAAGATGATGTCCTCAGGAGGCAACTGTGGGGACCCTTCTGCTTCAACAAGGTTGGTATCTGAACTGACGGACTCCTCTGGGGAGTCTAGATGGTTCCTCCTTCATGATCTCTTCCGAGGAATTTCTTCAGTGGGGTATTCTGGGGACATATTGGAAGGGGGGGGGAGAGTCTCCTGGGGAACATCCAGAGGCCTGGGATCTCTGTAATCCTGTGGATGGGGACGTAAAGACACCCGAGCCGACAAGGGAGGACGCTCCAAGGAAGACTGTGCCAGAGACAAGGGAGCACTTATCACCCTCCTCATAACTTTGATAGCAGTCCGCCTCTGCTCCGAAGAACTCCCCAGACCCGACAAAACAGATGTCAGGGCCAAAACAGCCTGGGGAGCAGAAGATAGAAGCTCCGAAGATGAGGTGGGAGCCGAACCCATCTGTGCAGGGGCCCTGAGAGAAGAAGTCGGATTTGAGGAGATCCGAGATGGCTCCCAGGACCCAACTGGCGAGTGTCGGCTCCCAGAGGTCTCCTTCTCCAACTGGGCTGAGACGCTCAGGGCAGACACTGGACCCAAGGAAGATACAGACACCAGTTGGATATCAGAGTCTTCCGGCAACAAAACTGAAGGATGGATAGTATGAGGAGTAGATACGAAAGGGGGATGATAACTCTGATCGACTCCTTTGGGTTTGGATCCAAAAGGAACTTGGCCAAGGCAGGTGTCTTGAGAAGTCTCTGCACAACCCTATCCACATCTTCGTCTGAGAGGCTCCTAGCTGACCTGGTAGACAATGTAGGGGATCTGGACAAGAAGTAATTGGCTCCAAAGATGGAGATCAGCTCAGATAACAGTACTCAGCAGGTAATGGGTCTTTCAGAGCCAATGAGTCAATAGAAGATTTCGGAGCCAAAGACTGTCTGCTCCGATGAAGTCCTCGCTCGAGGTTTCCATCTGCTCCTTAGGTGCTGTTTTACCGGACACTTTCAATTGTTTGGCTTCCAACGAGGATTTCGGAGTTTAAGAAGGCTGTTTTCCCGCTCTCATGGACTTAATCCGATTTTGAAGAAGAGTGATCAGTAGAAATAGCCTCAGAAAACAGCATTTTCAATAATCCCTTCAAGATCAACTTATTTTTTTGTTCAAGTGCCCTCTGGTTAAAAGCGTGGCATATGGAACAGGACTCCTGTAGATGAAGAGACTCCAAACAATACACACATACGGTGGGCGAGTCACTGAAGGGCATCTTTTAACTGCACTTCTCACATTTTTTGAATCCTAAGGACTTGCCTTCTTTTTGAGACATACTGTTCAAGAACTAGCTAGCAAAACTGAAGCATGACACACTAAAGAAAGGAAAGAAAAGACCTCTAACTGCTATTAATGGAACTGGAGGAACCAGGCAGCAAACCTGACATTCACTGTGTCTGGATGCATCAAGTCTGTTGGGTGAGGACTGGAGTTGGATCCTGAAACCAAAGTGGTCGAACTAGGTGAGGCCAAAGGAAAGGAAACCAAATTTGTTGAGGCCAATAAGGGATAATGTGGATGACGTTGCACTTCAACCTTTCAGCTTTCTGTAGAAATTTGGGAATTAATGGAGTGGGAGGATATGTGTAAAGATGACCGGAGGGACCAATCGTGAAATACAGCGTCCCTTGGGGAATTCCCCTGTGGGGGGGGGGTTAGGGCACACTAACTGCTGTATTAGTTGTTCAGGGGGACATGAATAGATCACAGCAAGGATAGCCCCCATTGTGGGAAGATTGTGTTAATCTTTTTGTGAGGGACCATATACGAGGTAGAAGAATGCACCTGCTCAATTTGTCTGCCATCACATTGGACTTCCCCAGAATGTGTGATGCTAAAAGAAAGCAGTTGGAAGAGATCACCCACTGCCACACACTGACAGCTTCTCAACACAATGGGAAGGATTTGGCTCCTCCTTGTTTGTTGATGTACCAGACTGACATATTGTCCGACTGTACTGCAATTTGAAATTCAGCTCTATGTAAATTGGCCTCCTCGAGGGACCAGGTGCCTTGGACTGTCTTCCTCAGATAATGTTCCTCCCACCCTAGCTGGGAAGCCTCCATGGTCTCTATAACCTTGGACTGTGGTAGAATGAATGGATGACATTGTAGAACCTGGTCTGAATGAATCCATTATTTGAGATCTCTCCTGCAGATGTGTGTGATTCTTATCTTGTAAGACACAGGCTGACAAAAAAATTGACCACTAAGCAGATAAGATTCATTGAAGAATTCTCATATACAACCTGGTCAGTGGTACTAAAGGTTACTGCTGCTGCCATCTATCCCAGAGCCTGAAGGACCAACTGGGCTGAAATTGAGGTGCTGCAGATTATCGTTTTTGACTTGGAATCTTATAGTCTGAACTCACTAATGGAAGGTAAGCAATGGTTGGTTTTGTATTGAAAACTGCACCTATAAATTCTAAACTCTGAGTTGGATGCAGAAAAGACTTGTTGCAGTTTATGGTTATCCCCAGTAGACAGCAAGTCTGGAGAACCTGGTCTCTCACACATATGAATAGATGCCTGGTCGGAGCGGTAATGAGCCAGTTATCCAGATATGGAAACACTCTAAATCCTTGTGGTCTTAGGCGAGCAGCTACTACTGCCATGCACTTGGTAAACGCCATGGGGGCAGTGGTGAGTCTAAAGGGAAATACTCTTAATTGATGATGACTTGCTCCCAGCTGGAAGCATTAGTACCTTCTGGACTGTCTATTCATCTTTATGTGATAGTACATGTCTGACGGTCTAGACAGCACATCCAGTTGTCCTTGCCCAAAAAGGAGAGACTGGACTGAACCATAACCATCTGAAACTTGGTTCTTTGAACTGTCTTATTTAGTTTGGAGAGATCCAGGATTGGTCTCCAGTCACCTGTTTTCTTTGGCACTAAAAAGAACCTCAAGTAAGTTCCAGTTTCTATCTGGTCTGGCAGGACCTCTTGGATGACTCTTTTCTAGCAGCTTTTGTATTCGAATTGCTACTTGTTCCCTCTGACCAGGTGGAACATCGGGGATTTTCCTTGGGACTAGGAGAGAAAGGGAAAAGGATACAACATAGCCTCTGGAAATAATCATCTGCACCCAAGTATCTTTTGCTATATCTAGCCAGGCTCTCTGGTGCAGGGATAATGACCCCCGACTGTCTCCAGAGGTGGACAATCTGGCCTCCTTTCAGGAGTGCTGATAGGGTTTGTCAAAGAACGATCCTCTGGAACCCTGGTTCTGCGGGCATCTTCATCCATTAGATTTCCCTCCTCTGCCTCTGGGGTAACCTCTTGCATGTGCGTCTTGAAACAGACCCTGAGACTTCTTAAACCACATTTTTCGACTACCTCATTGATTCCTGGAAAAGGTTCTTTGAGGAGTTGAAAAATGCACGCCTATGACAGACAAGACCTTTCCATTTTTTTTTACACCTGGACAGTGTGTTTTACACCTTGGGGCCAAATAAAGACGTTTCATCAAAAGCAGCATTGATGAAAGACAACTTGAAAGGCTCTGCAAACTCAGAGAGGCGGATCCAGGTGCATCTCCTTACGAAAACGTCTGAACCTGCTACCCTTGAGGTTCCTTCTCCTACATGTGAGATCAACCTCATGGATGAATTGGATATGTACTGTAGGATCGTCAGCTGAGAAGTAACAGATGCCTGAACTTCATCAGAAACAGCACCTGAGAGGGTGTTTGATAACTTCTTGATCAAATTCCTCTGCAGCCTAGTAAAGAGTGCCAAATAGTTCAAAGACCTCAAAGTGAAGGTTACTGGAGCAAAGACATACTTCCCATATCTGTCCATCGCCTGCTGGAAGGGGGGGGGGTGGACAGTAGAACTTTCCTCAGCTAGTTCTTTCCCCCAAAACTGTCTATCAGCATGTGATGCCATTATCCTATCTGGTCTGTGAGGAAAGGGCTCTATGGTGTCAAGGTACTTCCACGTCCGCCATGAGATCAAGTCAATGAGCTCATCGGTGGCCAGTCGCCTAGGCGGTAGAGGGTCAAGTACCAAAAGCCTCCAGGAGAACAGAACAGATTTCTCAGACATAGGGTTGCTGGACGTCCAACCACCTCTCGGCTTAAAGATTTCTAGGATGTCTCCAGAGGAGACATCTTTAGGAGCTGATCACGAGAACTCTTCGCCTTCATCGAAATCTATGTCTTCAGTGATGGACTCCTCAGGGGAGTGCTTCCTCTTATACATCCCTCTTCTTAGGGACCTCTTCAGTGGGGTGTTATGGGGAGGTATCAGAAGAGGAGATTACGATTCCCTGGGCAGGAGCCTGGGGTTTTGGTATTGGCTGTCCCTGTGGAAGGAGATGGTGAAGCTCTGAGCACTGAAACATCATGGCAGAGGACTTAGGATCCAAGGGGGATGATGCCATCAGAACTGTCGAGGCAGGAAATACTCTCTTCGCAGCCTTGAAGGCAGAGTGGCTCAGAGAGAGAGAGAGAGGCCTTTGGATCTGAGAAAACAAGCTTCTGAATCATAGGTCTCCCCTGCTCAGAGGACAAAACCTCTGCGGTGGAAGCTGGAGCTGTGCTATCCAGTGCCAAGGCTCCGAGGTGCAGAGATGACGCCAAAAGCTTTGGAGTTGAATACACCTCAGATCCGACAGGTAGACTATGGCTCTGGGAGCTCTCTGGATCAGATGGGACTGAAGCCCTCAGAGAAGACCTTGGATCCAAGGATAAAGTTATCCTCGGAGCCGAGACAGATGGTTCTGGATGATTCAGAGCCCAAAACTCTGAAGCCACAGGAGGAATCTAATGGGGAAGTAGTGGATATGCAGATCTCCTGACACAGAAGGGTAGAAGCTGAAGGAAAACCAATCTGGCTCTGAGTCAAGAAAATCTTCTTCACTAGACTCCCACATCATCTTCTGTAAGGCTTCTGGAAGAGCGAGTGGAGTATATGGATGAAGACCTGGGATTTTCCAAGAAATTAGAAGGTACCTGTCAGGAACTAGATCCAGTGATGGAGTGTACCTTGTTCTGGGTAGTAAGTTGGCAGAATGCATTGGATCAGAAAAAAATTCGGATCCAAGAGCTTTGACTCCATTGGATCTGACTTGGGAAGTGTCAGATCTAATAATGTTTCCTTAACAGGAGCCTGAATTTTAGCCTTTTTCGGATCTGGGGTTGAGACCGTGTCCTTATGAGACCTCTTTCTCTAGGAGTCCGAAGCGGAGGAGGAAGATGGCTTTGGAGAAAAGGATTTTTAAACTTTAGTAGTTTTTGTTTCAGAGGAGGAAGAACCCCCCCAATATAGCCTCTCCAAAAGGAGGAGGAAGAAAACCTTTCAGTTTCAGCTTGTTTTTGCATTCTACTAACTCGCAACGATTAAAGCCATGACATATTGAGCAATCCTCTTGTAAATGGGGAAGACCTAAACAACATATACATAGTGTGTGGGCATTGGAAAGTGGCAGCTTGAGCTCACACTTCATACATTTTTTAAAGCCTGACGGTTTATCTGCCATGGCAAAAGAAAAAGACCATTAACAATAGAGGAGTAAGAGAAAGAGACATGGAAATACCAACAATGGTAAAAAGGTGCACAACAGTGTCACAGAGGGAAGAAAGATACCAACAATAGTACCTAAAGACGTACAGAAAAATCTGTACAACAGAAGAGATATTAAGAAATTGCAATAAACAGGAGATTTATAGACAAAGGTAACTGATAGTAATAAACGTTTTTGAAGTAAGGAATTGGAAAAAATATGAAACTTATATGACAAATGCTCGAGAGATGAAAGACCACATCTTTTACTTGAAGCGGCAAACGAGAAAGGAGGTAATTGGGATTGGTGCATTATGGGTAAGGGAGAAGGTCGAGAGTTTTTGGTTGCCATAAGCTTTAGCAACAGCTGAGTTGGGTCCGAACCCATCAATTGAGGCTAGAATGAAAACTGACATCAGATCAAAAGTTATGTACTTACCATAACATTAAATCTGTGTTGTCTTCTTCCGTTCATCTCAACCTGTTGGCACTTCTGATCAGACACAGGCCATACTAACACTCGCTACCCAAAACCTCTGCCTTCTCTCCCACAATACTTCATAAACCTACTACTCCTCAGTTTGAGTTTGCACCTTATGATCCTAAGCATACACAACAGGAGTGAGAAACCAGGCCCCTGCAGAAAACAACGCAAAGAAGGAAAGAGACCAAAGGGTCCCAAAGCAAGTCTTTGGGCTAGTCCACCAGGCCTCTTAGGGAATGTCTTTTCTATCCATCTCAACCTGTGGGACAGAGTCACCAGCCAGTCAAAGAAGGGTGATACTATGATATATTTCACAACACAATGAAGCCAAAGGCAGACCTAGACATGGACTGAATTTGTAAATTATAATGAACATCAAAGGTATGAGTACTTGACCATGTTGCTACTGAACAAATCTCATCCACGGAAGCATGACCAAAAAAGGCAACAGAAGTGGCCACTGACCTGTTGGAGTGAGCAATAAGTTTGCAGGGAAGAAATAGGCTTTCACTATAGTAAACAAATGAAATACAATCATACAGCTGTAGAACAGTGTGTGTGCTGTATCTTTAAGAAGCATTTCGAAATGTGGCATGTGCATATAAATAGTGAGCATGTGCAGGCAGAAGTGCCATTTTGAGAGAGCAGCCAGAGTGTGAACATGTATGAGGGCAGTAGTCAGCCTGTTTATAATTTTATTTAAGTGACTAAACCTCATTACTGATGTGTTTGTATATAATAAAGCTTCTTGAACTGAACCCACAAATGTTCGCCTGTTTTACCCTGACCAGAAGAGTGACATGGTGTCAGAAGTGGAATTTAGGAGACTGCTTTCCAAGCCACGAGGTGCAGAGCTAACAGTGAAGGCATGCTAAACAGATTGGAGGTAAAAAAGGCCAGAAATGAACTACAGGTAACTAAAACTCGCACAAATTATTTATTTTATAAAAGAAGCAATACGGATCATTCAAAGGGCACAGACTGCATTATTAATCAAACAAATAGCACAAAAATGTATTATTAATCAAAGGAAAGGCACAGAATGCATTACTGATTAAATGAGATGTTCGGAGTTATGATTTTTGATAAAATTATTAGAAAAATTCATAAGGAGTTGAGAGATGCCTTGGAGTAGCAAAATGAGGATGTTTAAGGTAAAACAAGCATGTTTATAGTAAAACTAGCAAATGAAAACCACAATGAGCATGAAAATACGTTAAATGGGCATAACAAATACAATAAAAAGGGAAAAAAAGGGCAAATTAAGCATAAGTAAGGTGACTGTATGTTTTTTGGCAAATGACTGTTTTAGGTATGAGCTATTATTTCACATTGACTGAAGCTATTCAAAGCATAACTAAAATTGTATGAAGTATCTCAGAGTGTGTAAAGTGCTTACAAGTATGTGCTTTATTGCTGTGCATTTACTCTGAAGAGTTTATCAGCAGTATGGTTTCATGCCAGGAAAGAGCACTACAGATGCAATGTTTGCTCTGAAAGTGTTGATGGAGAAGTACAGAGAAGGTCAGAAGGAGTTGCATTGTCTTTGTGGATTTAGAGAAAGCATATGACAGGGTGTCTAGAGAGGAGTTGGGGTATTGTATGAGGAAGTCGGAGTCTCAGAGAAGTATGTAAGAGTGGTACAGGATATGTACGAGGGTAGTGTGACAGAGGTGAGGTCTGCGGTGGGAGTGACAAATGCGTTTAAGGTGGAGGTGGGATTACATCAAGGATCAGCTCTGAGCCCTTTCTTATTTGCAATGGTGATGGACAGGTTGACAGACGAGATCAGACAGGAGTCCCCGTGGACTATGATGTTTGCAGATGACATTGTGATCTGTAGTGAGAGTAGGGAACAGGTGGAGGAGACCCTGGGGAGGTGGAGATATGCTCTAGAGAGAAGAGGAATGAAGGTCAGCAGGACTAAGACAGAATATATGTGTGTGAATGAGAGGGAGGATAGAGGAATGGTGAGGATGCAGGGAGTAGAGGTGGCGAAGGTGGATGAGTTTAAATACTTGGGATCAACAGTTCAGAGTAATGGTGAGTGTGGAAGAGAGGTGAGGAAGAGGGTACAGGCAGGATGGAGTGAGTGGAGAAGAGTGTCAGGAGTGATTTTTGACAGACAAGTACCAGTAAGAGTGAAAGGGAAGGTCTACAAGGGGTAGTGAGACCAGCTATGTTATATGGGTTGGAGACAGTGGCACTGACAAAAAGGCAGGAGTCAGAGCTTGAAGTGGCAGAGTTGAAGATGTTAAGATTTACACTTGGTGGGACGAGGATGGACAGGATTAAGAATAAGTATATTAGAGGGTCAGCCCAGGTTGAAAGGTTTGGAGACAAAGCCAGAGAGGCAAGATTACGTTGGTTTGGACATGTGCTGAGGAGGGATGCAGAGTATATTGGGAAAAAGATGCTAAGGATGAAGCTGCCAGGTAACAGGAAAAGAGGAAGGCCTAAGATAAGGTTTACGGATGTGGTGAGAGAGGACATGCAGGTGTGGTTGGTGTGACACAGCAAGATGCAGAGGACAGGAAGAAATGGAAACAGTTGATCTGCTTTGGCTACCCCTAATGGGAGCAGCTGAAAGAAGATTTACTCTGAAGAGTTTACTGTGAGCAAAGTGCAACTATTTCGTGAAGTACAGTCAGAATACTGCCATTTTGAAAAGTTTCTTGTGCTGTGTACATTTATTCGCAGAGTGCCACCATTTCAGAGTGTTTCCTACATGGCACAGAGTTATATAGCAAAGTGCAGCCACTTTGGAAGAGTTCAGTGTGCTGTATACAGTTTATTTGCAAAGTGCAATAATTTCAAAATGTTTCTTACACTGATAAGAGGTGGTTTTGCAGAGTACAGTGATTTCAAAAGTGTTCTCGTGCCATGGAGACATATTTCGCAGAGTTCAGTTGCTTAGAGCTTATTGTGCTATTGGGCATAGTTACAAGTACTGGCATACATTTATGGCATATGTATGTATGTGTGTGTATGTTTGGACATAATTGCAAAACCCTTCATTAGTGTTTGTTAATATGGCAGAAGCATTCCACAGACCCAAGTCTGCTTGTATTTGATCATAATATTGCAGAGAATTGGAGAGTATTTGAGCAGGAATACGATATTTACATATAAGCAGCTTTTTCTGATAAAGATGCACATACCAGGGCATTCATTTTGCTTAACCTAGCAGGGTCAGAGGCCATTGAAAGAGAGCATTCATTTGTGTCTGCATCAGAATATGCAGTAGAGGGGGAAAAGTGTCATACTGTGGTACCAGCTAAATCAAGGGAGGACCCCAAGTGCTTGAAAATTTAGAGAAACGTGCAACCCCCCAGACAAATGTTACATTAGAGAGGCACTTATTTTGTACAAGAGACCAAAAGCTAGGTGAACCTTTTGCAGCTTACATTACTGACATGAGAAACAAAGCTAAAATGTGCATGTTTGGTGATTTGAAATAAGAGTTGATAAAAGACAGGCTTGTGTGTGGTGTTAATAATTCTGCAGTGAGAAAGATTTTGCTTTGTGACAGTGATTTAACACTGAGCAAAGCTACTGAGATTTGTCAAATCCATGATCTCACAGAAAGGCACACAAGTATGCTTGCAAGTGATAAAAGCATGGTTTCAGCAGGCTCTAGAGCAACAGACAGCATGCATGTGGCTAGCAAAAACAGGCCTAAGCACATGGCAGCTGCAGCCCCAGCAAGTTTCAGAGGGAAACCTCGTAGCTTTCCAGCATGTTCTAAAACTCGCTCAGTAAAATGGACATGCTCAGTGCAGTACAAGTGTGAGTCAGAAAAACACAAATCAAGTTTTATTGTCAACTGTCGTAATTCTGATGCCAGTCATGAGTCTAAAAGAGAAAAGTGCTTAGCATTTGCTCATCAATGCCACAAGTGTAAAAAATGGAACCATTTTCACAAGTTTTGCAAGTCAGGCAAACCTCACTCGGTTATAAAATAGGGTCACTTAAAAAGCAAGTTGATCATGCAGAAAGCTGCAACTCTACTTTCTATGTAGATGGTGTATCAGTAGTTGGTGAAAAGGTTAATGCAGTAGATTTGTTGGCAAAGAATGAAGGGTTTTGTACTGTCCTGATCAATGTCAAGCCCACAGAGCTCAAAGTAGACACTGGTTCAAAGTGTAATGTTATGTCAGCAGAAACATTTGCTAAGGTGAGAGCTGGTAAAGACTAACTGTGCAAAACTTGTTGCTTGTGGAGGTGAAGAAATTCAAACTGAAGGCTCAGTAGTGCTTTCATACTATTCGGCTGGGAAATATTACGGCTTGCAGTTCTATGTAGTCCGAAGACCTGTGCAGTCATTGTTGGATCTCAGAGACAGCTTGAGAATGAAACTGCTTCCTTTTACCACATGTCCTACTTCCAGTTTCACCAATGCTATTTTCCCACAGTATGCTGATGTTTTCAATGACAAGCTAGGCAAACTTCCAGTTGTGTACTCGAAAATAGACCCAGACGTCAGTCCAGTGGTCAGACCAGCAAAGAGAGTTCAGATAGCTATGCAGAGCAAAGTCAAAGCCCAGCTGGATAAAATGGTGCAGCAAAGTATAATTTGTCCAGTTACAGAACCAATTGAATGGGTATCTTCCATGATAGATGCTCACAAAAAGAGCTCAGATGAAATCAGAATATGCACTTATCCAACAGACTTCAACAAAGCATTAAAGAGACCTCATTATCCTATGCGCACAGTTGAGGAAGTCGCAGCACTGATGTCAAATACCACAGTTTTTTCTGTCCTGGATGAAGAGAGTTCATTTTGGCAAGTGATGCTTGATCGCAGCTCTTCACTACTGGCTACATTCAGTACTCCATTTAGTAGATGTAGATTTCTCAGGATGCCTTTTGAAATAAATTCTGCAAGTGAAGTTTTTCAGCGTGCAATGGAGCAAATTTTTTCAGGTTATCCATGTGCCATAATAGTAGATGATTTATTGGTTGGAGGGAATAGTGAAGCAGAGCATGACAGAAACCTCAAGAAAGTTCTTGACAGAGCACATTAACTTGAACGTGAACTTGAAGCTCAATGCTCTGAAGTGTAAATTCAGACTACCAGAAGTTATGTATGTAGGTCATTTATTCACTAACACTGACTTACGACCTGATCCATCCAAGCAAGCAGCCATTCTTGAGATGCCAGCCCCAGACAATGTCGAGACTCTACAATATTTCTTTAGTATGGTTAACTATCTGGGCATCTTTATACCAGACATCAGTGAGTTGACACCGCCTTTAAGAGAGGTGACATGCAAAAATGCTGCATGGTCATAGCTGAAACAGCACCAGAGAGCATTTGATGACCTCAAGCAGAAAATTGCCACCCCACTTACATTAAGACACTATGATGTCAATAAACCAGTAATTCTTTCCCATGATGCTTCAAAGTTTGCTCTTGGTGCAGTGATTCTTAAAGAGGGTAGACCTGTAGCCTATGTGTCAAGAACTCTTACCCAAACTGAAATGCAATATGCTCAAATTGAGAAAGAACTTTTGGTAATTGTGTTTTCATATTTGAAGTTCCATGATTACATTTATGGCCGAGCTATTCAGATCAAGACTGATCATTAACCTTTAGTCACTATTTCAAAGAAGCCTACACATACAGCTCCAGCAAGACTATAAAGAATGATGCTCAAATTACAAAAGTACAACTTCAAAGTGGTCTACACAAAAGGAAAACTTCTTTATCTAGCGGATACCTTACCCAGATCGTCCAGACATACAACAGAACAGCTTGATGCAGAGAATTTTGACTTTGATGCCATAGAAGTGCATAATTTTTCTACCACGAGACTTGACGAGCAGTGTGAAATACACAGCAGCCTGGACACAGTTGTTTATGTGTATATAGTTTTCTACAATTGAATGTTGAAGAATTATTTCTGTACAATTGGATGTCAATCAATATTGTCATTAATGTATGAACTATTTCTCAAAGAGGGAGGATGTAGAACAGTGTGTGCTGTATCTTTTAAGAAGCATTTCCAAGTGTGGTATGTGCATATAAACAGAAAGGACGTGAAGGCAGCAGTGCCATTTTGAGAGAGCAGCCAGAGTGTGAAGATTCATGTGTGTAGGAGTCAGCCTGTTTATAAGTTTATTTAAGTTTAAGTTACTAAGCCTAATTTCTGATGAGTTTGTATATAATAAAGCTTCTTGAACAGAACCCACAAATGTTAGTCTGTTTTATCCTGACCAGATGAGCGACAACAACCATCTAGACAAGGTCACCTTAGATACTGGCTTCCCTAGTTTGGATTTAGAAAAAGACAGATAATGGATGTCTGTCTGAAGTGTTATGTCCACCTGTGCTATTTTACAGCTTTCTTGGCCAGGTTGACCACAGGGTTCCTATCCTGCTAGACCACAGGATCCTATCCAAATAGGGACCCACAGATACACTCCCTTGATGAAAGGCAGGGAATACAGTTCCCTAAGGGTATTCGGGTCTGAGGGGGGTCACAATATCCTGAGAAGACTGAAGGGGTAAATACAAAGAAATAAAGTACCTCTCTCTGTCCACGACAGACAAGAGAAGAAAAGAGAGGACAGGAAGGTGGGGTGGGGAAAAGTACTGCAACATGATCCACTCAAGCTTGTACAAAGTACAGATATACAAGTTAACTTACCATAAATGTAGATTCACTAACAGATCTCTGTTATAGTAGCCTTAAAGTACAGTTTTGCCTGTTTAACATAAATGTGGATGTTAGAGTGCCTTCACTTTTACAGTACTAACTCTTTGGGATTTCTTGCTGTGGAAGTCGTTGGCCAGCCCAAATACCAGAAACTAATATCCCTTCTTCCAGTGCTAGCAGATGCTCTCACCTCTAACCTCAGGGTTTTAGTGCTATTGGCCAGTACCAAATTCTCAGGTCTTTCTTACCCCCTTCAACACCAGAGCCTCATTCTCTAAACCCCAAGCCAGAAGCACAAAAAATACCCACACTGACCTCAGCAGGGTATGGTTAAGGCGACCTGAAGGGGGACCTAAGGGTAAGGATAAAAAGGAGAGGAGCCCATCACAACCCACAGCTGAGACAAAGGGGATGAAAGGTGGGTAAAAACTATTGCAACAATGATGACTTCTGAATATTTACATTTATGGAAATTGTACTATATCTTTCATGTTTTGGTGTTGCAGTATTAACTCACTGGGATGACTCCTAAGCTTAAAGATGGGTCGTTGGGATTGGTAAAAGTAAGAAGAGGAAAGAAAGTCCTGTAGAAATGCAGAAGTGAACCTGGTTCTGGATCTAGAAGACAAGCTGCATTGCTTGATAAAGCTGCAGACTGTGGAGCAGATGGCTGCTTCCAGAATTTCTTTGGTGGGCACTCCTCTGGTGGCTGTAGCTTTGGTGGAATGTGTTCTAATTGGGCCTATTTCTTACCATGGTACCTGTACCAAAAACTGATGCAGTCAGAGATCCAACTGGAAATGGTCTGCTAACTGATTTACCCAATTGATTAGCTGCTAAGGCCACAAAAATTTGGTCTGATTTTCTGAAATTTTTTGTCTTGTCCAAATAATGCCTGGGCTGTCTATGTACATTCAGTGTCCTTCCTTCCTTTTTTGTGGATTTAGAAAGAAGGAAAAGAAATTTCAATAACCACCTTGAGCATAAATGTTGGGTTAAGTTCCTAGGCAGACTCTGTTCAGGTGAAATCTGAGGAAGGGCTCTTTTTAGTTCACAGATTCTTCATGCCGAGGTGATAGCTACTAACAATAGAGTTTCTATAATAAGAATTTGATCTCTGCAAAGGCTGGTGGGTTCAAAGGGTGTAAAAAGTAATCTTCTCCAATTCAAAATAAAAGTCCAGGAAGAAGAAGGAGCTCTTCAGGGTGACCTTAAGTGGATAAGACCTTTAAGGAACTGCTTCATCATATAATATGAAATGGGAGGGGGGGCGTTGTATAGGCAGGCATGTTGAGACAGCAGAAACATGAATTCTAATGAAGGAATAGGAGAGATTTTGTCAGGTTAGAACCAGGGGTAATTTTGCTTGCAGAGGATGAAGGCCCCTTTTCTGGCACCAAACAGTAAATCTTTTCCATTTTGAAACGTATGATTTTCTAGAAAAGTAAACTCTGTTAACCAGCACCCATGGGGATTGGTAGATGCTGGAGAAGTGTAGTTTCTGGTTGCTTGAGAGTTACTGTTAAAAACAGACTGACAAATACTGTACCCTATACTATACCATACACACTGTATTGATTTGATTTTCATATTGAAATGCAGTAATTAAAAGCCTTGCTGCAATAATAATACTTTAAACGTATATTTCCGCTAGAAAGCATGGAACTTGGAACGGTTTTCAGTGGCATGCAGAGTGGATTGAAACTGAATGAATTAAACAGAGAGAGAGAGGCAGACAGGAATGCATCTATGAAAACAGAAGCGACTGTGTGTGAGAGATTGGAGAGATGTATGAAAGCTGAAGAGACTGTGTGTGTGTGTGTGTGTGTGTGTGTGTGTGTGTGTGTGTGTGTGTGTGTGAGATTGGAGATAGAATGTGCAATCCGATGCAAACTGAGTGAGTATGGAGTGAGTGCTGACATTTTAGCAATTTGACTTGTTTGGTTTGACTTGTTCTCAGGTTGGGGAGAAAGTGAATTTATTTGTATCTTCCTTTTCAAAACTCTAAAAATGTAAGGTATGTTTTGGCGGGGGTGGGGCAGAAAATGCAATATATGAAAAACTGAATGGTTTACACTGTACTGCATTTCTTCTATTTTTTTCTGGTTGCTTGAGTTCCAGTTAAAAGAGTTTACTGAACTGGGTTTCCTGGTCTCTTCAAAACAAACAAAAAAAAAAAGATGCCCTTGTTGAGGACCCTGAGTGATAAGGATCATATCATCCAGGCAGCCAACTTCAGGGTGGTCAAGTTGGGGTGTATGGTGGCTCCTTTGTTCTGAGTCAAAAGGTCCACCTCTTGTCTACTCACTTATTTTATTTATTTATACTTTGTTAACCAGGTTAGGCTCAATATGCTGGTAGCCTCTTTTCAGGGGAGGCTCGAGGTGGTATTTATATTGCTAGGGGAAACTTGGCTAAGGCATCTGGGAACTTCTCCTACTCAATTTGCGAACAGGGATTCAATTCGCTGTCACACTTCCTGTCTTCCGGTCCAGGTGCCTAGGGGGCTTTTAGAAGCAGGAAGCCGAAAATCAATCATGGAGCTATTAATCAAATGGCAGAGCAGTCGGAATCATTCAGAAATGAGTTAGAGGTTAAGCGGCGTGAGGAGAATGGAGAGGAAGAAAGAAACAGCAGGGAGAGCTTCTTAAAAGGCAAAAAGCAGCAGCAGGAATAAATAGCAAAGATTTAGAGCAGAATTTTTTTGCACCAGAAGCTGCAACACAAGAATTTGTTGTTATAACCCTCCGGGGGGGGGGGGGGGGGGGTTGTTGGATGTGTATTTAAAAGAACTGATTGAGCACAGTGAACCACAAAGTGAAAAAGCAGTTTTGTGGGGCGAGATAATGGGCAGAATACAAGACGATGTGTAAGAAATAAGGGCAGAAAGAAGCTGTATGTACAAACTGTAAGAGAAGGTGAAAGAAAAGAAGAAGAGAAAACGAAAGAAAACATTGAGTAAAGACCAGTAGTAAGGCAGGAAAAAACTGGACAGGTATGAAATTTGGGACAGCATCCTTTCACCACTAGGTATTGAACCCAGAGAGGTAAGATGATTTATTTGTATAAACAAAGATTCCTTTGTAACATTTTTTTTCAAAGAAGCACAACATATGGAAAAATTCTAAGAACAATATGAAAAAAGAAGAAATGATAATCCTTGAAATTTACATGTTGTACAAGCATTTAACGGAGAACCCTAAAGAGTATATATACAGTTTTGTATTGAAGTTGAAAGACAGGTTTTTAAGAGACTTTAAAAAACATGTGCAGAGAAGTAATGGATATCACAAAGATTTATGATAATAGAGGCTAATGGATGGGGGATGGGGATATGGAGTTACATGGCAAATGCAAAATTAAAAAAATAATACATATGCCTAGTATAATTAATGTAGAGGGAACTAGGGGTTTGGTGAGATACTGGGGACAACCAAAGACTTTTGTGTGGTAAAAATGGCCATTTAATTAATAATTGTGATAAAAGAAAATGTTTTATTTGTGGTAAAATTGGTCAGAAGCAAAAACAAAAGTGAATTGAAATGTATCAAATGTGAAAAGGTGTGACATTCACGGATGGATTGTGATGAAAAAGAAAAGAATATACAGGAAAGGAATGAAGTTATAGTAAATGAGATAGTGAGAGAAGATAATGTGTTACAAAAACAGAATGAGAACAAAAACAGAATGAGAAAGATATAGTGATGGAAAGAAAAGAAAATACAAGGGAAGAAATAGAAAAAAAGAAGAAGAAGTAATTCAAGTGAAGAGGGAGAAGAAAAATGGATGTGAATTAAAAGTAATAGAAATTCTATTGGAAAAAGAGTTAAAGACAGAAAACGTAAATTTATAAATTTAGGAATAGGAAAAAAACAGAAAGAAAAATGAAGAATAATAAAATACTCTTCACAGAGTGAGAATCTCATCTATAAATAGGAATAGTAATAAGACTGTAAAAAGAAAACTAAGAATATTAGAATGGTATAGTTCACTGGATAAGGATATTATACTGCAACTAGATATAGGAATCTTGACTGAGTAGGACAGGTTACAAGTAAACGAATTATGAGAAGGAAATGTAATATGTAATACAGGTGAAGAAAAATGTTCATGAATTGCAATTTTAAGTCAAGAAAATATTGAAATTTTAGACTTTTCATTATTAATATCAGGAAGGGTATTACTAGTGGATATAAAATGGAAAAATCAAGTATACAGGATAGTTGCACTATATGCGTATATCATACAAAAACAAAGGGAAATTATGTTTAAGAAAATTCTGAATTACATGTCAATATGCAAATTATAACAGTGGGAGATTTCAATTGTGATTTGAGACATAGAGAAAAAGAGGAGCAGATTTTAAAATTGTTTTGGAAATTATAAAAAGAGGGAAAACAAATTAGAAAAAAGTATATCACAACTGTGGTTAGATGACAAAGTGACAACCTACCACATGTGCAAAATTGGAAAAGGGGTTGAGGATGGATGGATGGATATGAAAGAAGTTTTGGAATAGCAAAGGATAAAAAGAAAACAAGATATCTGTAAATATAAAGATACGAGTGAAAAAATCTTTAGAAATATAACAGGCAACAGGAAGGGGTTTAAAGAAAAAAATATATATGTAATGAACCAAGAAAAGATCAAAAGGATGTTGTTTAAACAAAAATATTTTTCCACAGGAAGAAAGTAGCAACAACACATTAGGACAACAAAACAGAATAATAGGATAATGAGAGGTAAGAAACGAGGAAGGGAACATAGTGAAGACAAAAAAAGAAATAATGCAGGTAATAAGAAATGTTATTGGGAAAACATTTGTTACAATTCAAAATAAAATAAAATATACATGGAATTTAAAAATTTATCTAAAGAAGATCACGAACAAATGGAAAAAAGAATCATTATGACAGAAGTGGAAAGAGTCTTAAAAATAGAAAATTCAGAAGCTGCTACAGGAACAGATGCAATTGAATACATAATGTATAAAAATCTGAGTGAATGGCAAATCTTTATCTAGAGGAGGTATTTAACAAATGGTTAGAAGAAGGGATGCAAGAAAAAAAACTATGTCTAGGTGTAATGAAGTTTATATGGAAGAAGGGGAGACACGGAAGATATGAAGAAATAGAGACCTATAGTGTTAAATAATGTAGATGACAGGATATTTATGAAGGTAATACAAAACAGAATGGAAGACAAAGCAAATAAGTTATTGAATGAAACAATTGTTACAGTAAAAGGTAAAGGAGATCAAAAAAGATTAGTTACATAAGAACTTACCATAATGATAAATGTCCTACTCTTCTCTGTTTTCATTCAATAACTCATTTACTCTTTCATTCTGTTTTCTATTACCTTCAAAAATATCTTACAGTCTACATTATTTAACACTACAGGTCTATATACAATTACTTTACATATTTTTCTTTACATTTTTAATCCCACACAGCATTTTTCCATAACCAAAATGTTATTTTTTTTTCAAAATTTCTGCTATTTTCCATTGAATCTTATTTCAGTTAACCTTTCATTCCAAATAACCCATAATTATACAAAACAACTTTTCATCCTATTTGTGCACATTTTTGTTTTATCTTTTTGTGATTTCTATACTCTATCATATTTATGTTTACACTTTTCAATCCTTTTATACTTTGTTTCATGTATTCTTTTCCATAACTGATTCACTCATCACATTTCATAAATACATGTTCAGTTGTTTCTACCTCTCCACAGTATATACAAATTATTTCCTATATCTTCTTATATGGAATATTCACTTTTACTGGAAGTTTATTAACAGAATCTCCATAAGAAATCTGTGCATTCAAAATATTTTTTACATCTATTCATTCTTGCTTTTTCTGCACATTACTTTTTTCTAAATGTTTCCACTGAAGCATAATAAAACTTTTGCATTACAGAATCATACATTTCCGTTCTGTTCTTTTCTCTACTGCTTATATTAATTTCCCCTAATATTTTCTCTTGATATATTCTTATTTCTTCATTCATTTTTCTCTCTTTTAAGACATTCCATATTTTTTCCAAGTCTCTCCATATTTTTCTTTTATTTACTATTAAGCTGCTTTTCTTTCATCAAAATTAGTACTTTATACACATTTAATGATGCTATATGCACATTTGGATTTATTAAACCCAGTACTTCTCCTTTTCTTGAAACATAAATGATTCCTCTTTTAATTGGGTGCAACCTCAAAGCCCATATAAAATAAAACCATACAGACAATAATACTTTCAAATTCAATTGGCAGTAAAGATACACCTGCCAAATAAGCTACTTTTCCTAATATTACTAAATTAAGTAAATGTGCTTTCTTCCTTTTTTAGTTTATCCAAATCTTTTGGGTTTCTAATACCATGACAGGAATAGACCTCATTCCAAAGTCAAAGTACAATTAAAGTTCATGAAATTAGTATAAAATAAAAATGTGCTGGAGGGACTCAAAAAAACTACTAAAGATGACATTTTTACAGTTTGTACAGGAAGCTAAATAAACTATCCCTGAACTTTTACAACAAAACCTACCCTTACTATAAATTGTCTTTTTAAGGTGGTCAAAATAAATACTTTGTGATGAATCTACACTGTTTACAATTATAACAGGGATATGTCCCCCTTAAGCCATAAGTGATAGTGGAGTGGGATGATTCATCAAATTCCAACATACATTTAATACTAAACATTTTTATAAATAAAAGACGGGTGATCTCCCAACACTCTCACTAAGTCACTGTTCCCTAGAATAACCTTCCAACTTACTAGTGCTTTTTGAACCTCTTCTGAGTCAACACAGACAGGAACAGGAAAAGCACAAGTCATAAGAGTACAGTCTATTTGTTTCTGTTCCTTACGGGTAAATCCACTGATCAAAATCTGAAAAAATTAATCTACCCTTGCTTTTTTAATTTCTTCCTTAATGAGCAATAACTTTACATGTGGACAAACATAGAAATCAACTTGTCTGTCTCTGTTCAAAACAAACCACCACCAGAAATAAGTCTACTCAAGCGAATGATTTGCCCATGTACCAAAATGATCTTCATAAATATGGGGTGCATACTTTTAAAGTGCAAAAGATTATTGGTGTAGGTGTCTTTTCTATAAATAGTGCTGGAAAAAGTACAGTTTTGTACCTACCATAAATGTAGATGTTCGAAGATCCACATTGCTGCAGTCCTAACACTTGGGTAGTCCGCTGTCCCTCGGTCGGCCCGAATATCAGAGTATAAGGCTGACGTCGGTCAAGGCGCATTTGACTGACATCAGAACGTCAGGGTACAAATGCGCATGACCGACGTCATATCCTCAGTCTTTTCTTGCCCCAGATGTCAGAAGACCCTAAAAAGAAAGGTCAAAACCCATAGACAACAACTAAACAACCAACCAGCCTAACACCAAAATATGTACAATATATACAATATACACAATATACCTCAGATGGATAACCCAACCCACACAACCACCTCAAACTACAGAGGGAAGGAGGGAGGTAATTGGACTGCAGCAATGTGGATCTTGAACATCTACATTTATGGTAGGTACAAAACTGTACTATGTTCTTCATCTCACATTGCTGCAGTCCTAACACTTGGGTAGAATCCCAAAGCAGAGGTAAGGGAGGATGGCTAAACTATAATGAAGCAGGAGCTGTCAAAATGCCCTGCAACACAGCAGTGGCAAAACCAGCCCTGGATTTAGAGTACAATGGAAGGTGGTAATGCCTAGAGAAGGTATGCACTGAACTCCAAGTGGCTGCCTCCAAAATATCCTTAGTTGCCACCCCTCAAAAAGCTGTTGAAGTGGCAGTAGCCCTAGTGGAATGAGGCCTAATCCCAGCTGGAATCTCTTTGCCATGATGGGAATAACAGAAAGCAATGCAAAATCCAATCCACTTAGAAATAGTTTGTTTTGACACGGGCTTGCCCTGAGAGCACAAAGCAAAAGAAACTAATAACTGCTGAGAATGTCTGAACCCTTTAGTTCTGTCCAAATAATATCGCAACTGCCTGTGTACATCTAAAGTGTGCAAAATCTTTTCCCCTTTATTTTGGGGATTTGCATAAAAAGTAGGCAAATGAATAGTTTGGTTTAAAGCCACACTAGAAACCACTTTAGGCATAAAGGAAGGATTAGCACGTAAAGATACCCTATCCTTATGGAAAATTAAGAAAGGCTCAACTGCCATAAGGGCCTGCAATTCAGAAACCCTTCTTGCAGAGGTAACGGCCAACAAAAAAGCAGTCTTCCATAAATATTTCAACTCAGCAGTAGCTGCAGGCTCAAAAGGTTGTAGAGTGAGTTTCTCCAACACAAAATTGAGATCCCAAGCAGGAGTAGGAGCCCTTCGTGGGGGTCTTATATTCTTTGCCCCTCTAAGAAATTGCTTGAACAAAGGATGAGAAAACAATGGTGGGTCACAGTCGTAGTGAGCTGAAATTGCTGCAGCATGAATCTTAATAGAAGAGAAGGACAAACCTTTGTCCAATAACTCAGTAAGATATTGAAGAGCCACACTTAAATCAGGCTCAGAAACATCCAAATCCTTAGCTGCACTCCAAAATAAAAATCTCTTCCATTTATCTGCGTACACTTTCCTTGTACTAGGCCTTCTAGCTTCCAAAATCACATTCAAAACTTGTTGTGGAAGTCGAGACCCTCTATGGTTTAAAACAGAATATGCCATGCTGTTAGGTGAAGAGAGTGAAGTTTGACATTGAGCAAATGACTGTCCTCCTGGGACAACAGATGTGGAATCAAAGGCAAAGGCCATGGAGGCTTCCGTACTAGACTTCTCAGTAATGGGTACCAGTGCTGTCGAGGCCAATCTGGAGCTATCAAAATCATCCTTGGCTTGTCCTGTCTGACCTTCAGAAGTACCTTTGGGAGGAGAGGCAGAGGTGGAAAGGCATACACATGAAGATTTTTCCAACTGAAAGAAAGAGCATCCACTTTCCAAGCTGTGGGATGAAACCGCTTTGTGCAAAACTTTGGCAGCTGGTGGTTTAGTGGAGAAGCGAACAGATCTATGTCTGGAGTTCCCCAGGACACTGTCAATTTCTGAAATACATGAAGATCCAGTTTCCACTCGTGGGGATCCATGATTCGTCTGCTTAACACATCTGCTAAGGAGTTCTGTGCTCCCGGCAGAAACTTTGCCTGAAGACTTAGTTGTAAACTGAGAGCAGTCTCACACAAAATCATTGCTTGCCTGCATAGAGGATAAGAATGTGTTCCCCCTTGCTTGTTGATGTACCACATGACAGTTGTGTTGTCTGTTAGAATCAACACCTGCCCTGGAAGAAGTAAATCCTTGAAAGCTATTAATGCAAACTGGACTGCTAACATCTCCTTCAAGTTGATATGTAGATGCTGTAGTCTGACAGGCCACTTGTCTTGTATCCACTTTCCGTTTAGATGAGCTCCCCAAGCTTTGTCTGAGGCATCTGTCGTTAAAATTTGACTCGCCTCTGGCCGGGTCACAGAGAGTCCCTTGTTTAGGTGACATTCCTGAGCCCACCACAAAAATTCCTTTTGAATGCAAGGTATTATTTGAATGACAGTGTCCAGATGCTGGCAGTGCTGTGTCCATACATTTTGAGATACCATTGCAACTTCCTCATATGCAGTTTGGCATTGGGAAGCACCAGAATACAAGATGCCATGAACCCTAAGGCTTGAAGGACTGTCCTTGCAGTCAGCCCGGACTGAAGAGATAGATGATGGAAGTAAAGGGAAAGATTATTTTGTTTGTCCGGGGTTAGAAAGGCCATCTGGGATGCTGTATTCAGTCTTACACCCAGAAAGCACATGTCTTGAGAGGGTACTAGACTGGACTTTATTTCGCTCACAGAATACCCCAGGCATCTTAGCACTGCTATCACATATTCCAAATGACGAAGAAGCTCGTCCCTTCCTTGAGCCAGAATCAGGCAATCGTCCAAATAAGGATAGATTTGTATTCCTTTTAGCCTGAAGAAAGCTATCACTGGAGCCAGAACTTTCGTAAATACTCTGTTACCAGTAGATAAGCCAAAGGGCAATGCAGAGAACTGATAGTGAGAAGTCCCAGTCCGAAAACGCAGATACTTCCTGCAACTTAGCCTGATAGGAACATGAAGGTAAGCCTCCTTGAGATCCAAAGTTACCATCCAGTGATCCTTGCCCAGTAGAGGTAAAAGCTGTTGTAACGTCAACATTTTGAACTTGGGAATGTCCAGATAAGTGTTGAGGATAGATAAATCCAAAATTGGTCTCCACGTGTTCCCCTTTTTTGGCACAAGGAACAGGCGAGAATAAAATCCTAGGCCTCTTTCTGGCATAGGAACCGGCTGTATGGCCCCTATTTGGATTAACAGAGAAATTTGCTTGTGAGCCTCTATTCTTTGTTGAGGAGGAATGTCTGGCATGCCTTTGAAAGGAGGCAAGGTATGGAAATAAAACCTGTAACCGTGATGTATGATATCCAGTACCCATCTGTCTTGGGTAATCAAACTCCAAATTTCCTTGAAAAGTGCCAACCTTCCTCCCAAAGGTGCTGCCAGGCGAGAAGGTTCTGGCAGCTGAAAAGGTAGGTCATTGGGTCTGTTTACGAAAGGACTGACCCCTGCCCTCACCCGAAGACTGTGCAGGAGAACTCCCTGTCCTAGGCCTGAAAGAGCCCTGACCTCTGCCCCTGCCACGTCTAGATCTACCCCTAGACTGGGAATCATAAGAAGGATACGTCCACCCTTTAGTAGGCCAATTTCTACTAAACTTTGGAGGCTGAACCTGCAAAAAATCTTTAACAGTCTGCATAGACTTAGCCTTGTCTTCCATTTTCTTTAAAACTGCCTCAACAGGAGAACCAAACAAGACATCAGATTGCAAAGGGGCATCCAAAATCCTAGTTTTAACATGATCAGATAAATTTTGATCCCTCAGCCAGGCATGCCTGCGAAGAACTGACCCAGTGGCAACCACCCTAGACGAGGCCTGTACAGCATCAAAACCACATTGCAAAGAATGCTTACCCACCTGTTCAGAAACATGCACTAAATCTTGTAACTCTTTACAATCAATACCTTCCGCCAGAGCATCAACCTTAGATTTCAACTGTGAAAGGAGATAATTTTGATATTTCAACATGTGAAACTGGCAATTCAAAGCTCTCATGGCTAGAGTGGAAGAAGTATAAACTTTCTTTCCCATCTATCCAAGGCCCTGGCCTCTTTATCTGCAGGAACCGGATTCTTGACAACAGAAGCCTTAACACCCTTAGGCCCCTGGCTAACAGTTTCTGGGTCTGCCCTAGGACTCTTAAAAAGATACTTATGAGCTTCAGGCACCCTGTAATACCTATCTGGTTTAACAGGAGCAGGAGGCAAAGAATCAGGATTAAGCGAAGCCTCTGCAAACACATCTTCCACCACATTCAGAACAGGAGGTATAGCTAAAGGCCTATGCTGGGGTAAAAACAAAAATTCCCTAAGCCTTTTCCTGGAATCAGAGAAATCCTGACCTTCCCATTTAAAATGCTCTCTCATGGAGTGAAGGGTCTCTGAAAAAGAAAAATCCTCAGGAGGAGAAGCAGAAGGAGTAGAATCATCCACATCAGAATCAGAATAATGAGAATACTCCTGCAAGTCTTCAGCCGAAGACTCAGACACATCCGAAGCCTGCTCATAATCCCCCAACACAGGTTCCATCCTAGGCCTCTTATCCGGAGGGGGCATAGAGCCTCTAATTAAAGTAATTAAATCTTCTGCCATTTTAAGCATGTGCTTCTTGGGCACAGAACCTGAAGAACTAGGAGTGACACCCACAGAAGCAAAACTAGACCTGCCTCTAGGAGAAGCCTTGGAAGCAGAAAGAGAGGGCCTAGACACCTTAGGAAGGGAGGGGAGTACAGTTATTTGAGAAGCCCCTACAGCCTGACCTGCCTCCTGGGAGGCCACATCCTGTAAAAACAAAGTTTCTCCCTGGGACTCCAGACAGGCCTCCGTCGCAACCACTGTTTCCACTGACGCCGCTAAAGAACCGGCGTCCGGTTCGGACGACTCCTCTAACCTAGGTTTAACTGCCTTGTCCTTGCGCTTCTTTGAGGAAGCCGGCGTCGGAGCATCCGACGGCATATTGTAATTGCACCGCTTCCCAAAGACCAACCTGGCACAATCCAACCTTCGCTTTATAGTGCGTTTATTGAACCTAGCACAAAGTGACACCCAACAACGCCGTGCTCAGGTCCCAAACAAGGTATACACAAATTATGGTAATCCCTATGCGGTATCTGTTTCCCACAAGAAATACAGTTATTCACTTTTTCTGACATCCGGTAAACCACTGAGGCAAGAAAAACCAAAATATTCCCAACGGGTACTTAACCAACTCTGACTTCGGTCTGAAACTCCGAATTCGAAAAATTTCAGAACGCCGAACGGCACTTGCAACACTGCTTCTGCATCGGACCATGCGGCAAAAAAGACTGAGGATATGACGTCGGTCATGCGCATTTGTACCCTGACGTTCTGATGTCAGTCAAATGCGCCTTGACCGACGTCAGCCTTATACTCTGATATTCGGGCCGACCGAGGGACAGCGGACTACCCAAGTGTTAGGACTGCAGCAATGTGAGATGAAGAACATCAATTTCTTATCAGTATTCATGGTAAAACAAAGATCCAAAAAATTTACTTTAACACTTGCACTATGCAACTCAAACTTCAACCCTGCACTATTAGAGTTAATATCCTCCAGGAAGGAATACAATTATTCTTCAGACCCATTCCAAATAAAAATAGGTTCATAGGTTGGTACTGGGCTATCTGCCCGAAGGCATATATTAGCCCAGCCACATTGTGCGGTATTCACCGCATAGACCCTTGTACTAGCAGCTAGTATCCTTGGCCCCTATCTAGTAGTGCTGTTGGTGTGATCCCCGGTGTGAACTTTCTCTTACCCATCCACTCATCAAGGTTCCTCTTGAAAAGTGATAGTGAGGGGCTCCATCTTATGTAGATCGGGACCCTGTTCCATAGTAAGGGAAGTCTCTGAGAAGGGAATCTATCCCTCCAGCATGTTCTATTCATTGTTGTGTTGAGGTTTATATCCCTAGAGCGTGTAGCTCGAGTAGATTTGGTTTTGCTAAGATGGAGCATGTTTAACAATTCTGGGTTGGACATGGCTCTGTACGTTAGACAGAGATCACCTCTGAGAAAGTGGTATGCAACAGAGAACAGTCTTAGCTTTTTCAATCGTGCTGCATAGGGCAACTGTTTGAGGCCAGTAATCCTCTTGGTTAGGTACCTCTGTGGTCTCTCCAGCTGCTGGAGATGTCTAGCCAGGTACATTCCAATTGGCGCATTGTACTCAATAAAGGGTCTGATGAGGGAAGAGTAGAGGGGAGTAAACAAATAATCTATGCACCTTCTGTAAAAAGATACATACCTAAAGCCTTCAATTTAGTCAAAACCTACAATTCCCACCAGCTTAATACTAAAATAGCAAAAGCCAGTACAACCTTTGCGCCCATAGCAACCTCATGTTTGTTGGTAAATTTTCGGATCAAAAGTAAAAAAAATTATCCTAACACCAGTTCTAACAACTAGAATATAGTATTGGTCATAACATACCCAAAATTGGTGTAATGAGTCAAAAAGTTCTTTACAAAGTGAATGCCCATTACTTGATCAATGGACATATAAAGGGACATGATATCTACAGTGACCAACATAGTTTCAGTTCCTAAAAACACATACTTTTTCAATAACTCTAAAAATTGCCACAAATTTCTTAAAGAATAATGTCTTTAATGCAACAGAATTCAGCAAATAGTCTAAATAATGCAACATTGTCACTGTTTTACCATTTTTAGCCAAAACTATAGGCCTAAAAGGTGGATTATGCAAATCTTTATGGATTTTAGGTATTCCAAATAAAATACTCAAAAAGAAGTTATGCACTCACCATAACATTCCATCTGAGTAGTTATACTTGATTTTCTGCAACCTGTGGGTATTCGGATCCATATCGGATCCGAGCCGGCAACATTTTATCAAGCAACTGCTCCAAGCTCCTCCCCTTACCCATAATCCCTCACCTCTCCTACCTTCCCTCAGATCGAGTTTGCCATTAACCAAACTATTAGCAACTCAATAACGTTAACCTAGAACAGGTACTGGGGAAGGAGGGAGGGACGGTTGCAGAAAATGAAGTATAACTACTCAGATGGAACGTTATGGTGAGTACATAACTTCTTTATCTGAAATAATTAACTTCATTTATCTGCAACCTGAGTTCCCAGCTACTAAAAAGTACAGTTTTGTACCTACCATAAATGTAGATGTTCGAGTGCTCATACAGCTGCAGTCATAACATATGGGGTTATCCTGCCGTCAGGCGGGTCCTCGGTCGGCCGAATTCCAAAGTCTAGGTCCGGTGTCGGTTGTCGTCGCTTCTTCCCTGACGTCGGTGCGGCAGGGGTATAAAAGAGGCAGCCGACGCCATTTTCTTCAGTTTTTCTTGCCCCAGATGTCAGGTGCCCCCAGAAGGAAGGCAAACATAATGTTATGCAAAGATGCAATGTCGATAAATCAAAAACAGTAGTTGCAAGCAAATACACCATAAAAGAATACCCCAAAAGGTTATATGAAAAGTGTTTGTCATAAGGCCTGTCCTAAGAGGGGATGGAGGGAGGGAAACCTGGACTGTAGCTGTATGAGCACTCAAACATCTACATTTATGGTAGGTACAAAATTGTACTATGTTCATCGTGCATACAGCTGCAGTCATAACAGATGGGTAGAATCCCAAAGCTAAGTAAGGGTTGTAGGCACTAAGTGGAACTAGGAGGGGCTAGGATGCCCTGCAGGACTGCTGTGGCAAAGCCCGCTCTAGATTTTGAGTATAGTGGGAGGTGATAGTACTTGGAGAAAGTGTGCACTGAACTCCAGGTGGCTGCTTCCAAAATGTCCTTGGTAGGGACCCCCCTGAGGAAGGCTGCAGAGGTAGCTGTGGCTCTGGTGGAGTGGGATCTGATGCATGCAGGCACAGTTTTTCCATGAAATGAGTAACAAAAGCGTATGCAGTGGGATATCCATTTTGAAATTGTCTGTTTGGAAATGGCCTTTCCCTTTGCACCTGCAGCATAGGACACAAAGAGTTGCTCAGATTTCCTGAATGGCTTTGTTCTGTCCAAATAGTAACGAAGTTGTCTGTGAATGTCCAAGGAATGTAGTAGTCTTTCCCCTTTGTTTTGTGGATTAGGATAAAAGGTAGGTAAGTGGATAGTCTGATTCAAAGCTACACTGGATACTACCTTTGGCATAAATGTATGGTTGGTTCGTAAGGAAACTCTGTCCTGATGGAAAATGATGAATGGTTGCACAGCCATGAGGGCCTGTAGCTCCGAAACCCTGCGTGCTGAGGTGATAGCCAGAAGAAAGGCTGTTTTCCATGACAAGTACTGTAACTCTGTTGAAAAAGCTGGCTCGAAGGGAGGAAGGGTCAGCTTTTCCAATACAAAGTTGAGGTCCCAAGCAGGGACTGGTGGTTTCCTTGGGGGTTTTATATTCTTTGCCCCTCTGAGGAACTGCCTTAAGAGAGGGTGAGAGAATAAAGGAGGATCTGTGTTGTATTGTGCAGAAATGGCTGAAGCGTGGATCTTGATGGAGGAGAAGGAAAGTCCATTGTTTAACATCTCAGTTAGGTACTGTAAAATTTGAGGTATATTTATTACCCAAGAATTCTGTCCCCTTTCTTGATTCCAGGCACAAAATCGTTTCCATTTGGCAGAGTAGGCCTTTCTAGTAGAAGGTCTTTTGGTCTCCAAGATGACATCCTGCACCTCATTGGAGAGGAGTAACTGTTGGGAAATCAAGGAATTCTCCATGCAGGTATATTTAGGGTTTTGAGATTGCTGTGAAGGGTTTTGTAGTTGTGCTGGGACAGCAGAAGAGGGACTAGAGGTAGGATCCATGGTGGGGAATGTGTCAGGCTCTTCAGGAGCGGATACCAGTGTTGTCTTGGCCAGGTTGGAGCAATGAGAATAATTTTCGGCCTCTCTGCTCTGGCTTTTAATAGAACTTTGGGCAGCAGAGGAAGAGGTGGGAAGGCATAGACTGTCAATGTTGCCCAATTTAAGGAAAGTGCGTCCACTTTCCAGGCCTGTGGATAGTAGGTCCTTGAACAAAATGTTTTCAACTGGCAATTTCTGTGGGTAGCAAAGAGATCTATGTCTGGCTGTCCCCATGCCTGAGTTATCTTTGTGAAAACTTGAGGATGCAACTTCCATTCGTGTGGATCTGTCATATTTCTGCTTAGGTTGTCTGCCAGTGTGTTTTTCTTCCCTGGCAGGAATTGTGCCTGTAGTTGAATTTGCAGTTCCAGTGCTGTGTTCCATAGGGTCATGGCTTGCCTGCACAGGGGGTATGAATGAGTTCCCCCTTGTTTGTTTATGTACCACATCACTGTGGTGTTGTCTGTCCTTATCAATAGCTGGCCTGGATGTAGTTGGTCTTTGAAGGTCAAATTAGCCTTTTGCACGGCTAGCATTTCCTTTTGGTTGATGTGAAGGTGCTTCTCTTTTCGAGTCCATTTTCCCTGAATGCACTGATCTGTCATGTGTGCTCCCCAGGCGTAGTCTGAGGCGTCTGTAGTGATGATTTGAGTTGCTTGAGGTACACAGAACGGAAGACCTGTGTTTCTTTGGCAAGCTTGAGTCCACCACAAAAATTCCTTTTGAAGGCATGGAATGAGTGGTATAATTGCTTCCAAGCTGTGGCTGTGTTGAGACCATAAGTTTTTCAGGTACCATTGAAGTTTCCTCATATGCAGCTTTGCACATGGGATTAGTAGGATGCAAGATGCCATGAATCCCAGAGCCTGCAGGACTTTCCTTGCAGTTAGCCTGGTGTAAGTTGCCATTTTTTTGAAGTATTGAGACAGTTGCCCTTGCTTGTCTGGCGTGAGGTAGGCCATCTGGGTGGTTGTATCCAAGCTGTCACCCAGAAAAATTATTTGTTGAGAGGGTATTAGTTTTGATTTCTTTTTGTTGACTGTGTATCCCAGGAAGTTCAACAGTTTTATTACAAACGCCAGGTGCTGCAGTAGTATGTCCTTGCTGTCCGCTTGGATCAGGCAGTCGTCCAGATATGGGTAGATTTGTATCTCTTGTAGTCTGCAGAAGGCGATTACTGATGCCAGGCATTTCGTAAACACTCTGGGCGCAGTGGATAAGACAAAGGGCAATGCAGAGAATTGGTAATGGGTTGAACCTGCAAGAAATCTGAGGTATCTTCTGCAATCTTGTCTGATAGGGACATGCAGGTATGCCTCCTTGAGGTCCAATGTTACCAGCCAAGACTCCTTGCCCAGCATGGGAAGAAGCTGCTGTAATGTAAGCATCTTGAATTTTGGCACCTGTAGATATGTGTTTAGGATGGATAGGTGTAAGATAGGTCTCCAATCTTTGTCTTTCCTTGGTACCAGGAATAGTCTGGAATAAAACCCTTGACCTTGTTCTTTTGCAGGTACCTCTTGAATTGCTTTCATGTCCATGAGAGCTGAAACTTGTTTTTGTGCCTCTGCCCCTTTGATGTTGTGGCAGGTTTGGCATGCCTCTCATTTTTGGAAGGGTGTGAAAGTGGAACCTGTAGCCTCTGTCTATAATGTCCAGAATCCATTTGTCTTTTGTAACAATATGCCAATTTTTTGAGAATAATGCCAGTTTTCCGCCCAAAGGTGCTGCCATTAAAGCTTTGCTTGGCAGGTGTAGGGGGAAGTCATTGTGTCTGTTTTCTAAAAGACTGTGATCTATCTTCTCCACCTCTTGGGGTTGGTGCCTGCCACTGTCTGGCTCTGAAAGATCCTTGAGGTTGCCCTCTACCCCTTGGGCGCCTGTATCTGCCCCTTTGAGGTCTGTCCGTGGCTGGAAAGGACCAATTTTTTGAAGGCCAGTTTCTGCTGAAACGTGGAGGCTGTACCTGCAGGAAATCTTTCACTGTTTGCATTGATTTCGCTTTTTCCTCCATTTTCTTTAGCACCTCCTCAGCTTTAACACCAAACAATACATCTTTTTGAAGAGGTGCATCTAATAATTTAGCTTTGACATGATCTGGTAAGGTTTGCTCTTTGAGCCAAGCATGCCTATGTATAACAGAACCCGTAACAGCAGCTCTACATGAGGCCTCTAAAGCATCAAAACCACACTGCAAGGTATGTTTACCCACTTGCTCTGCACCGTGCAACAAATCCTGCAACTCTTTTAAGTCTGGTTGGTCTGGTTGTGTCATCTTGCTTTTCAGCTGAGATATCAAAAACTGTTGATACTTTAACATATGGAACTGACAGTTTAATGCCCTCATGGTTAAAGTGGCCGAGGTGTACACCTTTTCCCCCCACCTTTCTAAAGCTCTGGAATCTCTCTCTGAAGGTAATGGGTTTTTAGCAGTAGAGGCCTTAATTCCCTTGGGACCCTGTGAAATTGTTTCTGGATCAGCAGTATGGCTTTTATATAGGAACTGGTGAGAATCAGGAACCCGGTAATACCTGTCTGGTTTAACAGGAGCTGGAGGCAAAGAATCTGGATTAAGGCTGGCTTCTGTGTACACATCATCCAATATATCTAAAACAGGAGGGATAGCCAGAGGCCTATGCTGGGGGAGCAGAAGAAATTCCCTGAGCCTTTTCTTGGAATCTGAGTAATCTTGGTCTTCCCAGTGAAAGTGTTCCCTCAGTGTATGCAGGGTTTCCCAAAAGAGAAGTCCTCAGGAGGGAAGACCGAGGGAATAGACTCCTCTGCATCAGAGTCTTCGAATGGAGAATAGGCATAATCCTGGTCCTCAGATAGTTCTGAGGTAATAGAAGCTTGATCTGAGGAAGGGTAGTCTTCCTCTAGTCTGGGTCTTTTGTCGGAGGGGGGTTGAGAACCCCTGATAAGAGTAATCAAATCCTCAGCCATTTTAAGCATCTGTTTTTTAGGCATGGTGCCTTGAGAGGGGGTCTGAGGAACCTGTTTTTTGGTTTTCATGGCTGCTTTAGATTTAGTGAAGGCTTTAATAGAGAAGGAGGAAGGCCTGAAGACCCCTTGAGAAATGGCAGGCCTGTCTAAATTCTGAGTTTCCCCGCCAGGAGTGGCGTCGGAGTCTGTAGTAGGAATGGGGGCAGAGGAGCCTGCGACCTCTGGTACTGAAGACACCGGTAATGCATTGTCATCGGTACTCAGGGGCTGCATAGGCACCTCGCTGAGTACCGGAGAACCGGTAGTCGGCCTTAGCGTGGTTTCAGTAGGTGGCACGGACCTCGTATGTCGGTCCTTATCTTTGCGTTTTTTACTCAAAACTGGAGCGACATAATATAATTAAATTTTTTGCCAAAAAAGTGAAGGGCGAACTCCGCCCGATGCTTAATAGTGCGCTTATTGAATCTAGCACAAAAACGGCAGGCCGAGACGTCGTGGTCTGGGCCTAAGCAAAGTATACAGAAAGAGTGGAAATCCTTATGCGGTATTTGCTTCCCACATGAAATGCAATTATTAACTTTGTCTTGACATCGCTCTGAGGCAAGAAAAGTTTCTCCAACGGGGTACTTAGCTTTCAAGAAGACTTCGGCTGAAATACTTTCGTAAATCTCAGGAGCTGGCCGACTGGCACTTGCGAACTGCTTCTGCTTCGGGCACCGTGCGGCAAGAAAGACTGGGGGCACCTGACATCTGGGGCAAGAAAAACTGAAGAAAATGGCGTCGGCTGCCTCTTTTATACCCCTGCCGCACTGACGTCAGGGAAGAAGCGACGACAACCGACGCCGGACCTAGACTTTGGAATTCGGCCGACCGAGGACCCGCCTGACGGCAGGATAACCCCATCTGTTATGACTGCAGCTGTATGCACGATGAACATCTCCTGGGAGGCCCTCATGGAAAAATATTTCTGAGAACTGCAGAGCCAAAGGATGCTCTCCCTCTAGAGATCAAATCCAACTTATAATGAGAAATAAATGTATGTGACCTTGCCCAGGTCGCTGCTGCACAGGGTTGGGAGGGTGGCCTAAAGGTTAAGGTGTTTGTCTTACAAACACAAGGTGCAGGGTTTGAGTCTCACAACGGATAATTGGCTAGGCTTAAAATGGCTCGAAAGGCCAGTTAGCTTAGTACTACTCTATGAACCTATGAACCTATATCATCCAGAGAAACCCTAGACCAAAAAGCAGCAGAAGCTGCCATAGATCTGGTAGAATGAGCTTTAATAGGGACCACGTGGGGATAGGCCTTTATCCCTATAGACTTGCAGTATACATTGTTTAATCCATATGGCTAAGGAGACCTTGGAAATGGCCTTGCCCAAAAAGAGTCTAGAAAAGGACATGAATAATTGGTCAGACTTGCGAAATTGTTTAGTCCTGTGTAAATAGAAATGAAGCCGTCTATGAACATCTAGCAAGTGCAGCTTATATTCACCCTTGTTCTAGAAATTTGGAAAGAACACAGGCAGATTAATCATCTGGTTAATATCAGATTCAGACGCCACTTTCGGTAAGAAAGAAGGGTTCGTGCGAAGCAAAACCCTGTCTTTATGAAAGATCAAGTAGGGGGGCACGGTAGACAAAGCTTGGATCTCAGAAACCCTTCCAGTTGAGGTAATGGCCACTAAAAAGGCTGTCTTCCAGGACAGGAATCTTAAGTTTACTGATGCTGCTGGTTCAAAAGGGGGTGCCACCAATGCCTGCAGAACTAGAGTAAGGTCCCATGAAAGGACGGAATTCTTAACCGGGGGGGGGGAGGGGGGACGGACGCAAGAGAAAAGTACCTTTTAGAAAGGCCTTGCACAATCTCAAAGAGGCCAGAGCATTCAAATTTTCGCCGATATGAAAATTAGATTTGGCTGCCAGTTGTACTTTCACTGTGGAAGAACTAGCCCATTGTTGAAAAATATAGGACAAAAACTCCAACATTGCAGGAACCGGGGCTGTAAGTGGATCAATGTTTCTCTGAGAGCCCAAATAGAGAAGCGTTTCCATTTGCTGCGATAAACCTTTCTAGTGGAAGCTTTGAGGGATGCCACCAGAATACTCTTTACCGAAGATGACAGACCAGGAGTCCTAGCGATCAAGTGAACTGGAGCAACCAAGCAGTCAGCTTGAGGCTGTCTAGGTCGGGCGGACTGATGCCAGAGAGATGGGATATGAGATCCGGGCAGGGATCCAGAATCCATGGAGGAGTTAGAGCATGAGACCAAAGGAAGGGGAACCACACTTTACGAGGCCAGAACGGGGCAATGAGGATCACTTTGCACCCCAGTCGGAAAGAAACTTCGGAATGAGAGGTAGTGGGGGATAGGCATACAGTAACTCGGGAGGCCAAGCATGGACTAGAGCGTCTATGGGGGAGTCCCCTGGGGAGGGGATCAGAACGAAGAACTCGTTGCGCTTCGCGTTGGAAGGAGATGCGAAGAGATCGCAGCAAGGGTGACCCCACGATAGGAAGATCTCCTCTGCTACTGACTGTTTCAGAGACCACTCGTATGGCATTAGAATAGCCTCACTCTGTCTGCTAAAATGTTGGAGCGTCCCGGGATGTGCGTTGCAATCAGAAACCGACTGGTGGAAATCGCCCACTCCCACACTATCATGGCCTCGCGGCAGAGAGGATAAGATCTGGTCCCTCCTTGTTTGTTGATGTACCAGACAACGGACATGTTGTCTGACTGAACTGCAACCATCCCCGGGGAAGAACAGAGTGAAAGGCTTGCAATGCTGAAAGTACTGCCCTCATCTCCAGAACACTGATATGCAATCTGGTCTAGGTCTGGGACCACGTGCCTTGGACCGGCCTTCCCAAAAAGTGCCCCCCCACCCAAGCTGGGAGGCATCCGTGGTCACTGTGGCTTGGGCTGGGGATGTTAAGAATGGACGACCTGCCAAGATTTCCGGCATTTGAAGCCACCAAAGAAGAGAAAACTTGCAGGCTCTGCTGATCCGTATAGGGTAGTCCATGGGGAGGTCTAACCAAGATCACTGAACTGCCATGGTCCACTGAAGCACCGTCATGTGAAGGCGCGCACATGGAAGAATTGAAATTGCTGTGGCCATGGAGCCTAGGGCTCAGAGAACGTTGCTTGCCATCGGTGTCCTGGGGCCGAGGATCACTGACACATGGGCCCGTAGGTTCTGGACCCTGTCCTGAGTGAGAAAAACTTGTAATAGCAGAGTGTCCAGCCGTGCCCCTATAAATTCCAAGGTCTGTGTCGGGTTAAGGCGAGACTTGGAGATGTTGATGGTAATCCATAGATTGACTGCAAGATACAGCAAGGAGTCTCTGGCCATGCAAAGTAGACGCTTGGTGGCAGGAGTGAGGAGCCAATCGTCTAGGTAAAGAAACACCTGAATTCCCTGAAGCCTCAGGTGAGCTGCTACTACTGCCATAACCTTGGTAAACTCCCTGTGGGCTGTGGTGAGACCAAAGGGTAAGGCTCTGAACTGAAAATGATTGGCTCCCAGCCGGAAGCGAAGGAATCTCCTGGAGCTTCTGCAAATCTTGATGTGGTAGTAAGCACCAACAACACTGGGTGTCCGGAAATAAGCAGCCCAAACGCGATAGATAACTTATAGAACTTTAATGGATTCTGGTACCTTGGCTTTCGCCTTCATAAAGAATATCTACCATGAACAAATCCACCGCTTATAAACCAACAGCCATAATCAATTAAGCAATTAAGTAATTAAACAATATAGATTTTTGTGCTATGTGGTAGTAAGCATCCGGGAGGTCCATCGAGCACATTCAGTCGCATTCTCGGAGATAAGTTAGAATGGACTGTAAGGTGACCATCCAGAATTTCTGCTTGGCTACAGGCAGGTTCAGGGTTGACAGGTCCAATATGGGTCTGAGATCCCCCGTCTTTTTTGGCACTAAAAAGAACCTGGAGTAAACGCCTAATCTGGACTGATCTGGGGGGACCGGTTCGATGGCCCGATTGTAAAGCAGCTTTGAAATTCATGCGCTGCAGCCTCCCTCTGAGCAGGTGGAACATCTGGGAGGCGCTTTGATTGGATGGGTGGGGCAATGAATGGGATGGAGTATCCTCTGGATATTATTTGGAGCCCCCAACAGTCCATCGTGATGGACTCCCAAGCCATTAGGTGCAATGACAATCTTCCCCCGACGGTCTCCAGAGTAGGACAGTCGGGCAACCCCTCAGGGTTGCTGCGCGGGTCTGTCCAAGAAGGTCTCCCTAGACCCAAAGTTCCTCGGACCCTCTCTGCCACTGGGACGGCGTCTGTCTTGTCCCCCTCTGCCTCTAGGGGACGAGTTGTCCTGAGTGTCCCGGGAAAACTGAGATTTTCTGAACCACATCTCCTTCTACCCTCTCTGATTCCTAGAAAAGGATCTTTGAGGGCTAGAGAAGTGAACTCCGATGGCAGACAGAGTCTTCCCGTCCTTCTCACTCTGGATTAAGGTGTCACAAACTGTCTTCCCAAAAAGGGAGGAACCGTCACAGGGAGCATTTTGAAAGACGCCTTGAAGGGGTCCACGAACTGAGTCTGAGCCAGGCGTGCCACCTCATAGCTACGCCAGTCCCAGCCGCCCTAGCCGCTCCTTCCGTGGCATGGGAAAGAAGACGCATGGACGTGTTTGAAATGGATTTCAGAGTTGACATTTCCGCCAAGAACAGCCGCTTGTCCTCTGGGGACAAGGACTCTGGGGGCGACAAAGGGAATTCCGTGACCAGGTCTCGCTGGAGTCGAATGACGTGTGCCAAATAATTTAGCGCTCGTATAGAAAACGTGGCTGAAGAAAAGACTCGCTTCCCAAAGCGATCTACCGCCTTAGACTCTTTGGAGGCTGGACAGAAGAACTTTCCTGAGTCATTTCTCTCTTGGTGGCAGCTGCCACCAACATAGCATCCACAGGGGATCCCTTGTACCAGGTCTGTCTGTGGAAGGAGAAAGGATCCTGTCTGGGCGTTTGGGTATTGGCTCTGTGGTGTCAGGCTCCTTACATGCCCGCGTGGTAATAAGATCCACTAATGGATCTGCAGGAGGGACACCCAGGATGTAGATGGGCCTGTGCCAAAGGCCTCCAAGAATACTGACTCATCCGTTGGGGGTTCTGGGGCTGACCAACCTCCCCTCTGGCGGAGGATTTCCATGATGTCTCAAAGGAGACATCCTTGAGAAGTGACCTGGGGGAACCCTCACATTCATCCAAGTCAATATCTTCTGTGAGGGACTCAGGGAGTCCATGTGCCTCCTCTTACATGAATGCTTATGGGTGGTATCCTCAGTGGGACTCTCTGAAGAGGGCTCGTAAGTCACAGGGGGTTCCACGATGGGATCCACTTGGGGGTCCTCTGGCATGGGCTGTCTCTGGGACAAACTGATGGGAGTCATGACCAAATCCAAGGCAGCCTGGGTGGAGTCCAAGGCAATGGGCTTGGGTTTCAATCCCTACGAGAAAACCCTCTCCACCACGTCGAAGGCCAAAGGAGAGCGCACCTCCTTGGCTACCAACAAGGAAGAAGCTCTCCCCGGCTCCGTCTTGAGGATCGGGGCCGAGGCCAAGGTAGTCAGGATTCCGAAGGAACGGCTCGGATCTGACAAAGTTGGAGCCGAAGACATCTCTGTTCCCTCAGATCCGGCTCCCTGTTCTCGACCCCAAGAGTTGTTCGGATCCGAACAAGTCTGATCCGAGAAACTCAAGGTAATGGCCAGCGTCGATGTTGGAGGAACCGTTGGCACCGAACCCCCAGCTCTGAGGATCCTCCGCTGGTCGGATTGGGGAAAGAGAGATAGGATGGAAGAAGGGCATAGAGGTCCCCTATCCAGCCGGAGAGCGGCCTGGCAAAGCTCCCATTTGGATTTGGGTCCGAATGAATCTCCGCATCATCCTGTCCACGTCAAGCTCTGACAGACTCCGAGTCGACCTCGAGGAGGCGACCGACTCAGATCTGACCTTGTGAGACGACCTCAAAGAAGGCCTCTGGTCCAAAGGCTCTTTCGGTTCCAGGGAGAACTTTGGGGAATGGAGCCGAGGAGAAGTGGTTCTAACAACTTTCGCAGGTGGACTGGGAAAAGGCCCCCACTCAGGAGATCGCTTGCGGTGCCTCTCTACCCTTTTCTCTCTCTCGTCCTTATCCTTAGATTTTTTCCCCGCCTCAGCAGGCTTAGAGAGAGGTTGAGTCCCAGCCTGAGCGGGGGGGGGGAGGGGGGGCGGTGGTCAGCTACAGGAGCCAATGTCAAGGCCGTCGTCTCTAAAGTAGAAACTGGTAGCAGTCCCTTGGCTACCAGTTTCGCCTTCCTCTCTTTTAAGGCCTTGGGGTTGAACCCTGCACACACAGCACATGACAGACTAAGATGGGGAATGCCCAGGCAAATAACACACAGAGTGTGGCCATCAGCCAGTGAAAGCTTTTGGCCACACTCTGTGCATTTTTTAAACATTGGTTTAGGCTGGTCAGCCATAACACACTCCACTCAGCCAAACGCTAAACTAGACAAGCACACACACAAGTGTTGGCTAGGCCAAATCTACCTCAAAAACACAAACTTTCTAAACTACTATTTTTTTTTTTTTTTTTACAACAAACCGACAAGACAAAGGTGAGGAAAAGTTGCTTACAAACAATTACTCTCACACACTAAATTAAGTATCAAAAGTTCCACTTACTACACCCAACTTGGAGCTATAGAGACCACGATGCATACACATGAAGCAGCAAACAAGATCTGAAGGAAGGTAGGAGAGGTGAGGAATTATGGGTAAGGGGAGGAGCTTGGAGCAGATGCCTGATAAAACGTTGCCGGCTCGGATACGAATACCCACAGGTTGCAGATAAATGAAGTTAACTACTTCAGATAAAGGGTTTTTCCATAAAGAGAAATTCAAAAGCTGCTAAACTGATACAGTTTCGATTTAGTAAAGACATCAAACAATTATCTATGTAAGCAAAACGTTTCTTAACCAAGTCCTTTCTAACTATATGGTAATTGTTTTATCACCCAATAATTTATTCATAGATGTATTATAGTCAGAAACATTCATAATAACCATGCCATTCTCTTTATCGATGTTTATAAACCGATATTTATGACATTTCCTAAGGGAATTCAATACTGAAATTTTGCTCAAACTTAAATTATAATATTTCTTTTTCTGCTTGGTGTTACATATTTGCCTAATGTCATTTTCACATAATTCACTGAAAACATCTAATTTAGAAATCAATCTAGGATTAATACAACTAGGCTAGCATATTTGAGATTCAACTTTCTGACATATAGTTTTAAATCAATTACAGTATCAGTTATAGGGGCCCTAACCCAAGGTACAAATGAAAAGCCTTTCTCTAACACTACGTTGTTCGCCCGTAAGGTGCAAGTCACTGAGATTATATATCCTGAGACTCTTCCCTTTCTTCTTCATACCCAAACTCCCCTTTCCTTTGCCTTTCCCCCCAGTGTTGTTCTCTACCAGGGGTCTCATCTGAAAAGAAGGTCGAGAACCCCTACCACCATTTGTTCACCCACCAAAATTGTTTAATCCATCACCACCATTGTCATCACTAATAACACTGCCATTGTTACATGGAATAGCAACATGTTCTTGAAACCTGTTATTAACTGTATTGCTATTAGAATTAATCTGCAAAACGGTTGACACAAAATCATTTTTGCTGTTAAGATTATAAGCTGAACAGTTAGTATAAGCTGCAGAGTCATGTGCTAATTTATTGCACTTCCTTTGCAATAAGGTAGCTACATGTCTCTGCAATTTTGGATTAATGTCATACAGTGCTTTATAACAACAAAAATCCCCATCATTCAATATTAAAGCATTCAAGTTAATCACTTCTTTCTTTAAACTTTCAACTTTTAAACCATTATGTCTAATCAACAACTTTAGGGCTTCAGTGCCTGTTCTGTTATATAGTTCAACCAAATCTGTAAAAATACAGTCTGAAGTAGTGATTCTATTGGGAAAACAATAACACCAAAGTCCCAACAGCACCTGCTGGCGTTCAACACAAGTTTGTAAATAAAAGATGTCATATTCAAGTGAACGCAGTTTAAATAGTTTCTTTTCCAACTGAAAAATATTAAACTTAAGAATTTGGAGCCGCAATCTGTTGTGTTTCATTGGCTCCAGAAGGATTATCTCTGTGATTTGCAACAGATGCAAAAGGATTAACCAAACAAACATGCACAAAATCTTCTCTGTTCCCAAAACTGGAATCCGCTATTATGGTTGAATCACTTCTGGAACTTTGCGAGGAGAACTTCCGTGTCTGCTCCACCGATCCTGCTTGCATAACGGGATTATTGTTGATAAATGAAGACCCGTTAATCTTGTTAAGTAAGGCTTGAGGCTTAGTAATAGCCGCCGTGAGGCTTTGAGAAATGGAAGTCAATTCTTCTGGAAAACTGTGCAGACTTAAATCCAAGCTGTCATCTGAATCACTCATGTTGAGCGACACCATAGTAGATGGATGACTAGTAGATCTACTACTGAAAGCTGTAGTAGCCATATAGAGTCCCAACAGTAGTGAAAAACGAACTCACTAAAGAAAGAAAAGCACCACGAAACCAATCCACTGAATATTAAACTGTATAAAATAAAAATGTGCTGGAGGGACTCAAAAAAACACTAAAGAAACGGTGTATTAAGCACTTTCATTCATTTAATGCCATGAACTTCATCAGAACAAATGACCATCATTACATCGGGATATTTAAACTAAATGCATTAATTACTCATCCAATGATTAAATAAAGAAAAACACTACTTAAAAATGTCATTAAAAATGTAAACTTATAACATTGGTATGGGAAAATTAAAAAGGTGTACATAGAATTAATAATGACATCTGTTTTTTAACAAACATTTAATATTTAATGTCCCATTCAGTCCTGGAGCCCTCTCTACATTTAAAAACACTTGCCATTTTAATTCCTCGATTTATTTTTTATTTGGAATGGGTCTGAAGATCAATTGTATTCCTTCCTGGAGGATATTAACTCTAATAGTGCAGGGATGAAGTACCATAGATACCGATAAATTGTTTTCCAGCAATATTTATAGAAAAGACACCTACACCAATAATTGTTTGCACTTTAAAAGTATGCCCCCCACATTTATGAAGATCAGTTTGGTACATGGGCAAATCATCTGCTTGAGTAGACTTATTTCTGGTTTCAAGTTTTTTTGTAGAGAGACACGACAAGTTGATTTCTATGTTTGTATAGAGAGGGTATCCACATGCAAAGTTATTGCTTATTAAGAAAAAAAATTAAAAAGGCAAGGGCGGATAGATTTTTTTTCCCATTCTGATCAGTGGATTTACCCCTAAGGAACAGAAACAAATAGAATGTACATCTATGACTTGTGCTTTTACTGTTTTGATTTGTGTTGACTCACAAGAGGTTAAAAAAGTACTAGTCAACAATCGTAAGGTTATTCTAGGGAACAATGACTTAATGAGAGTGTTGGGAGATCACCCTTCTTTTATTTATAAAAAAGTTGTTAGTATTAAATCAATATTAGAATCTGGTGAATCATCTCACTCCACTGTAACTTGTGGTTCAAGGGGGACACAACCCTGTTATAACTGTAAACAGTGTAGATTCATAGATTCATCACAACGTATTTATTTTGACCACCTTAAAAAGACAATTTAAAGAAAGGGTAGGTTTAGTTGTAAAAGTTAAGGTATAGTTTAGCCTCCTGTATAAACTGTAAACATTTTTTATGTAGGGATAACTACTAGAGCCCTGTACAAAAGGATGTATGAACAACGATGGCTATAAAGAAAGAAGATTTTACTAATGCTTTGGTGAAGCATGCTGATGAGTGAAGAGACTTCAGGAAATTTATTTTCTTTGTTTTAGATTTTGTAAACCAAGCCCCCTATGCAGCAGATTTTAACACTGCCTTGAAAATCAAAGAATTAAAATGGCAAGTGTTTTTAAATGCAGAGAGGGCTCTAGGACTGAATGGGACATTAAATATTAAACGTTTGTTAAAAAAACATTAATTCTATGTACACATTTTTAATTTTCCCATACCACTGCTATAAGTTTACATTTTTTAATGATATTTTTAAGTAGAGTTTTTCTTTAATTGGTACTAGTTGTTCACTGGATGAGCAATTAATGCTTTTAGTTTAAATAACTTGATGTAATGTTCGGCAACTCTTTTGATGAAGTTTGTGGCATTAAACTAATGAAAGCGCATAATACACAGTTGCTTTAGTAGTTTTTTGAGTCCCTCAAGCATGTTTTTATTTTAAACAGTTTAATATTCAGTGCATTGGTTTGGTGATGCAATGTGCCTGGTAATAATTCCTTCTGCAATTCGTATGGAGTTGTATGTATTGGTAGCATATCTAAATACAATTGTAGATTATTTTTAGAAGACCCATTATTCCTACAATACTGGAACTATCTGGGTATCTTTCTTCCACATTGCTCTAGTTTCTGCCTGAAAATCATGATATGTTATGACCTGTGTGTGTATCTCTATACACAAGATGCTGTAGTCACTGGCTGTGGCAATTTCAATGATCAAAGCTACTTTTGTCTTCTTTTCATGGACCACTATAACCGGTTTTCTAGCATCTATCTTTTGAACTGTTGGTAATGGATGATTCCGTGTGATGTAGACTTCATTTTCTATGATGCTTTGTGGCTCACATTTCCAGTGTTTTTCAGAGACTTCAATACCATAATTGCACAATCCCCAGTGCAGCAGTCTTGCCACATTATGCCTTTCAGCAGTGGCGGCTGGTGACTTCAAATCAAAGGGGAGAGGTGCAGGAATGGGTGGGGCCAATGGGAAGGTGTGCAGCCAACTAGAAAGGGGTGGGGCTATGGTACAGTGGGATCAATGCTGGTCATGCTTACCAATTTATCCCAAGTTGCTCTGATTGTCGGTAGCTAGGTGAGTGACATCTGCAGAGCGAACGGTCTATGGTAGTTAATAACGACTTCCTCTGTCCAGGAGGGACATGGGCATCACCCCAGGAATGAATCTGTGGTCACATCCATTGATCTAGGTTGAGTATGAAGAGGGTCAGGTGTTCTGTTTCACGTGAATTGGAAGCTTGTTCCAGAGAATTGGCAGTCTCTGGGACATGTATCGATCGCTCCAGCATGACCTGAGCATCATAAACAAGGCTGCAGTTATAGATTACAAAGGTAGCACACTAATCAATATTAACAAATTACAGGCTCAGACTGGATGAAACAATGTTTCACACAACAAAACTGGCAGAAATGTAAGCAATAACACAGCAATTTAGATCTGCCACACACAAAAATTATGTATGTACACCCCAATAAACAGAGTGTAATGTACAACATATGCAATAGTCTCTAAAGTGGATCAACCTTTAGTAATTCTGCAAGAGAAGAAGAGACATAGAAATAAAAACTATTTCCAAAAAGAAAAAAAACATGCAACACTAAACTCTGAGTCACTGTCAAGGCAGTAGGAAAGAAGAAAATACCATAATGAAGTGATGTCAGAAGTAACAAGAATGAGCAGTAACTTAACATACAATGAAGTAAACCATAAAACATCTGAATACAAAGTTGCTAATTAAACATATCAGAGAAAAATAAACCAAATTATTTTGCAGCTACAGTAGCAATTGCTTTGAAAATGACATTTAAATCTCTTGAATGTTTGCTTTCACTAGACATATTTTAGGTTACAGTGCAATTTATGAAACTAGTCCACTTAAAGATAGCCTGAGCTACCGGGGGGGGGGGAGATGAGTTAGTTTCCATTTAATATCGTCAGACAAGGACATACAATCATAAGTAGATAAAACTATGATGGCAAGACAAATTATATGAGTAAGCTGATAACCAAGCTCTAAACGCTTGAGGTTGTACAGAGAGAGAGACAGACAGAGAGAGATGGTAAATCCTGCACCATGATATTTAACAGCAGAACTGGCTACTCTCTTACATTCATTTTTCCAATAACTTGCTTTATACATTACAAGGTCATGGGGAAGCCAGAGCTTATGGCAGCAAAGGACTGCAAGGTATTGAAACTTGTAATGAATAAGGCATGTTGGCCTATCAAAGTATGCACATTCACTTTATGCACAGCATGGGGAGTTTGGAACATTGCCAATCAAGCTACTGCATGTTGGTGGGTGGAAACCACAGCACAAAGACGAAGACTTACAAGGTGCAGAGGAGGCACTCCAGTGAAAAATCAAACTAGATAACAACTTGCCATGAGGCAGCAATGTTCCTACTGTCTGTCACTGTGCCCCTCCTATTCTGTTACATGCCTTATCCAAATTATGATGGACAAAAAGTTGAGATACAGCAGATGAGATGAGAAGGGAAGGGATGGAAGCAATAGGAATTAAGCTGAGAACTGTAAGTAAGCAATGATTAGGCCCTGTAAAGGATTTTGACTGACCCCAACTACATTGTTTATATGCATCTCAAACTTCATGTGGTTATGAAGGATCAGGCTAAAATTTTAGTGGACCTGTTTTCCTCTATTTGTGACAAGGTCCAACAAAGTTAAATTAAGAGATAATTCTGTCTGAGGGGCAAGCACAGTTGGCTGAGTCAGGAAATGCTTCATTTTCATCTAGATAAACTTCTGTATGAACAATGTACAATTTTACTTTACTTACATTAAAATACAGGCTTAATGCAGACAACCATATCTCCTGTGTCTGAAACCCGTGCTTGTAATTGTTTTCACCCTACAATGGTGCACTAATCAGCATATTCCTAAATATAAGGGAATGTTCCACATTTTCTCTTTACAGTTTGTAAATTCTCCACTTCATTTCTGAAGTACAGCCTATAAAATGTTTAGTACACACACACACACACACACACACACACACACACACACACACACACACACACACACACACACACACACACACACACACACACCAAAAAATTAAATATATAATAACGGGTAAACAGATATCAAATTGTTAACATTTAGGAACAGAATCAACTATATGTAATACAGAAATGTACACTAGATCAACTATGTCCACAAAGCTAACACTAACCAGCCCTAATTTACTTTATAGCCTTCAAAAGCAATCCATTTCACCCAATAACAGCAAAACTGGCATTGTACAGCCATGATACGGGGCTATTTCAACAAGACTGGAATTCCCCTCATCAGGCAAGAACTCTAACAGAAACACCCTTTTGTATTGCAAGGAAGTTGGAAAAATACTGTTAATGAGCACCTCCACACGCAGAAAACATTTTCTCAGTGACCAGCCTGCATTGTAAGAAGACTCAGCTAAGCAACTATGTTTTGTAACAATAATAAATAATTCATGCAATGGAGCCAGGAGGGTATCTCACTTAATAAACAGGTATACAAAAATGAATATAAAGACACAACCAAAACTGAAAAAAATGCATGAATAACCCATACTGTACATCTCTCAATGAACCAGGGACAATTCCATAAATAATCAGGGATGCATTTCAAATATTAGTATTAACTTAAGACACTAACAGAATATGACAAAATGTTTTAAAGAATTTACTTCACAAAATGTGAGACTATTGTCATATGATGGCTGGATGGATTTATTAAGTGCAATTTACCCCCCCACCCAAAAAAAAGTCACCAGTTTTAGGGGGAATTAAGGGGAACAAAGCTAAAATCTGACTCGAAATCAGGACACTTGAGAGCTATGCACTATAGGATTGCTCTCATCCCATGCAAAACGGGCAGCGACAGCACCTGAGAAACAGAAAATCCAAAAGCCAAGAACACACTTAAGGAAACAAAAACTATTATCTATAATTGTTGGTAAATGTATATCATTCACATGTAGAAACCACGGAATGTAAACATGTCATTGCCATCAAAAAATACAAATATAGTTTACATCATACAATACAATTATAATTGTATATAATTTGAGCACCAAAATGGAAATTTGCTGGGCTTAAAATGCCCCACAAGGGCAGCTAGCCTAGTATTTACCTAGGATCCTAAATCGTACTATTATAACTATCATATCGCCACTGAAATAGAACATGTCAACATATTTAGAGTCTCATATATAAAACACCATTAGATGCGCCCCTAAACAATGACAAAGAAGACAAAACACAACAATACATAAACATTGAAATGCTGACAAAATTTCAACGTCAGCTAAACGAAAAACAAAATATTACACAGACATGCATCTGGAGCATTTCTCCTGGGCCTCCGCTGAAAATTGGCTCATTCCAAGTCGGACTTTCCTGATTAACAAATGCAAAATAAATAAATAAACATAAAACAACAGGATGCAGAATGTGAAGTGTATCAAAGAAACAGCAACATTCCTATATGCTGGACTTCATGGTTTTCTACTGCTTATCTTGCACATTATAAAACTACTATAGCATACATACCAGATATCACCAAGAAAAGAGTAAAAATATGTAAGTCACTTCAGTCTCAGTCAGCTATCCGCTCAGATTAGTGTCTTTCACTGTCCATGTCTGTCTGATCGAACGAAGTTGGGATGACTGCAAACCAAACAAGTTAACTCACTTAACTATCTGCTACTGATTGTTTCTCGCTCTTTTCCCAGTAAAAAAAGCCCGGGAAGAGAGAGAGAACCAATCAGTAACATTTCAGCCTATCCACGTCATGCACGTGACTGCGGACGTGGCATAGCAAGCCCCTTCCACTTCTATGGGGTTAGAAACCACATAGACTTCTGGCCATCACACTGATGCCTTCGTTCCTTAATCCAAACTGCTTTTACAGCAGTCTGGATTTTCAGAAACTATACATTTTTTTTTAAATCTGGAACTCTGCGAGCATGTGCAGTTCGAATTCTGGGACTTCAGCGAGTCAGTTGGACTCGCAGCTACGTAAGCAGCCATCTTAAAATAAATTATAATTTATTTTTTTCAAAATGTTCTTAATTTTTCTGGGGGGATCGCAGTCCAATGGGACGAGCCACCATTACCTTTCAGTATACGGACCTTCTGTCATTAGTATGTCGCAACCAGGAATGAGGTGTGCAACTATTTCCAATTCCGTTTTACAAAAACCTACATTTGCCCGTTTCTCCCACATGTTCAATGGATTTTGTAAACCAACATGTACGTAAGGCCACTATCTTGGGCCACCAATACTAACCCTTCATCTCTTGTTTTAAATTTGCCTCTCCTTAACCATTCCTGCATTCATTCCTGATCAACACGAGATTCTTCCAGTTTTCTATATTTGCAACTATATTTATGCATTTTCCACATTCCTTGCCTTCTCATCTGGTCCTTTACCTTATATTCTTTTTTTTTTTTTTTTTTTTTTTTTTTGGTACAATCAGTTGCTGCCTGATTTTTATCTACTTGTGGTTTGATTTCCATTCCTGCTTGATGCCTGTATACTTCTCCTAGCCAAAGCAGGGAAGTCGTCTTAGATTTATTTTCCTCAGGTTACAAAACTTTCACAATGTTTGGATCTTGTGAGATCAGCAGACGTGTGGAGTCCCAAGACTGCAGATCTATACATGTAATCAATTTCAAGGAGGCCCATCCTGCCTTCAGAATGGGGAATATATAATCTTGGTATGCACTGATTTTTTATAAATCATTTGGTGAGCAAGATGCATCCTTCTTGTTTAGGACAGGAAGAGCAAATTGGTTTATAGTTTGGATTTTGTTCCTAGATGTCAACCCTGTTTTCAGCATTAAGTCTTCTAAAATATTCCTTACCAAGTTGTATTTGTAATTGTTCATGTTTTATTGTTGATCCTTTATCAATTCCCAAATATTTATACACCTCTTGCTCTAGTTCTTTTACATCACATTCTTGTCTCAAACTGCTGTTTTCTTGCTGCTGTTTTCCTGCTTTAAAGGTTGCATTTGCACATTTATCAAGACCAAATGACATTTTTATATAATCTGAAACAGTTTTGACAACTTGCAGTTGTGCTTTCAGTTCCTCGTCTGATGAACTATACAGTTTTAAATCATCGACAAAGAGAAGATAAGAAGTCTTTACACTTTGTTGTTTTCTAGGAGCCCAAATATAGCCATGACCTAAGCTGTTAAGTAGACAGCTTAATGGGTTAAGGGCAAGTCAGAATAGCAGCAGTGACAGAGTCATCCTGGAATATGCCCTTTGGATTTTTATCCCTGGAATAATAATCTGCCCTTTATCGTGGTTTAATTGCAAAGTGGTCTACCACTGTTGCATTGTCACTGTAATGTAGTTGATCAGTGTAGGATGCATCTTATATATTTTTAAGCACTCATTGATCCATGAATGTGGGATACTATGAAATGCTTTTTTGTAGTCAATCCATGCCATACTTAAATTCTTCCCCTTTTTACAGTTCTCCACTATGACTTTAACAATAAATGATCCTTTGCTCCATATGACTTTCTTTTATTGCCCTTTTGTTCTATTGCCATGATTGAGTTTCCTTCTAAATGACTATAAACTCTGTTGGCATCAATTCCACTGTATAGTTTTATATATCATCGGAAGGCAAGTTATTGGGTCTATAATTTTTAGGGTAGCTTGCAGGTTCACTCTTAAGTACAAGCACTGTTTTTCCTGTTGTTAGCCAGGCTGTTGTCTGTTCGGGGTGTACATATAAATAGTTCTTACTCATGGTTAAGTTTTCATGCAAAGATGTTAATACTTTTAACCAGAAGTTAGGTACTGCATCTGGGCCTGGTGTTTTCCACTTAGAAGCTCTTCTTACCTTTGTTTCAATCTCTTTGGCTGTTATTTCATCCAATTTCATATTCTGTACCTTTAAACTTCTTACACTTTCTTTTACTACTTCTATCCATTTAGCATCTTTGTTATGTTCCATAGGATCTTCATAAATAATTCTCCAAAATGTGTCTATTTCTTCTTTTTTGGGTGGTCTTTCAATTCATTTTACCCCCCCCCCCACATTCTCTATATAAAATTTTCTGCCCGTGCTGATATTTTTAGTTTATTTGTGATACTGCATGATAGATCCTGATCCGTTATAATATTGCACATTGCTTTTATCATGTCTGTCTTTCTGAGTATTTTTGTTTTGATCTGTTCCCTCTTCTACACTCATCTAACAGTGACAGTTCTTGTCTTAGTTGCTCTATATGTTTCTCGATTTGACACTACCATGACTGTATTCGAATTCTCCCCTTTCTCTCCCTCATTACCCTGTGTTCTTGTGGTAAAACTTTATCGGTTATTAATTTAGCTGCACAATAATATATCCTGTTTACTTCTGTTATATCAGATGGATCTCTATGGACAGTCCTAATTGCTGTGCTCATTTAACAAACTTCTGACTTTTTGTGTTTTATTGATCTTCTGCAGTCTCTTTCTTTCATTGACCTTAATATGTCTATCTCTATTAAGTCAAGCAACTCTTCTCTTAGCTCGTTTTCTTCTAAAATGAGGGCACACTTTTTGTTTCCAATTTCCTGTGGGCATTCTATAGAAAATTCTATTGCATCTTCCTGTGGCACACTCTTCAGTTTCATCCTGTGCCATCCATTGCTCTGTCATATGGGAACTCACTGGCCTAGCACTCCTCAACATTAACTGTGTCAATGTTTACACAGTTTCCTGTTCCTTCCCTTGCTGTCCAGCTTCAAGTGAATGTTTGTACTGGTTTCATGTGGAAGGCTCCAAAATATCACACGGCACCTGAACAATTGCCTCCCATTCCACTGGTTTCCCCTTAATTTGGAAGTCCATTGCTCTAGCCTGCTGTGGTGCTTTCTGAATTAGATTTTCTACACTGAATCCTACACTTTAGAGGTACTCCATAACCCCAGTTTATATTTCTTAAACTTCTCCATTACTAATCTCCTTTTCTACTTTTCCACTTTGTCTTCTTATTTTTTGTATTGTAATGTTTTCCATGTCTGGATTCCTTTGCCTGTATTTCTCTTCAAACATCTTGGTGCTGTTCTTTCTTCTTGATTCGTTTTACTGTCTCCTTTGCATAGATATTACACCTATAGGGGGGAGGTTGGTATAATGGCTGAGGTGTTTACCTTACAGACACAAGGTGCATGGTTTGATTCTCACTTGGCGTAATTGGCTAGGCTTAAAATGGCCCACAAGGGCAGTTAGCCTAGTACTGAACTATGAACCTATAAATCTCTTTCCTTCTCGTGTCCATATTTCTTCTTCATATGTCTCCTGATCTTCCTGTTTCTCCTTACTTTGGGGACTCTTTCCATCTGTTGTGATGTAATCTGTGTTAGACCTTCTACAGAAAATCTTTCACTTCGCAGGCATTCTTCCTATAAGTCTGAATATATTTTATTTTGTTCAACATATTTCTCCATTGTATTAATCTTTGTTGTTCACTACCAGACTTTATGCCTAGAATTTATATTTCTTACTTATTAAATTACTTTCCTTCTGCTGAATGTCTTCGTCCTTTACCTTTTTCCTTCATTAATACTCAAACCTATCAATTTTACATTTTTAGTTAGTGTCTTAACAGTGGCTTTCAAAGCTTCTTCATTTTTGGCTACCATTAATAAATCATCTACAAAAGAAAACATTGGAAGAATTTGCATTACTTCTGTTGTACAACAACTATCTTTCTTTAATGTCATATTTACTTTGTTAACAACTGGATTCCTTACTAAAGCAAACAGTATACTACTTGCTGGACATCCTTGTTTTATGCCTGTTTTTATTTCAAATTTTTCACTTATCTATCCATTTACTATTGATCTTATTTTATTTTTATTGTACACTGAAAGCAAAACCTTAATTATTTTTCTATTTAAATCATATTCTTCTAATATTTTCCATAGTACTTCATGCTGTATTTTATCAAAAGTTTCTCTACTTAAATCATATTCTTCTAGTATTTCCCATAGTACTTCATGCTGTATTTTATCAAACACTTTACTAGCATCTCCTATTAAAAAATTTAGCTTCAGCTTTTCCTATTATCACCTCTTCTACTGTTTCTCTTATAATCATTAAGAGATGTCCTCCTATTCATCTGTTGCAGTATTCTAACATAAGGGAGTTGCATGCCAAGGTGACGGCCCGACATCTGCCAGTATATCAGTCTTTTACAACCTAGAGTGCGCAGTACGTCTGATGTAGGCCACTAATAGACATCGGCCATAAAAGAGATGTATGTACGCACCACCATCAAAAGTAGAACTGAAGTCCCAGGAGGAGAGACGGTCTAAAGGAATGAGGATAAATGTATCCAAGAAAGCCAGGAAATGGGGGAAAGGAAGGTGGGATGGAATAATACAACAGAGAGGAGAAGGAGGACATCTATTGTTATGGTTAGTTCTTACACAACTAATCTATGTTCTTCTATTCATCTGTTGCAGTATTCCTAACATAAGGGAGAGTACAAAAGCTCATGTAGAAAGGGAGGAGGAAGTTGTAGAGGAACTTTCCATGAAGCCATGGAGAATGGCCCTGGCAAACCCTACCCTGGATCTGCAGACGGAATCCAGCTTATAATGTTTACTGAAGGTGTGGACAGATGTCCAAGTAGCTGCTTCTAAGACAAAGTTGGTGTCCAACCCTTTGAGGAAGAAGGAAAATCTTCAAGGTACACCACCCACAAGCTTGCTCTGTGTCAACAGTGATAAAAACACACTTTATTCGAAGAAAAAAAATAAAAGTGATACAAACACGAAATTCCCAGCTGAGATAAGCACTTTCAGCTTCTTAAGCTGAAAGCGCTCATCTCAGCTGGGAATTTTGTTTTTATCACTTTTGTTTTTCTTCGAATAAAGAGCGTTTTTATCTCTGTTGACACAGAGCAAGCTCGTGGTGGTGTACCGTGAAGATTTTCCTACTTTGTTGTACCGCTTTGGGACACCTTTGGCAGTTGGGGTCAGTTAATTTTGTTGAACCCTTTCAGGAAAGCCCCCGATGAAGAAACTGCCTTTGTAGAGTGAGCTTTGACTGAGCCTGGAACAGCTTTACCATGGTGGGAATAGCAAAATGCAATGGATTTGGATATCCAATTGGAGATGGTCTGTTTGGACACAGGCAATCCCAGACCCCTGGGGTGGAATGGCACAAACAGTTGATACGATTTTCTAAAGGGTTTAGTCTTTTTAAGTAAAACCTGAATTGTCCGTGTACATTAAGACTGTATAGGATCCTCTCACTACTGTTCTGGTAAGAGGGGAAAAATATGGGGAGATGAATAGCCTGGTTTGAGGATAATTCATTGACTACCTTTGGCATGAAGAAGGGACTGGCATGAAGGGAAACCCTGTCTTTGTGGAAGGACAGGAAAGGAGGGGACGCTATTAGGGCTTGTAATTCTGAAATCTACCTGGCAGAGATAATGGCCACTAGGAGGATAGCTTTCCCAGTAGTGTGTTTGAGACAGCCAGAAGAAGCTTGTTCAAAAGGGGGCTTGAGTCAGTTTATCTAGCACACAGTTAAGGTCCCAGGGTGGGACTACAGGTCTCCTGGGAGGTCTGATGTGGAGGATGACTTTAAGGAACTGTTTGGCCTCAAATCTGGAAGCTAAGGGTACAGAAAGTGGCAGACAATCAGAGACGGCTGACAGATGTGCTTTTATGGAAAAATAAGCTAAGCATGCATTAAGCAATTCACATAGATATGACAGAACCATGGTGGGGGGGGGGGGTCTGCCATAAGCGGGTCATGATTTCTGGTAAGACACCAAAACATGAATCTCTTCTATTTGGAGAGGTAAGATTTTCTGCTATTAGGTTTCCTGGTCACCTGCAGGATTTGAAGCACGTCTTGAGAATAAAGGTGTCTGAAAGGAATCAGGACTGTGTCACCCACAGGGTCAGTTGGAGGGTCTCCAAGTGTGGGTGGATGAGTGAGCCTCTGTTCTGTGTTAGTAGGTCCATTCTGAGAGGCAACTTGTGGTGACTGCCCTTGGCTAGATGAAGGAGAAAGGGGAACCAGTGCTGTTTTCACCAGTCAGGAGTCACCAACAAGAATTTTTGTTTTGTCCCGTTGAATTTTCAGCATCACTTTCAGAATGAGCGGAAGAGGGGGAAATGCATACAGGAATTTCACCTTCCAAGACATTGATAGGGTGTCCACTCTCTATGCCTGAGAATGAGGTTCGCTGGCACAAAACTTTGGAAGTCACTTGTTCAGGAGAAGGCAAACAAGTCTATTTGTATAATACCTTACTGGTGGACAATCTCCAAGAACACATCTTGAGGCATCTATTTGTGGGCCTGCGTTCTGGATCTTCTCAGAGTGTCTGCCACACCATTCTGAGTGGAAGAGATGTAGACTGCCTGAAGGGGCATTTCCAGTAGGTGAGCTAGATCTCAGGCCTGTAAGGTTAGTCTGCAAAGGAGGTAAGCTCTTGTCCCCCCATCTGTTGATATACCACAGGACTGTCATGTTGTCTGTGTGGATACATAGCCTCTCTGGTCTGAGAAAGGACTGGAAAGTTGGAAGGGCAAGGATTACAGCCTTTATTTCCTTGACATTTATGCAATCTCTCCTCTGAGTGGATGTCCACTGACCCTGGACTGTGTGGTGGTCCACAGCTGCTCCCCAGCCCATGTCCAATACATCTGTATATAGTACTTGAGTTGGTGGCAGTGGATAAATGGGGAGGCCTGGGTTTAGAGACAGACATGTTATCCACTACTGGAGCTCTTTCTTGAGACAGGGTAGAAGAGAGATTTGGAATTCTAGACGGTGGGCATGTTGAGACCACACTGACTTTAGGAACCATTGGAATTTCCTTATGTGTAGCCTTGCTACAGGAAGCACAGGGATGGTGGATGCTATCAACCCCAAAATTCTCAGGAACTGTCTTGCAGACAGCAGATTAAGGGGGAGAATCCCTGCCAAGAGCAGAGAAATCTCCTGTGCCTTGGAAAGTGGAAGACACACCACCATACTCTTGGTTTGAAATCTGCACCCCCCCCCCAGCAAGACATGGTCTAGGGATGGGACCAGGGAAGATTTTTTTTTTAAATTTATGGTGAATCCCATGCTCTGTAAAATGGCAGTTTCATTTCATTTTGTGAAGATTCTCGGGGCAGAAGCTGAGAACTAATAGTGTGAGGATCCCACAGAGAAACATAGGAATTTCCTGTAACTGGGGTGAATGGGTATATGGAGGTAATGATCCTTGATGTCTAAGCATGATAGCAATGCTTGAGGGAGGATGACAGGGAATGGTGTTTGTAGAGTAAGCATACTGAAATGAGGGGACTATGAGAATGTAGTTGAGATAGGAGAGGTCTAGTATGGGTCTCCGAGGACCTTCTTTCCTGGGAACTAGGAATAAGCATGAATAAAAGCCTCCTCCCTCTTGGCCTGGGGGCACATGTTCGATGGCCTTCCAACTTGGCCTGGGGGCACAACTCCAATGTTGCCCTGTCCTAGCAGGTTTTGCAGAACTGTGGGGAAAAAGAGGTTCCGGTTCTTTTGGAGGATGGGATATACCCCTCAAGGGAGGCACCATGTACAAGACCATGAAGTGTCCTCTCTTGATGATGCTTAACACCCAAGAATCTTGTATGATGAGTTCCCACGATGGAAGGGATAGGGTAAGGTGCAGGGTGAGGGGAGTCCAGATTACTTGAGTAGTCACGAGGAGGAGCCCATCCAGTCAGGAAAGGGCTGCTTAGTAAGCTGAGAAGATGATGTAGGAGAAAACTGATCAGTTTTCTTGGGCCTTTTTGGGGGGTTTTGTTTGCAGGGGTCGGGACTGCCTACATATAAAGACCTGTTTTGCAGGGTAATTTCTGTGGAATTTAAGCACAGGGGAGACCAAAGTGTTTTTAAAGTCTTTAAGTTCCTTGCCCTTTTTTGCAGGGATCTGAATAATTCGGCAGGGGGTTTACCAAAAAGAACAGAATTGTATAAGGAGGCATCCATTAGTTTTGGCTTACTGTCCTCAGGGAGGGGCTGTAGCCTTAGCCAGGCAAATCTTAGGGCAGAGCAAGAAGCTGCAGCTCGTGAAGTGGCCTCTACAGCATTGTAGCTACATTTAATGGAATGTCTGGCTACCTGAGAGGAAGTAACAATAAGGGAGGATGCCAAGGCCTTCTTCTCAGAGTCTGGCATATCTGACACAAGCTTTGAAATCTGAGACAGGAGTTCCAGACTACACTCGGTCATGTGGGTCTGGTAGTTCAGAGCTCTGAAGGCGAGGGTGGCTGAGGTATAAATTTTCTTGCCCAGCCTCTCCAACTATTTGCTATCCTTGTCTGAAGGGAGAAGGGAAGTATATAATACCCATAATAATATACCTATAATAACATTGCAAGATTTGCAACAGGAAATCCATTTAGAACCCACCATTGTATAAATCTAAATCAGCTAGGATGGTTAGAACTACAACACCTGATTAAATTTCAACAACTAACCATTGCCCACAACATTCTTTACAAACCTTCTAATACTCCTATTTTATCTAGCCTTATCACCCCCTATAAAAATCTGAAGTCCTTACGCTCATCACACAAACTTCTTGCACACACCTCTAAATCTAATAACAGGGCTGGAAATTCTCTCTTCTCTAATACTGTAAGTAAATCCTGGAATTTTCTCCCTAATGACCTCTCCTCACTCACCTCCTTATCACTCTTCAAAAACAGACAAACTTTACCTCAAATCATACTGGCTATGCCCCTGTACCAAACCAGACTAGTCATCTCTTCAAACTTGACCTTGCCTATCCTGTGCTTACTATCCACTGTTACATCTTCCTTCTTATTATATTTTTCTCATGTCTCCCTTTTTTATACTATTTCTCTCCTCTTTGCATACCTTTTTTTAAGTAAATCCTTAGTAACATCACTACACAACTCACTTCCCTTCTCTACTATTGACTTTACCTGTATGATGTCCCTGTACCTTCAATTTGCACTGTTTATGACTCTTGCCCTCTTTGCACACCCTGAGCTAACCTCTATGCTTTACTGCACATGTTACTGTTGTTTGATTATTTTTTTATATTTTTATTATATTTGCTATTTTTTATTACAATATTTGCTTTTTGTTGTTTGTACTTGTATTTGTATTTTATCGTGTCTTGGAGCTTATCTCCCCGGGCCTCTACTGAAAATGGACATATATCCAGTTAGAGTAGCCTGGTCAACAAATGCAAAATAAAATAAAATAAAATAAATAAAAGTAGAAGGAAGCAACCTGGAGGCCTTAATCAGAGGCTACTGAAATCACAGAAGGGCCTGCTACTGGGGCGCTGAAAATGAAACAGCAGTCCTCGTTGTAATACCTGTCTGGCTTTTTCAGAGCTGGAGGCTGAGAGTCAGGGTGAGTGAAAGTAGATGCAAAACATCTAAAAAGGCTGGTATGACAGGAGGAATAGCTGTAGGGCTAGGGGACTGTACTTGTAGAAGGTCATAACATTTTTGGACATCAAACATGTCTGTTCTATCCCATTTAAAGTGGTCATGCATCCTGGAGATGGTCTCCCCAAAAGAAATTTCCTCCACAGGAGATTCTGTTCCATTTGAATCTTCTTCGGGTGAGGCATAATCCAAGGATGAGGGGATTTGAGAGGAGTAATCCAGTGGATCACTCTCCTCAGATGAGGAATCTTCTTCTGAAGTGACCTGAGGCCTAGGTCTTTTCTTTTGGGAGGTAGGCCAGGCAGGAGGGGAAGCAGGGCGACCTGAGGAAGGCCTAAGCACCATGAAGGCCTTAAACAGGCCTTGTGTGAAAATATGCCATTCCTTCTGAGGGCAGCGTGGGGATGGGACATGTTTCGTTTTTGGCTTCTTCTTTGCTGGGGTATCTATCCAATGCAAAGAAGGCGGGCCAGACACAGGCCTATATTCGATAAGTCTGAGTCAATGTCCTGTTTAACCACGATCTGAGTAAATCCCCTACGGCCTTCCACCACAATAAGCCTGAGTTCCCCCTGGACATCGGGAGTTGATGTCTTTTGTTGCCTTTCTGGACATGCATACGTCTGGTACCAAGGCGGCCTGCGAAAGGGGCTTGGCCTGTGGATCCGGATCCATTACGGCACATCTCCGAGCTGTGATGTGCTTCGGGTGAGACGTCTGTATAGAGAGGAGCAGCTTCAGGCCTAGGTTATTGGCCTTACACTTAACAAGCTCGGTCATTGGGTCCCACGGAGCTTTCCATTGTGCCCATCCCCAACCATAAACATCTTTATTAAACTATCACATATGACCGAGGCAATCTTACATTCATATAAATGAAAAACAACACTGACATCATTTTAGATGCAAATATTATACATCGCAGGCACCATTGAAACAACTGTAGTTGCAAATATTATAAGTCACTTATAATCTATCCAGTCATTGTCAGTTAAGCATTATATGGCTCATTCAAATCTTGCCGCTTAAACTGATCCAACAATTCCCATTTTTTTCTATGTAGTTTCCTCCATTCCTTTTCTAAAGATCCCAATTCCAGTTGTTTCAACTCTGGTACTATATTCATTACTTCTAGTAAAGTTGGTCTAGACTTTGATTTCCATTTTCTAGTAACTGTTTTTTTGGCAGCCACCATAATTAGACTAAGCAAGGCTTTACTATCTTCTAGGCAAGTCCCATTCTGTACCATAGCTCAAAAAAATTATCTGCCCAGTCAATACAATCCGCTCACCCAGCATCTACGACAGAGCGATTCACAGAGAATCCTTGAAGCCAACCAGCTCATTACACTCAAAAAATATGTTCCCAGCCACCTCTTTCTTCTTGCCCATTCTAACTCCAACATTTGCTATCCACCTGACCAAAAATTCTTTGTAATCTACTTGGGGCATAAAAATACCTATGTAAATACTTCCAGACAGTTGTATATTTGGGAGATATACATACATCTCCCATTGTCTCTTTGTGACTTGCTTATCAAACCTCTGTTCCCAATCCTTTCCAAGCTCCTCTGATTGATACTTATAATTATCATGCAATATTTTATATGCTGTACTAATTATTCCTTTTTTAACTGCAGCTTCCTTTCTACATTCTATTAAAAATTCTACCACTGCTAGTCTTTCATTTAGGATCCCCTATTTCTTTCTCTTTGCCTAAACTCCGATTTCAATCCTTGACAGGGATGGCAATCTAAAACCTGCAGTCCAAATGAATTCTTGGCCTCTTTCCTTTGCCAGTTTTCTCCAATAAATTCTAGCTCCCTTTTGCCTATCTGTATCCCTAACCACACCCATCCCTATCGGCAGAATCTCTTTTCTCTATCCTCATGTTGGTTTAGTTCTTAGAATACTCCCTGCTATTTTATGCATATAATACTCTGTATGATTTTTGTTGTTTTCCTAAAAAGTCTGCATCCAAAATCTCAAATCTCTAATTTCTTGAGCCACCTCCCGTATCATCATCACTCCTTTCCACTTTGAAATATAGTTTTCTGCTTGAACTATGTATAATAGCCTTAACTGTGTTGCTCTAAAATACCCCCTCAAATCGAGTAATCCTAGTCCGCCTTATTCTATCGGAAGAATCAGCTTATCCCACTTGACCCTTGCTGTCTTCACTTCCCAGATAAAATCCTTCAACTCATTTTTAATTGCTATACACAGCTTCTCCTCTGGTTGATAAAAATATGCCTGACCTGTGAATAAAACTAAAGGGGCTAAAAACATTTTAATTGCTTGTATCTTATAACAAAGCTTCCAGTTTCTCAATTTTTGTATTATCTTCTGTTTAGTCTCTTCCCACATATCCTCAGCTGCCACAACACAGTCATTTCTAACCCATACTCCTAAATACTTCATTTTATCATGTCCCCATACATATGGATATTGTTGGAACCAATTTTTATGTGGGCACATAATTTGCCTCTACTGCATTTGTTTCAGCTTCATTAAATTTTCCATCATAACAAGATTTGAAACTGTCTTAAAATGTTCCACAACACTAATGTCCCTTTCTGGTTTTGTCATGTACAAAATAACATCATCTGCAAAAAGAACCACCTTTTCCTGACTACCATACCAATTATATCCTTGAATTTTTGAGTCCCTTATTTTCTTTGCCAATGGTTCTAAATGTAATGCAAACAACAAAGAGGAAAGTGGACAAACCTGTCTGGTTCCTCTACTCAAGTAGAAGTTATCAAGGAGGACCCCACCCACTTTAATTTTCAACACCGATCCCTCATATGTAGTCCATATCAACCTTGTAATTGTATGAAGGAAAGCAAATGCTTCCATTGCCCTGTTCATGAAATCCCAGGCTACTCTGTGAAATGCTTTCTCTACATCAAAACCCACTAATAACAGTGGTATTTTCTTACATTCTGCTTCCCTCTAGGATCATCAATGTTCTGTTTATATTGTCAAATGTTTGCTTTCCCTCCACAAAAAGTACAGTTTTGTACCTACCATAAATGTAGATGTTCGAAGATCCACATTGCTGCAGTCCTTACACTTGGGTAGTCCGCTGTCCACGGTCGGCCCGAATATCAAAGTATAAGGCTGACGTCGGTCAGGGCGCATTTAACTGATGTCAGGACGTCAGGGTACAAATGCGCATGACCGGCGTCATATCCTCAGTCTTTTCTTGCCCCAGATGTCAGAAGACCTTAAAAATAAAGGTCAAAACCAAAAGACAGCAAACAAATAACCAACCACCCTTGCACTAACTATATGTACAAGATATACAATATACACAATATGTAAAACCCAACCCACACAACCACCTCCAACTACAGAGGGGAAGGAGGGAGGGTAAATTGGACTGCAGCAATGTGGATCTTCGAACATCTACATTTATGGTAGGTACAAAACTGTACTATGTTCTTCATCTCACATTGCTGCAGTCCTTACACTTGGGTAGAATCCCAAAGCAGAGGTAAGGGAGGATGGCTAACTATAAGGAAGCAGGAGCTGCCAAAATGCCCTGCAAAACCGCAGTGGCAAAACCAGCCCTGGACTTAGAGTAAAGTGGCAGGTGATAATGCCTAGATAAAGTATGCACAGAACTCCAAGCAGCTGCCTCCAAAATATCCTTGGTTGCCACTCCACTCAAAAAAGCTGTTGAAGTGGCAGTAGCCCTAGTGGAATGAGGCCTAATCCCAGCTGGAACCTCCTTACCATGATGGGAATAACAGAAAGCAATGCAAAACCCAATCCACTTAGAAATAGTTTGTTTTGACACAGGCTTGCCCTGAGAACTCAAAGCAAAAGAAACAAACAACTGCTGAGACTGCCTGAACCCTTTAGTTCTGTCCAAATAATAACGCAACTGCCTGTGTACATCCAAAGTGTGCAAAATCTTTTCCCCCTTATTTTGGGGATTTGCATGAAAAGTAGGCAAATGAATAGTCTGGTTTAAAGCCACACTAGAAACCACCTTAGGCATAAAGGAAGGATTAGTACGGAATGATACCCTATCCTTATGGAAAATCAAGAAAGGCTCAACTGCCATAAGGGCCTGTAATTCAGAAACCCTTCTTGCAGAGGTAATGGCCAACAAAAAAGCAGTCTTCCAAGATAAATATTTCAACTCAGCAGTAGCTGCAGGCTCAAAAGGTTGTAGAGTGAGTTTCTCCAACACAAAATTGAGATCTCAAGCAGGAGTAGGAGCTCTTCGTGGGGGTCTTATATTCTTTGCCCCTCTAAGAAATTGCTTGAACAAAGGATGAGAAAACAATGGCGGGTCGCAATCATAGTGAGCTGAAATTGCTGCAGCATGAACTTTAATAGAAGAGAAAGACAAACCTTTGTCTAGTAACTCAGTAAGATATTGAAGAGCCACACACAAATTAGGCTCAGAAACATCAAAATCTTTTGCAGCACTCCAAAATAAAAATCTCTTCCATTTATCAGCGTACACTTTCCTTGTACTAGGCCTTCTAGCTTCCAAAATAACATTCAAAACTTGCTGAGGAAGTGGAGGCCCATTATGGTTCAAAACAGAATATGCCAGGCTGTTAGGTGCAGAGAGTGAAGCTTGACATTGAGCAAATGGCTGTCCTCCTGTGACAACAGGTGTGGAATCGAAGGCAAAGGCCATGGAGGCTTCCGTACTAGACTCCTTAGTAATGGGTACCAGTGCTGTCGAGGCCAATCTGGAGCTATTAAAATCATCCTTGGCTTGTCCTGTCTGACCTTCAGAAGTACCTTTGGGAGGAGAGGCAGAGGTGGAAAGGCATACACATGAAGATTGCTCCAATTGAAAGAAAGAGCATCCACTCCCCAAGCTGTGGGATGAAACCTTTTCGTGCAAAACTTTGGCAGCTGATGGTTCAGTGGAGAAGCGAACAGATCTATGTCTGGAGTTCCCCATGACACTGTCAATTTCTGAAATACATGAGGATCCAATTTCCACTCGTGGGGATCCATAATTGCTGCTCAACACATCTGCTAAGGAGTTCTGTGCTCCTGGCAGAAACCTTGCCTGAAGATTGAGCTGTAAACTGAGAGCAGTCTCCCACAAAATCATTGCTTGCCTGCATAGAGGATAAGAATGCGTTCCCCCTTGCTTGTTGATGTACCACATGACAGTTGTGTTGTCTGTTAGAATCAACACCTGTCCTGGAAGAAGGAATTCCTTGAAAGCTATTAATGCAAACTGGACTGCCAACATCTCCTTCATGTTGATATGTAGATGTTGTAGTCTGACAGGCCACTTGTTTTGTATCCACTTTCCATTTAGATGAGCTCCCCAAGCTTTGTCTGAGGCATCTGTCGTTAAAATCTGACTTGCCACTGGCCGGGTCACAGAGAGTCCCTTGTTTAGGTGACATTCCTGAGCCCACCACAAAAATTCCTTCTGAATGCAAGGTATTATTTGAATGACAGTGTCCAGATCCTGGCAGTGCTGTGTCCATACATTTTTGAGATACCATTGTAGCTTCCTCATATGCAGTCTGGCATTGGGAAGCACCAGAATACAAGATGCCATGAACCCTAAGGCTTGAAGGACTGTCCTTGCAGTCAGCCCGGACTGATGAGATAGTTGATGGAAGTAAAGGGATAGACTCTTTTGTTTGTCCGGGGTTAAAAAGGCCATCTGGGCTGCTGTATTCAGTCTCACACCCAGAAAGCACATGTCTTGAGAGGGTACTAGACTGGACTTTATTTCGTTCACAGAATACCCTAGGCATCTTAGCACTGCTATCACATATTCCAAATGACGAAGAAGCTCTTCCCTTCCTTGAGCCAGAATTAGGCAGTCGTCCAAATAAGGATAGATCTGTATTCCTTTTAGTCTGAAGAAAGCTATCACTGGAGCCAGAACTTTCGTGAATACTCTGGGCGCAGTAGATAAGCCAAAGGGCAATGCAGAGAACTGATAGGGAGAAGTCCCAGCTCGAAAACGCAGATACTTTCTGCAACTGAGTCTGATAGGAACATGAAGGTAAGCCTCCTTGAGATCCAAAGTTACCATCCAATGATCTTTGCCCAGCAGAGGTAAAAGCTGCTGCAACGTCAACATTTTGAACTTGGGAATGTCCAGATAAGTGTTGAGGATAGATAAATCCAAAATTGGTCTCCACGTGTTCCCCTTCTTTGGTACTAGGAACAGGCGAGAATAAAATCCTAGGCCCACTTCTGGCAGAGGGACTGGCTGTATGGCCCCTAGTTGGAGCAACAGAGAAACCTGTTTGTGAGCCTCTATTCTTTGTTGAGGAGGAACGTCTGGCATGCCTTTGAAAGGAGGCAAGGTATGGAAATAAAACCTGTAGCCATGGTGTATGATATCCAATACCCATCTGTCCTGGGTAATTAAACTCCAATTTTCTTTGAAAAGTGCCAACCTTCCTCCCAAAGGTGCTGCCAGACGAGCAGGCTCTGGCAGCTGAAAAGGTAAGTCATTGGGTCTGCTTACGAAAGGACTGACCCCTGCCCTCACCCGAAGCCTGTGCAGGAGAACTCCCTGTTCTAGGCCTGAAAGAGCCCTGAGCTCTGCCCTTACCACGTCTAGATCTACCCCTAGACTGGGAATCATAAGAAGGATACGTCCACCCCTTAGTAGGCCAATTTCTACTAAACTTTGGAGGCTGGACCTGCAAAAAATCTTTAACAGTCTGCATAGACTTAGCCTTGTCTTCCATTTTCTTTAAGACTGTCTCAACAGGAGGACCAAACAACACGTCAGATTGTAAAGGAGCATCTAAAATCCTTGTTTTAACATGTTCAGACAAATTCTGATCCCTCAGCCAGGCGTGCCTGCGAAGAACAGTCCCAGTGGCAGCCACCCTAGACGAGGCCTGTACAGCATCAAAACCACATTGCAAAGAATGCTTACCCACCTGTTCAGAAACATGTACTAAATCTTGCAACTCTATACAATCAATACCTACTGCCAGAGCATCAACCTTAGACTTCAATTGTGAAAGGAGATAGTTTTGGTATTTCAACATGTGAAACTGGCAATTCAGAGCCCTCATAGCAAGAGTGGAAGAAGTATAAACTTTCTTTCCCCATCTATCCAAGGCCCTAGCCTCCTTGTCTGTAGGAACCGGATTCTTAACAACAGAAGCCTTAACACCCTTAGGCCCCTGGCTAACAGTTTCTGGGTCTGCCCTAGGACTCTTAAAAGATACTTGTGAACTTCAGGCACCCTGTAATACCTATCCGGCTTAACAGGAGCAGGAGGCAAAGAATCAGGATTAAGAGAAGCCTCTGTAAAAACATCTTCCACTACATCCAAAACAGGAGGTATAGCCAAAGGCCTATGCTGGGGTAAAACAGAAATTCCCTAAGCCGTTTCCTGGAATCAGAGAAGTCCTGACCTTCCCACTTAAAATGCTCCCTCATGGAATGAAGAGTTTCTGAAAAGAAAAATCCTCAGGAGGAGTAGCAGAAGGAGTAGAATCATCCACATCAGAATCAGAATAAGGAGAGTACTCCTGCAAGTCTTCAGCCGAAGACTCTGAAACATCTGAAGCTTGCTCAAAACCCTCCAGCTCAGGCTCCACCCTAGGTCTCTTAGCAGGAGGGGGCATAGAACCCCTAATCAAAGTAATCAAATCTTCTGCCATTTTAAGCATATGCTTCTTGGGCATAGTACCTGAAGAGCTAGGGGTAACACCAACTGAAGCTAAACCTGGCCTGCCCCTGGGAGAAGCCTTAGAAACAGAAGGAGAGGGCCTAACCACCTTAGGAAGGGAGGGGAGTATAGTAACCTGAGAAGCCCCCTCAGCCTGACTTGCCTCCTGAGAGGCCACATCTTGCAATAATAAGGTCCCACTCTGGGAACACAAAGAAATCTCCGGTGGAGCCACCGGCTCCACCGACACCTCTAAAGAACCGGCGTCTTTCGGTACAGACGGTTCTTCTAACCTAGGCTTAACTGCCTTGTCCTTGCGCTTCTTCGAGGAAGCGGGCGTCGGAGCATCCGACGGCATTTTATAATTGCACCGCTTCCCAAAGACTAACCTTGCACAATCCAACCTTCTCTTTATAGTGCGTTTATTAAATCTAGCACAAGAGCGACAGCCAACAACGTCGTGCTCAGGCCCTAAGCAAGGAATACACAAAGTATGATAATCTCTATGCGGTATCTGTTTCCCACAAGAAACGCAATTATTAACTTTTTCTGACATCCGGTAAATGACTGAGGCAAGAAAAAACTAAAATATTCCCCAAGGGGTACTTAGCCAACTTTGAACTCGGTCTGAAACTTCTAAATCGAAAAATCTCAGAACGCCAACCGGCACTTGCAATGCTGCTTCTGCATCGGACCATGCGGCAAAAAAGACTGAGGATATGACGCCGGTCATGCGCATTTGTACCCTGACGTCCTGACATCAGTTAAATGCGCCCTGACCGACGTCAGCCTTATACTTTGATATTCGGGCCGACCGTGGACAGCGGACTACCCAAGTGTAAGGACTGCAGCAATGTGAGATGAAGAACATCCACACTGATCCATATCTATCAATTTTGGTATCACCTTTGCCATTCTTTTAGCCATTACAGACACAAACTTTATAATCATGGCTTAGTACTGAAATGTGCTTGTATGAAGCTGGATCTGATAGATCTTAACCCTCTTTAGGTATTACCGTTACCACTGCCTTCTTCCAGGATGCTGGTACTTATTCTCTTAAAATACTGTTAAACAAAACCTTCCAGATCGTTATTAGTTTTTTTCCTCCCAAAGGAATACCATTTATTCTTGGGGACTTTCCTGTAGATTGGATATACATAGCCATTTTTATCTCATCTCTTCCTGTTAGTAATTGAGCCTCATCTACCTCTAACCTTGGCATATTTAATTCTTCCATAAACATTTTTATTTGTAGCTTTTGATTTCGGTATTTCTCTTCTTTATACAAACTTTTATAAAAAGTTTGAAATATTTCTGATACTTCTACATGATTTCGTTATCTTCCTTGTTATAGGCTCCCTAAGCTTGGTGACAAGCCCTTTCCACTTTCTGTTGCCTGAGTCATTGTGATAAAAGTTTTTGTGCTCTGAAATTATCATCAAAAAACAGTTGCTTAACAGCAATCTTTCTAAACTTGTGCATATTATCAAGGTAATCCCTTATTTTTTTATTTAGCATTCTGCAGTTGATCCTTTTCTTGTTAGGAGAGAGTACCCCTATTTTGCAATAACATTTGTCAGTCTCTCAGAATAATTCTTGTTCCTTCTCAGCCATATCTCCCTTTCCTTTATTTCCAACCTAGTTTAAAACTCCACTTTAATTTTATCCCACTTCCTAGCTATATTTTCAGAAGAAATTTCTATCTTTTCCAGTAGCTCCTGAATTAATTCCAAAACATATTTCTTAAATTCCTCTCTTTTCAGCCAATAGGTGGGAAACCACCAGTGTCTCATTTTTATTTCATTACCTTGCATTTCTATTTCAGTTATTGGCACATGATCTGAAATAGTTATTGTGTGTGTTTCAAGAGCTTCAATTAAATGCACATGTTCCTGTGATATTTAAATTCTATCTAGCCCAGCCCAGTTTTTGTATCTTGGAGAATAATATGTAAGATTCACTCTGAACTCCTAGCACTGGATTCACATCTTCCATGCCAAACATTTCATAAAATTCTCCAAACATCATCCCTCTTTCGTTATGTGTTCCCTTCTAGGCCCCTCAGGCACATCTTCACTGTTGCAAACCAAATTCCAATCTCCACCTATGAGTAATATTCCTTGCTGAAAGCTGATTATTTCTCTCTCAATGTTCTTAAGCTCCATTACAGCAGTTTTAGGTGGAATGTAAATGCATGCCAGTATAATCTTCCTCTCTTGCCAGTAGACCCTTAATACTGTACATCTTCCATTATTATCTTTCCCCCCCCTCTTCTATCACTATTGGAGCTCCTCTTGCAATTAATACAAGTAGTCCTCTTTTCCTCTGCCCCAAATATTCTGCTGAATAACCATTCTGAAAAAAACTTTCTTTATCAAATTCATATATTCAGTTCTTTCCAGGTGTGTTTCATGTAGCAAAGCTATTTTCACTCTACAATTTTTAATAAAATTCACTACTCTTTCATTTTTCTATCTGTAAGATAATTTAGATTGAAAGACATTACAGAAAGCAACATTTTCTTGCAAACTTATTACCACCAACTTTTATGTACAACTGCTTTTTTGTTAAATGTCTAGTTCTAACTTTTATGTTACATGCATATACAGTTTGGCAGGTTGGTCTTTTATACAGTTGTTTCTTGTCATATCTATTTGAGCCTATGCCACATCTTACATACATTTTTGTTTTTTGAAAGCCATCAAACAGAACAACCAACCCTCCAAAACCCCATTTAAACATATTAACTTAATAATAACACACAAAACTATGTACATCTTCAAATACTAAAGTTTTTGCTTCCTAATAACAAAAGTTCTAAGTTGATAGCCACAGAGACAGGCTAGAGTTAACCAAAAAGAAAGGTTAGTTAGGCTAAGATGCATGGTACAGCCTGTGCTACTAGTAGGTGTGCTACTAGTAGGTGTGACTTGATTTTCTCTATCTTTATAGCTCTCCTAGCTGAGAAAACATGTGAATGCTTTCAGTAAATACTTTCTCCAAGCCACTTCTCTTTATCAAATCGTCTTCTAGTGACATGCAAACCAGACACAAAACTAAGGGTACCTTGTTTACCAGAAAAAAGCCTTAAAATATTCAATATTTTCTTTCATTTACATGCTTTCTACTGGATAATGCCTAGGGTCTTAACCCGGTCATTTCCCTAGGCAAGCATGAAAAAAAAGCACACTGATTTTTCTTTTGTGATCCTCCTTTCCTCTCTCCCCCCTTTTTACACTGCAGTGCCTACATTTCTCAAAACTGAACAAAGAAAAGGAGAAGGGAGGAAAAAAAAAAGCACCTGTTTATATTAGTATCCTCATTGCATTAAAAAAAAAACCTGAGAAAACTTTACTTCAAATTTATTGGTTCTGTCTTATCTTTAAAGCCCTCCCAGCTGGGAAACACCCTGACTGCTTTCAGAGAACATTATGTCCTAGACAATTTCTCTTTTCTTTCTTTCTTTTCCATCAGCCAATACCCTTCCACCGGACTGTCTCCAGTTTCTCTTTATCATATTGTCTCCATGGAGACATGAAAGCCAGACAGCCAGTTTCACTTTATCAGATTATTTCCATGGACACATGAAGACCAGCTACAGAACTGCTACAAAGTATACACGCATTTGCTAGAAAAAAAACAAGCCTCATAATATTCAATATTCTTTTTCATTTACTTGCTCTCTTTTAAAACTAATCTGTCTAAGGTCCTTAATACAGTCATCTCCCCATGTAAGAATGAAAAAAGCACATTAATTTTAACTTTGTCATGCCTTTTTAACCAGACATTTTTTTATATTACATTACTTGTATTTCTCAAAACTGTGAAATAAAAACATAGTGGCAAGAAAGCACTAAGAGCTGAACAAAATATTTAATGGATTAAGTGCTTTTGTCAGTCCTTTCACAATGACTTCTTCAGAATAACACATCAAAGTAAAAAACAATATAAAGCCTCACCTACAAGTAATTATACATCTAATTAACCAATTAATCTTTGAACTTCTACTAACATTTAAAGTGACAAGTGCATTTTAATATCTAAGCAATAAAGTGCAATAATAAGGTGCATACAAAATTGCATCTATAAAATGTATTACCATACCAAAAACATCCTAACAAATAATTTTGTTTTTTAAACAGGACCATTCATAAAATACACTTAAAAACACCTATGTAACATATAATATATATAAAACAACAACGGATGTATGAGTGCTGTTTGAAACTTTGTTATAGGTGGAATTCAGATTTTAGTTTCAAATAACTGGTTAGGGATACAACCTCATTTAGCCTATGGGGATTTGTGGCATTCACCCTCAGTTGCCACATTAATTCTTTATATTCTAGGAATATATCACTAGGTCCCTCTCTCATTTATTTTTACATGTTCCAAAACAAAGAATTTAAAATTATGCATGGGGAATTTACTAAGATGTTTTGCTGATGCATTATTATTGTCTTTACTTATGTCATATGCATGTTGATATATACCTTTCGCACACTTGGCACAGTGCGATGTATACCACATTCTTTGTACCACAATTACTTTTGTGCCCAGAGCAAACAGTCCCATATTGTGGTATAACTATACTGTCGCCTTCTAGTGTGTATTTACACTGTGAGCAGTGACTGCACTTTTTGGTATAACCACTATTTTGGGATCTTGTCCCCTCTCTCTTCTGTTCCTACATATTCTTAATACTAGTATTCTTCTTATACACTACAATTGGCTTTTCTCCTATCTTATCCTCCACCTGTTCATCATTTTTTAACAAAAAAGAGTTTTTGTACAGTGCCTCTAATTTGTGGAAACTGGGGGGTAAATGTCAAAATCACTGCTCTGTTGAAGGTATTGTCTTTATTGTTCACATTATGTTCTGCTCTATTCCCATTAACTTTCTCTGGTGGGTCAATCTCTATACCCAACCCCAGCAATGGGAAAAAAATGTCCTGTCATTCTCTTATGGGTTACCTCTTGCAATACTGGTAGCACAAATTCCCTTGGGTACCCTCTCCTAACCAACATATCCAAAAGGACATCCCATTCATATAAGAATGTATCCATCTCACTCACCATCCTTGGCAGCCTGACCCCCTGTCCTTTGACCAGGGATCCTTTTTGATGTATAGGGTGGCTGCTTTCAAAGTGCAATAATGTATTTGAATATGTCGGTTTCCTGTATATTGTGGAGGTAAATTTCTTCAAATCTTGTTTTTTCTTACTCTATATATCCAGGTAATTAATATACTCTAGATTGGTGTCCATAGTAAACCTTACAAAAGTAGTGTTAGTATTGAGAAAATTGAGAAATTCATTACGTTGGTCCTGACTATCACCCCACATAATCAGGATATCATCCAGGCATCTGACATAGAATTTGCACTACCTGTACCCATACGATGGGAAAACCTTAGTCTGTTCCCATTGTGTCAATACTATATTTACGAACACAGTGGCACAGGCTGCCCCCATGGCCACTCCTGAAGTTTGTCTGAATAACTGACCCTCAAATAAGATGCAATTATTTTCCAGAATTAATTCCATTAGGGTTTTGAATGCGAGTATTCTAGTGTGCAAAAACTGGACATTACACAAAAAATCATAAAACCATTCAACACCTTCTTGATGAGGTATGACATTGAAAAGGTCCTTCACATCTATTGTCGCCAATATATTAGTATCACAATATAGATCCTAATTTTTCTAAGACAGTCCCGTGAGTCTTTTATAATATGGGAACCCCCACAGGGGGGTTGGTGGTGTCCTTGTGGATCTTCGGGATCCCAAATATTGTTGGAATCCTAGGGTTGGCTTGTGTCATGAACTCGTATTCTTGTTTCTGAATTTGATCATTCATCAATAACTCATATAATGTTGCATCAATGTTCCTGTAAGCTATATTCAGTTGGTTAACTGATGCCTGTTCACAGCCATCTCCATATAGGTGGCTTAACATACTATCCACATATCTCTGCTGATCCATCATCACCAACCCGCCCCCTTTATCTGGCTTCATCACCCTGACAGATTTGTCATTAGTGATACTAAACAATACATTTTTCTCTGCTTCTGTTAAATTACCATCGTAACTGGGGACTTTACGCTGTTTACAAATTGTTCTGATCTCATCGGTGCACATCATCTCAAACAACTGCAAAGTGGGGTGCATGGGGGGTTATATACGCTGGTCGTTTTACATTTCTTAACCTGGTAGTTGTTGCTATTACCATTCATTGTTACACTAAGATGAAGTTTCCTCATATACACCATGAAATCTAATAGTGTTCTATCCACCCTTGCATTTTTTGTAGGTACAATATTAAGTCCTTTTTGGAACAAGTTGGCCCATTCCTGCATTACCTGTATGCTACTTAGGTTAAATATTTTCAAGTCATGGTGTACATTTTCTACTATATTGCAAGTGGTTGTGTTATGCCTGTGCCACCATAATGTGTATCTATCAGTTCCCAGCATTTCCCCTCCCTCTCCCCCTCCTCGCTGTTCCAAATGCCCCTCTCCCTCCCCCATGACCATTCCAGGGACTCCTGGAATATGGATGATGGTTGCTGAAATTGTATTGCAATGTTCTGGATTCTCTCCGATCTCCTGGGGGGGGGGGGGGGTCCCTAAAGGGGCACTTTCATAATTGACAATGTCATCCTGAAAAACATCAGTGTTGTCCCTTCCTTCTCCCTCATGCAAAGAACCATCATCAATAATTTCTACTGCTTCAAGATTATTGGCTGAATTACCCTTAGGCAGGGGGTAAGCCTGACCCTGTTCATATTGCCTTCTGTCTCTCAAGTTTTTTTTTTTTTTTTCCCTTAATGTTAACAATATTCTTGTCTACATTAACAAAAATAGCTTTATATTCACTCATTGTCATTGGAAAACAGAGGTCTTGTTTTATCTGCTCATCCAACCTACTCACAGCATCTTTTAAAAGATTAAATTTCTTGTCATCGTCTTTCAATAAAAGCTCTAAAACCCACATCCATGTCTGTTAAACATATTTAATAAGTCAGTGTGCAGTTCCGATCCATTAACCAAACCACTGGGGAACTTTCAACATCTAAGACCCTTTGGAATCTGTTCCCGTGTGAGACATTCTCTTAAATAATCGTTTTCAACCTGTAGTTTCCTTAGCTTGAACACTTCTCTCTAAAATCTTAAGTTTTTGATCTACAGTACCTTGCACCACAATTGGTGTTGATAAACCAAAATCCCAATGTCCATCTTTGTCAATCCAATCAAAAATGTTAAATTCCTGCTGCGACTCGCTCCTGTTGTTGAACAAGCTACCCTGAGCCTGTCCGTTGCTCACCTCCATATTATCAGCATTTCCTGAAAGATGATTGCAGAAATATGGACTCCTCTGCCCTGGAGGAATGCCTGCCCATTGATGCAATCGAGAGAGACATGCCTCCTTCACCCTGAGGCCCAAAGATGATCGGGAAAGCATTTAATCTCCTTCTGAAACCAATCAGTTGTTGGGTCAACACCCCAATGAGTGATGACAGGTTCCCTATGGCTCTCGCCAACTCGTCGGTGGAACCCCCAGCTCCAAGTACTATTTCCGAGCCTCTCTCTATAAACTGCCACAAACCACTATTCAGTGCAAAACCAAGAAATAAAAACACAGTGGCAAGGAAGCACTAAGAGATGAACAAAATATTTAATGGATTAAGCCCTTTCGTCAGTCCTTTCACAAGGACTTCTTCAGAATAACGCAAAGTAAAAAGCACAATATAAAGCCTCACCTACAAGTAATTATACATCTAATTAACCAATTAATATATGAACCCCTAACTACTAACATGTAAAGTGACAAGTGGCATTTTCCTATCCAAGCAATAAAGTGCAATACTAAAGTGCATACAAAATTGCATCTATAAAGTATATTCCCATACTAAAAACAGCTTAACAAATAATTTTGTTTTTTAAACAAGACCATTCATAAAATACACTTAAAAATACCTGTGTAACATATAATATGTATAAAATAACAATGGATGTATGAGTGCTGTTTGAAACTTTATTATAGGTGGAATTCAGATTTTAGTTTCAAATAACTGGCCAGGGATACAACCTCATTTAGCCCAGGGGGATTTGTGACATTCACCCTCAGTTGCCACATTAATTCTTTATATTCTAGGAATATATCACTAGGTCCCCCTCTTTCATTTATTTTTACATGTTCCAAATCACAGAATTTAAAATTATGTATGGGAAATTTACCAAGATGTTTCACTGATGCGTTATTATTGTCTTTACTTATGTCATATGCATGTTGATATATCAGTGTTCTAAAGGTGTTTTTGGTTTTCCCAATAGAATATCTTTCACACATTTGGCACAGTGTGATGTATACCACGTTCTTTGTACCACAATTACTTTTGTGCCCAGAGCAAACAATCCCAAAACATGCATCATTTTAAATATGTTAGTAGTTAGGGGTTCATAGATTAACTGGTTAATTAAATGTAAAATTACTTGTAGGTGAGGCTTTATATTGTGCTTTTTACTTTAATGTGTTATTCTGAAAAAGTCATTGTGAAAGGACTGACAACAGCACTTAATCCATTGAATATTTTGTTCATCTCTCAGTGCTTCCTTGCCACTGTGTTTTTATTTCTTGGTTTTGCACTGAATAGTAATTTCTCAAAACTGTACAAGAAAGAAAGAGGGCAGAAAAAGTAAAACAGCAGCACCTGTTTACAATCCCAGTTACACTTAAAAATAGCACGCAAAGAAAACCATACACCACAAATACAGTAGTATTAAAAAAGGAAAATATTTTCTTTATTTACAGTTGGCTTTCTCTCCTCTCTTCCCCTCCCCAAAACATTTTTACAAACATTAATGACATGAAATAGGGCAAATACTTTAGAGTCCCCCACAAATCCAAGAAATTCTGAAAAAGTCCAATATTTCCAGATTTTCTTGTTCTATTATATTTCACAAATATAATTACTGCACTGTAATCCTGCATTGTTACTGGTTTTATTACTGTTCTTCTCCATCACCCAAATCCTGTTTCTGTTTCATTTCCAACATACTCTTGAGACTTCTAGTCAACTCTTGTGCTCCCTTCTTTCTCTCCATTTTCCGTTGAAATACTGGGAAAGGTTTCACAGGTACAGTCTCTCTGTGGTCTTTCTTACCAGAAGAACAAGAAGCAGAATCTCCTTCTGTTTCACAGCTCACTTTTTGTTGGACAGACTTTTGTATTTCCTCCTTAGCATGCACTTTATCAACAAATGATTTTGTCCCTCCAGAGAAGAATAGTTTAAAGACAGCTAGATGCAGCAAGCTTGAATCTCACACCTGCGTGTCGACATTCCATGAATAGTGGAATTAATTTATTCACTGTACATCAGGCAGAAGACGAGTAATTCTCTACAATGTGCTGTCTCCCACTTTTAGTATTTTTGTCCTTCTGCCACAGGTTTGTCAAAATCAACTCCTTGTGGTGGTAGGATTGCATCTTTATATTGAAGGTACAGGTTGCCTTCTTATAACTAGGTTTAGAGGAGGGTCTATATCACATAATCGAATCACGGAACATCGAATGCTCAAATAAGCGAACGTTCACATAATCGAATACTGTATTGTGGGGGGCTGCACCCCCCATATCCCCCGCCAAATATATATTCATAGTCCGAGGTCGCACTACAGTGAGGAAAGGGCAAAATTCACGATCTTCACTGTAATGTGAAATAAATCCAGGAACTTTGATGATGTGAAAATTCGCTCATTTGAGCTTTCGATGTTCCGCGATTCGAAGTTATGATATAAACCCTTTCGAGGGCACACACTATGTGGCCTTTCAACTAACAACTCCTGTTCCTGTGGAATACAAGTCCAGTTGCTTATTTGTGCTTTCATAAAATCAATGTAGTGTGTTTCTTCCAACTTCTCTGGTACAGCTGAAACTCTCAGGTTTTCCCTATGTACTCTGTCCTCTAATTATATTATTTTTTGAAACCTCTCTTCCTGAGCAGTCTCATATTCAGCCAGCCTTTTCTTCATTTCAACCTCTGATTTTTGCAGCTTTATCATCTCATCTGAATATCTGTTTCCATTCCATTTTTCCAGCCTTTTGTTGTTTCTGTTGATATACACCATCAGTGTTTTGTTTAGTTTAACCAGGTCTGTATGTAGCTGTCTCATATCCTCCTACAGGTTACTGGAATTCATGTCCGATGGTTGCATTGCTTTTTGCTGAACAGCTGCAGAACTTTCCCCAGTCAGTGTTTCTTCCTCACTTTTTTTAGCCGATTTTTTTCCAGGTCTACTGTATTTCTTTATTCCTGGCATCCATGCAGTACATTTACTTGTCAGCAGTTACTGAAATTTACCCATAAACACATGTCTACTGGCCTTCTTTGCTGAGTTTCTGTTTTCACACTGAGAGAGCTAAACACAAGCTGCTACTCAGTGTGCAGCCATCGTGGAAGTCCCTTTCCATTGCTCTCTTGGCTAAAAGCTTAAGGCACTGATTTTCTAAACAGATCTTGACGGTTGATAACCGACTTTGGAGGCTCTTGGGTACAAAAGACTGACAAATGGAGCAGTTTTTGTGATCATGTTAGGGCCCTGAGACAAAAAAGGCACTGGGAGTGACTATCCTTGTGTGGAATCTGTCCTGCACAGTCACACTTCCTTTCTTGGATGACATTAACTTCAATAAAAGACAAGGTAGCAGAAAACGACAAAAAAGGTTTCCAAAAAGGGGCACTTATCTTAAAGCAGCAAGCGACATCCAGGACTAGAGATCTGACTGGCGGCAAAGTTCTGATGGTGGTGCACTCGTACATCTCTTTTATGGCTGACATCTTATAGTAGCCTACATCAGATATACCACAGACTCTAGGTAGTAAAAGACTTTGGTATACTGGTGGAGGCTGGGTCGTCATCTTGGCAGACAAATCCCTTACGAATACTGCAACAGATGAATAGGACATCTCTTAATGATTATAAGAGAAACAGAAGAGGTGATAGGAAAACCTGAAGCTAAAATTTTAATAGGAGATGTTAGCAAAGTGTTTGATAAAATACAGCATGAAGTACTATAGGAAATATTAGAAGAATATGATTTAAGTAGAAAAATAGTTAAGATTTTGCTTTCAGTGTACAATAAAAATTAAATAAGATTAATAGTAAATGGATGAATAAGTGAAAAAATTGAAATAAAAACAGGCATAAAACAAGGGGGTCCAGCAAGTAGTATACTATTTGCTTTAGTAATGAATGCAATTGTTAATGAAGTAAATATAACATTAAAGAAGGATACTGTACAACAGAAGAAATGCAAATACCTCCAATATTTTCTTTTGCAGATGATTTAGTAATGGTAGCCAAATATGAAGAAGTGATGAAAACAGTGAAGACACTTACTAAAAATTTAAAATGGATAGGTTTGTATATTAAATAATAACTAATGGACTAGGACATTCAGGTATAATAGAAGGAATTCAATTTAAAAAGGAAGAAATAGAAATTCTAGGCATAACATTCGGTAGTGAACAACAAAGATTAATACAATGGAGAAATATGTTGAACAAACTAAAATATATTTTGGTGTACATTCAGACTAACATATAGATTGTGCAAAAACTACCTTTAAAGCAGGAAAACTGTAGCACCAAGAAAACGTCAGTTTGGGACAAGAATATGACATAAAAGAACTTGAACAAGAGGGAGTGTATAAATATTTGGGAATTGATGAAGGATCAACAATAAAACATGAACAAATGCGATAAAACTTGGTAAGGAATACTTTAGAAGACTTAAATTAATCCTGAAAACAGCGTTGACGTCTAAGAACAAAATCCAAGCTATAAACCAATCTGCTCTTCCTGTCCTAACTTAAAGTTTTGGAGTGACTGACTGGCCCCAAAACCTGTTGGATAGAATAGATAGGAAAACAAGAAGGATGCTTTATGCTCACCAAATGATTTATAAAAATCAGTGCATACCAAGATTACATATTCCCCATTCTGAAGAAGAGATGGGCCTCCTTGAAATTGAATACATGTATAGATCTGCAATCATGGGGCTCCACACATCTGCAGCCCTCACAAGACCCAAATGTAGTGAAAGTTTTGAAACAGGAGGAGAATAAATCTAAGATAACTTCCCTGCTTAGGCTAGCAGAAGCATATTGGTGTCAAGCAGGAATAGAAATCAAACCACAAGTAGATAAAAATCAGGCAGCAACTGAATGTGCCAAAAAACAAGAGAAAGAATATAAGGTGAAGGACCAGATGAGAACTCAAGAAATATGGAAAATCCACAAATATTTTTGCAACTATAGGAAACTTCTAGAAGAACCTCATGTTGATCAGGAATGAACGCAGGAATGGTTAAGGAGAGGTGAATTCAAACCAAGAGATGAAAGGTTAATACTGGTAGCACAAGATAGTGGGCTACATACATGCTGGTTTACAAAGTCCATGAACATGTGGGAGAGGCAGACAAATGTAGGTTCTGTAACAGGGAACTGGAAGCCTCGTTGCTGTTTGCGACATACTAATGCCAGAAGGACTGTATACTGAAAGGCATAATAATGTGGCAAGACTGTTGCACTGGGGATTGTGTAAACATTATAGCAGTGAAGTGGCTAAAAAACACTGGAAACATGAGCCACAGCATCATAGAAAAGATAAAGTCTACATCACATGCGATCATCCATTGCCACCAGTTCAAAAGATAGATGCTAGAAAACCGGATATAGTGGTCCATGAAAAGACAAAAGTAGCATTGATCACTGAAATCACCACACCCAGTGACTAGAGTGTCTTGCGTACAGAGAGCCACACAAAGTCATAAAATATCAGGATTTGCAGGCAAAAATGAGAGCAATGTGGAAGAAAGATACCCATATAGTTCCAATAGTAGAAGGAGCAACAGGTCGTATAAAAAAAGAATCTACAATCATATTTAGATATGTTATCAATATATACAACTCCGTACAAATTGCAGGCGTCATTACTGGGCACATTGCGGGTGCTGATAAGAGCACTTCTGGATTACAAAAATTGAAAGAATACTAATTTCATGAACTTTAATCATACTTAGACTTAGGAATAGGGTCCATTCCAGTCAAGGTATTAGAAACCCAAAAGATTTGGAGAAATTACAAGAAGAAAGCAAATTTACTTAATTCAGTAATATTAGGAAAAGTGGCTTATTTGACAAGTGTATATTTACTGCCAATGGAATTTGAAGGAATTGCTGTCTATATGGTTTTCTTTTATATGGGATTTGAGTTTAAACCCAATTAAAAGAGGAATCCTTTATGTTTCAAGAAAAGAAGGACTGGGTTTAATGAATCCAAACGTATATATAGCATCATAAAATTTGTATAAAGTACTAATTTGGATGAAAGAAAAACAAAGAAGCTTAACAGTGGTAGATATAATAAAAGAAAAACATGGAGAGACTTAGAAAACAACTGGAATGTCTTAAAAGAGAGAAAAATATGAGGAATGAAGAAATAAGAATATATCAAGAGAAAATATTATTATGGAAAATGAATATAAACAATATAGAAAAGAACAGAATAAAAAGGTATGAATCTATAAAGTAAACGTTTTATCATATTTTCCATGGAAACATAAAAGCAAGAATGAATAGATGTAGAAAATGTTTTGAATCCACAGATTTCTTATGGAGATTGTTTATTAATAAACTTCCAATAAAAGTGAATATGCTATATGAGAAGATAAAAGAAAGAATTTGTATATACTGTTGAGAGGTAGAAACAACTGAACATGTACTTAAAATGTGATACAGTGAATCAACTATGAAAAAGAATACATGAAACAAAGTATAAAAATGATTGAGTAAACATGTATACGGTAGAATATGGCGATTATGAAAAAGTACAACAAAAATGTGGATAAATAGGATGAAAACTTGTTTTGTATAATATGGGTTATTTGGAATGAAAAGTTAAATGAAATAAGATTCAATGGAAAATGGTCATTATCAGAAATTTTTTAAAAAAAATAAGATTTTGGTTATGAATAAATGCAGTGGGGAATTAAAAATGCAAAGAAAACTATGTACAGTAATTGTACACAACTATAAATGATGTACATAAAATGCATAGAAAAAGAAGCTATGTACTCACCATAATGTTCCATGTTTGTTGTCCATCTCGCCTTCATTCTTTGCTGGTTGGGTTCTGAACCAAGAATCGTTTCTGACTTGGCCTATACTAAAGCTCGAGAGCTTCCACTGGCTCGAGGCAATACCCTATCCCATCATGGTTAGGGAGATTACCCAGATCTTGTTTGCAAATACTAAACAGAGTAACAGTTATACATATATATATATATATATATATATATATATATATATATACATATATATATATATATATATATATATATATAATAGTACATACATACATAAACATGTGCCACCTAGGACTAAGAAGGGAATCAGAGAACATGAGTTCCAAATCCAATAAAGACCTCGTGATCCTCCAGGAGCGAAGGTTGGGGGAAGGAGGGTGGGACGCAAGAATGAAAACGAGATGGACAACAAACATGAAACGTTATGGTGAGTACATAACTTCTTTATGTTATGTTGTCCTATCTTGCCTTCGTTCTTTGCTGGTTGGGACAGCGTCCCCAACACCTTCTTTCTTGGGTGGCTCAAGGAAACAAACTCTTCAGAACAGTGGATCCAAAGAAAGCCCTGTTGGGAGGCCAAATCTACTTTGTAATGAGTGATAAAGGCATGAGGTTTTACCCACGTCGCTGCAGCACAAATTGAACCCATAGGTAGCCTAGCCTGAAAAGCAGATGAGGTTGCAATGGCTCTTGTTGAATGACCTTTTATTTTTCCAGGCAGTTGTCTATTTTGGGAAGTATATGAAAAGGTAATAGCATCAGTAAGCCACTCTGACAGAGTGACTTTTGATATTGGGACTCCCTTCTTTTTATCTGTAAAGGATATGAACAGTTGGATCAGATTTCCTGAATTCTTTTGTTCTGTCTAGATAGAAACGTAACTGCCTGTGTACATCCAAATGTTGTAATTTATATTCTGCCTTGTTGCCATAGTTTGGGAAGAAAACAGGTAGATCAAGAGACTGATTCAAAGTTGCAAACTTTGGGTAGGAATGATTTATTAGTTCGCAGGGAAACTCTGTCTTTATGGAAAACCAAGAAGGGGGACGTATAGACCAATGCTTGGAGTTCTGATACCCGCCTAGCTGACGTGATGGCCACCAAAGACTGTTTTCCACGTTAGGAACTTCAGATGACGAGATGAAGCCGGTTCATATGATGGCAAGATTAGAGTGGACAATGCCAAACTGAGGTCCCAAGGAGCTGGTGGTTCTTTTACTGGGGGCCTTAGTAAAAAGATACCTCTCAAAAAGGCCTTGCACAGTCTATGGGACATAATTTTGAATCCCATTTCTCCCATGTGATAGCTTGATATAGCAGCCAATTGAACTCATATGGTAGCTGCTGCTGCAATTTCACTGAAAAGTTTTTGTAAAAAGTCTAAAATAGAAGTTACAGGGACCATGAAAGGACCAAAATGATTGTTGAGAGCCCAACAGGAAAACCTTTTCCATTTGCTAGCATAAAGCTTTCTAGTTGTTGTCTTATGGGATGAGATCAGATTATGTTTCACAGGGGGGATATATTCGGAAGCCTGGCTAGGAGTGGAAGTGGAGCAGACAAGCTGTCAGTTTGAGGGTTTTGACCGAGGGATGGTGCATTCATGACAGATGAGTCAGGAGGTCTGGAACTTGGTCCAGAATCCATGGATCCTCTTGTAGACAGGGCCATAGGAAGGTGAACCAAATTTGACGAGGCCAGTATGGGGTAATGAGTATTAACCTGCTTCTCAACATGTTGGCTTTCTGAAGGAATTTGGGGATCAAAGGAAATGGAGGGAAGGCATAAAGGAGACCTGGGAGCCAATCGTGTACAAGTGCATCCCTGGGAGACTTCCCCAGAGGGGGATCAGGGCAAAGTAGCTGATGCATTTGGCTTTCATCGATGTGGCAAAAGGGTCACAGCAAGGGTGGTCACACTTGCGAAAAATCTGTTTAGCAGTTTCCTGTTTCAGGGACCACTCATGAGGCATTAGAATAGCTCTGATGAGTTTGTCTGCTATCATGTTGGATTTCCCCAGGATATGCATTGCTATTAGAAAACTTTGGGAAGAGACTGCCCACTGCCATACTCTTTGAGCCTCCCGACATAGCGGGTAAGATCTGGTTCCTCCTTGTTTGTTTATATACCACACGACTAACATATTTTCTTGTCTGGATTGCAATTGTTCCTAGTGGAAGGGAGTTGTGAAATGCCTGCAATGCCAACAGTACCCCTCTCATCTCTAGGGCATTGATATGCAAGTCTCGTATTCCTGCCAAACTCCTGGGACAGTCTTCCTCAGATAATGCCCCTCCACCCTGTGAAACGTCCGTGGTCACTGCAGCTATTGGTTGTGGGGGAATGAATGGTTTGCCCAGAACCACCTGAGTAGAATGAAGCTTTGGAGTAGGGTTTGTATCCTGTCGAGAGGAAGTTTGGCTACCATTTCTCTTGTGTTTAAGTCTGCTCTTATAAATACAACATGCTGTGATGGCAACAAAGCAGACTTTTCAATATTTATCATAATGCCTAGTTGAGAGCAAAGGTGGATGGTGGTGTCTCTTGCTCTAGTAAGTAGATGCTTGGTGGTGGCGGTAGGGAGCCAGTCGTCCAAGCACGGAAACACCCGAAATCCTAGATGCCTCAAGTGAGCCGTGACTAGTGCCATGCATTTGGTGAACATTCTGGGGGCTAAAGTGAGACCAAAGGGAACAGCTTGGAATTGGTAATGACTGGCTCCCAGCTGAACGTGTAAGTGACTCCAGGATCGCCTGTCCATCTTTATATGGTAGTATGCAACCTGGAGATCTATCTACCACATCCAACTGTTTCCCCAGAAAGGGAAGTATTGACTGCAGTGTCACCAACTGGAACGCTGATTTCTTTACAGACTTGTTTAGTCTGCTGAAATCCAAAATGGGCCTCCAGTCTCGTCTTTTTTTTTGTAACTAAAAAGAACCTTTAGTAAGTTCCGAATCCAATTTGGTCTGCGGGGACATTTTGGATGACTTTTTTTTCTAGCAACCTTTGAACCTCTAGGGTTGCCTGGTCCCTCAGATGGGTGGAACATCGGGGACTGACCTCTTTTTTTAAAGGGGGAGAGGAAAGGGATATACAGTAGCCTCTAGATATGATCGCTTGTACCCATTTGTCATTTATGTTTAACCAGGCATTTGGGTACAATGACAAGTGACCCCCGACTGCCTCCAGAGGTGGACAGATGGGCCTCCTTTCAGGAGCGCTGGAAGGGTCTACCAAGGAATGTTATCTCTGTCACCCTGATTCTGCAAATCCCCTCTGCTGTGAGGTCAGCGTCTTCCATTGCTGTTTCCCCCTCTGCCCCTAAGGGAAGAATCACCACGTGCATTCAGAAAGGCTCTCTGGAACTTACAGAATCACATTCCTCCTTTCTGGCCTTTGGGGTAAGCCCTGCTAGGGAGGGAAAGATGGACTCCCATGGTAAAAAGAGTCTTTCCTTTTTGTTCGGACCTGGTCAGAGTCTCTTTCACTTTTGGCCCGAACAAGGACAAGCCACCGAATGAGGCATTGCTAAAGGAAGACCTGAAGGGCTCTGCAAATTCACATAAGCACATCCAGGAATGCCTCCTTAGGAAAATTCCTGTATCCGCTGCCCTACTCGTTCCATCGGCTGCATAAGAGATAAGCCTCATGGAGGAGTTTACCACAGAATTTAAGGTAGAAAGATGAGATGTCACCTTGTCTGAAACCCCTGCAGCTGTTGTACCTTGGAGGGTATCACCTAACTCCTTCAGGAGATCCCTCTGAAGCCTAGTAAAACGGGTCAAATAGTTCAGCGACCTAAGGATAAAGGCTGCTGATGAAAACATACACTTTCTGTGTCTGTCCATTATTCGGCGGATGGACAGATGAAGACCATAGCATCTACCGGGACACCTTTTTGTGAGGAATTCCTTATCAGATGGTACTGAAATAAATTTGTTCGGCCTCATAGGAACAGGTTCCACAGATTCTGGAGAGCCCCACTCCTTTCGAGTGACTACATTTAGGAGTTGATCAAAAGGTGGAGTCACCCAAGAGGTGGAGGGGGCAAGACCCAAAAGCCTCCATGTATGTGGGCTCATCCTCAGAAAGGTTAATGGACTTCCAGCCACCTCTATGCTTAAGGATTTCTAGGATGTCTGCAAAGGAGACATCCTCAGAGGATGACTGTGGGGACCCTTCTGAATCATCTAGGTTCGTGTCTGAAGTGATAGACTCCTCGGGGGAGTCTAGATGTTTCCTCTTACATGTCTTCTTTCGAGGTACCTCTCTAGTGGGGTACTCAAGGGAGATTTCAGAAAAGATGGTTTCCCCCAATGGGGCATCCTGGGACTTTAGGTCTCCACGCTTGGGAGTGGCGAGATGGTAAACAGTCAGACTCTGGCACTTTTGGGGGAAGAGTCTTTGGATCAGAGTGTGGAGCAGTCTGAGGCGACAGCACTCTCCTCATGACCTAGAAAGCACCACGACACTCCGAGGGAGCCTCTGGCTCCAAAAAGCCAGGAGACTGCCATCGAGCCAAAGCGGTGGGCTCAGAGGCTGATGTAGGCACCAAGCTCACCTGCGCCAAGGCTCCAAGAGGTAGATTCGGATCAGACAACTTTCCAACCCGATTCTCCTCCATAGACCTGACGGGGGAGCGTCGGCCCCTAGACCCTTCAATAGATGATGGTACTGAGGAGGTCAGAGAGGAAGTCGGGACCGAAGAACCTGGAGCAGGTCTCGGCCCCGACGGTTCCACTACAATCAAATCCTAGCACTCTGGCTCTGAAGCCACAATATGGGTCAGAGGAGAAATCGAAGAAGGGGAAGTGACTATTGTCAGACCTGAATCCTTATGGGTTGGGCTTGACAGGATCTTGGCCAGCACTGACATCTGTAACAGCCTCTTGACCTCCTGCTCCACATCGTCATCCGAAAGACTCCTGGAGGACTGAAAGGATGGGGTCAAGGATCTGATGGTTTGTAAGATAAGAGAGTGCAAAACTGAGGAAACCAGTTCCAGTACTGGGGATCAACTCTGCATATGGTACTCTGTCAGTTCCAAGATAACCAGTTGAGACGAAGATGTAGCTTTTTCGGACCTGAAAGCATTTGTGTCCGTGGATGAATCCTTTTGCCTTCCTTATCGACAGTTCTGATTCTTGAGCCATGGAAGAAGACCTCTTGGAAGACTTTTCTAGAAGTAGAGGATTGAGACTGGTGGGAGGATTTTGAGGAACTCTGTTTCCCTTCTAGTGCCTTTCTAGGATCTTTCAGTAATCTCCTAACAATCAATTTGTTTTTCCTCTTCAGCAACACTCTGGAGCTGAATGCATGGCAAAAAGAGCATGACTCTTGCAGATGAACAGCACTTAAACAGTACACTCAACTGGTGTGTCCATCTGTCAAGGACATTTTCTGGCTGCAACGGTCACATTTTTTTGAAGCCTAAAGGCTTAGCCTCTTTAGTATCTTTAGACATAACCTGCAACAGTTTACAGTATAAGGCAGCAATAGTACAAAGCAGACTGCTCAACAATCAGAGAACAACAACCTTTTTTTTTTTTTTTTAATCAATAACACCAGAAACAACTACAAAGCAAAGGAAAGACAGAGGAGAAGTCATTAACTTAAACGACAATCTCCTCTAGCCAGAGGAAAAGTCTCTAACTAAAGCGATAACTCCTCACTGTAAACAAAGGCAAGGGAAGCGGGGGGAAGCCCTCTAAGTTAAACGGGCTGAAAGGGAGCACTAACTCAAACGGACTACCTTACGAAGCAGAGAAAGGGGAAACAAGATAGTTTTTAAAACAACAAAGACCCAAACTCTCTAATTCAAATGATTTTAGGATCGGGATAGGGGTGGGAAGATAAATGGCCTAGCGAAAGACGACAGTCAGCAACAAACAGTACAAAAAATCACAACAGATTTATAAAAATGTGTGTAGCACACTAAAACAACTAATTCAACAAACAAACCAACTATTTAGAGCCAAAATACAGTATAAAAGAAAAATAGAAGTTATGTTCTTACCATAACGTTCCATGTTAGTTGTCTTCTTCTCGCCTTCTTCTTGCTGGATGGGTTCGGAGCCGACCTCGGCCCGACTCGGCCACTCTAAAAGCTCGAGAGTTGGTTCCACTGGCTCGAGGCTCCCCTTATATCCCACAATGCTAGGCGAGAGTTACCTCAGATCTCGTTTGTAAGCTAACCCCAGCTTATAATAGTAACAAAATGACTATAAACAGAGTCCACCTCTAACAACAGGGAGAAAGAAGGGTGACCTACATCCTGATTCAGGAAATATGCAAAGCAGCATATGCCTAAGAAAAGAGGTGGTAGAAAGAGAGGTCACAATCACAACTCCTCTAGGTCTGTCCAGGCCAGGGGGAAGGAGGGTGGGAAGAAGAAGGCGAAGAAGACAACTAACATGGAACGTTATGGTAAGAACATAACTTCTATATGTTAAGTTGTCTATCTCGCCTTCATTCTTGCTGGATGGGACCGCGTCCCTAGCACCTTGTCCCGGTGGCCTAACGGAACAGACTCCTGAGAACAGTGGAACCAAAGTTAGCTCTATGCCTAGAAGCTAAATCCAACTTGTAATGAGAAATGAAAGTGTGAGGAGTAGCCCAAGTAGCCGCTGCACAAATGGTGTCAATAGGCAGTCTGTCTTGGAAGGCTAAAGAAGTAGCCAAAGCTCTGGTGGAATGGGCCTTAGGTTTATTAGGCAGCTTTTGGTGTCTAATTTCATATACAAGGGAAATCAAAGATGTTAGCCATCTGGATAATGATACCTTTGAAACTGAAAGTCCCTTTCTGCCTTCCGCATAGGAGACAAACAGCTGGTCAGATTTTCTGAATTGCTTTGTTCTATCCAAATAGTACCTCAATTGACGATGAACATCCAGGCAGTGTAATTTTTGTTCAGACCTATTGGAATATTCTGGAAAAAAGACAGGGAGGTCAATGCTTTGATTTAGATTTGACGTCGAGACTACCTTAGGAAAAAAGGACGGGTTCGTTCGTAAGGATACCCTGTCCTTATGAAACAATAGATAAGGAGGTCGACAACTGAGTGCTTGAAGCTCTGAAACTCTTCTAGCTGAGGTAATGGCTACCAGAAAGAGAGTCTTCCATAATAGCAATTTTAAAGAACAGGAGACTGCAGGTTCGAAAGGGGAAAGAATCAAAGAAGTAAGAACTAAATTTAGGTCCCAAGGAGAAGGAGGATTTCTTATAGGAGGTCTGAGAAGAAAAACTCCTTTCAAAAAAGCTTTGCAAAGCTTGTGGGACATTAAGGCAGATTCAGAAATACCCACATGAAAATTAGAAATAGCTGCCAATTGAACTTTAAGAGTAGAGGGAGATGAACCTGCATGGAAGAGTTCAGCTAGAAAATCAAGGACCATTTGGATGGAAGCAGTGAAAGGATCTATGTCCCTTCCTTGAGCCCAATATGTGAAGCGTTTCCACTTACTCAAATAAATCTTCCGAGTGGAAGATTTATGGGAAGCTATCAAAATATCTCGAACGGAGTGAGATAATTGAGGAAGCCTGGCTCCGGTTGGAACTGGAGGAACCAAGCAGTGAGGTTCAGAGAGGGGAGGGAGCGATGTAACTGACCCGACTGATGGATCAAAAGATCTGGAACTAGGTCCAGATGCCACGGTCGCTCCAATAGAAATTGATGTAGAAAAGGGAACCACACCTGTCGAGGCCAGTAAGGAGCAATGAGGATCAATGAGGCCTTCTGGGCGATAGCTTTCTGTATCACTTGAGGGATTAGTGGGAAGGGAGGAAATGCATACAGAAGTCCCCGGGGCCAAACTTGGACTAGAGCCTCTCTGCTGGGTTGGCCTGGTAAAGGGAATAGAGTGAAATATTCTCTGCACTTGCTGTTTTGGGGAGTAGCAAAAAGATCGCAGCAAGGCTGACCCCACTTGAGGAAAATTTCTCTCACAACAGAGTCTTTCAGAGACCACTCGTGAGGCATGAGGATAGCTCTGCTCAACTTGTCCGCAATTTGATTGGACTTCCCGGGGATGTGCGTTGCTATCAGAAATCGCTGAGAAGAAATCGCCCATTGCCACAATCTGAGTGCTTCTCGACACAGGGGGTATGACCTGGTTCCGCCTTGTTTGTTGATGTACCACACTACAGACATATTGTCTGTCTGGATTGCAATTGTTCCCAAGGGAAGAGAGTCTTGAAGGGCTTGCAACGCTAAAAGCACTGCTCTCATCTCCAGAACATTTATGTGCAAGTGGCATTCGTTTGGTTGCCATGTGCCCTGGACCGTCCTGCCCTGATAATGCCCCCCCCCCACCCGATCAGGGAGGCATCCGTAGTCAGAGTAGCAACCGGAGGGGGTGGAACAAAAGGTCTTCCCAACAAGAGCTGAGGGGAAGACATCCACCACATGAGATGATTTCTGCACGCTATGTGATCATAATGGTGTGGGACATTGGAAGTTGCTGGTATGACCATTGTGTAAAGAGCATCCATTGAAGGATCCGCATGTGGAATCTGGCTAATGGAAGCAGAGGTATGGCCGCCGCCATAATTCCCAACACTTTCAGAACTAACCTGGCTTTGATTCTGTTGTTGCTGAAAAGGAGTGAGACCAGTTTGTGAATGTCTGTTATTCTCTGATGTGTTAGTCTCGCAGACATGTCTACTGTGTCTAGATTTGCGCCTATGAAGGTAATAGTACGACAAGGCGACAAAACAGACTTTTCGCAATTTATTGAAATGCCTAACTTTTGACAAATGCGAAAAGTGAAATCCCTGGCCATCAGAAGGAGATGCTTGGTGGGAGCTGTGAGGAGCCAGTCATCCAAATATGGAAACACCTGGAATCCTTGTCGCCTCAGGTGAGAAGCTACCACTGCCATGCATTTGGTAAACACCCGGGGGGCAGTGGTGAGACCAAAGGGCAGGGCCCTGAACTGAAAATGACTGGTTCCCAGCCTGAAGCGGAGGAATCTTCTGGAGCGTCTGTTCATTTTTATGTGATAGTACGCATCCTGAAGGTCTATAGAGCACATCCAGTTTCCTTTTCCCAATAGGGGAAGGATGGATTGCAGCGTGACCATCCGAAATCTTGTTTTCTTGACTGATCTGTTCAAGATACTGAGATCCAAAATTGGTCTCCAGTCCCCTGTTTTCTTTGGAACTAAAAAGAACCTTGAGTAGATTCCGGATCCTTGCTGGTCTGCTGGAACTGGCTGAATTGCTCTTTTTGCAAGCAGTTTTGAAATTTCCAAAACCGCTAGACCCCTTTGAGCGGGTGGAACATCTGGAAGGGATTTTTTTGATTGGTTTGGAATGCGAAGAAAGGGGATAGAATAGCCTTCGGAAATGACAGACTGTACCCATTTGTCTTGAGTCAGGGATAGCCAGGCTTCTGGGTACAGTGACAATCTCCCCCCGACTGCCTCCGAAGGTGGGCAGCCGGGCAACACCTCAGGGATGCTGAAAGGGCTTATCAGAGAAAGCTTCCCGATTGCCCTGGTTCTGCGGAGCCCCCCTGCCTCGAGGGCGACGTCTACCATTGTTATTCCCGCCTCTGCCTCTGGCGGGAAAACGACTTTGTGCGTCAGGCGAAGTCCCTTGAGATTGCTTACGGAACCACATTTTTCCACTCTTCTGGCCTTTGGGGTAAGGTCTAGAAGGAGTAGAAAAACGGACTCCGACGGCAGAAAGAGTCTTGCCATCAGTCTCGCACCTAGTCAAGGTTTCTTTCACTTGAGGACCAAAGAGAGATGATCCATCAAACGGGGAGTTAGTGAAAGACGTCTTGAAAGGGTCCGCAAAATTGCATAACCGCATCCAGGCATGCCTACGTAAGGCCACACCTGTCCCTGCGGCCCTACTCGCTCCATCAGCCGCATAAGAAAGGAGGCGCATGGAGGAGTTGGTTATGGAGTTAAGGGTAGCCAGCTGAGTGTTCATCTTATCTTGAAACCCCGCAGCTGTAGGGTCCTTCAACATGTCACTCGCTTCTTTGATGAAGTCCCTTTGAAGACGAGTGAAATGGCAGAGGTAGTTCAGCTTAACGCATAGTAAATGTCGCTGACGAGAACATCCGCTTCCGTACCTGTCCATGGACCTAGATTCCTTGTTAGGTGGATGGACAGGTACTGAAGGATCAGCTAGTTCCTTCTTAGTGGCAGCAGCTACCACCATAGCATCCACAGAAACTCCTTTTGTCAAGAACTGCTTGTCTGCTGGTGCCGTTATGAATTTGGAGGGTCTCCTGGGAGTGGGGTCCACTGAATCAGGAGCCACCCATGCCTTTTAGCAACCACCTGCATGAGGGGGTCAAAGGGGGGGGACACCCAGGAGGTGGAAGGGCGAGAGCCAAACGCCTCAAGATACACAGATTCATCCTCCGAAGGGTTAAGGGCTGGTCAATTTCCCCTCTGCTTCAGGATCTCTAGAATGTCTGCAAAGGAGACATCTTCAGAAGGGGAACGGGGGAACCCTCGGAATCATCTAAATCTGTGTCAGATGTGATGGACTCAGGTGAGTCAATGTGTTTCCTCTTACACTTCCTCTTCTGAGGGGGCTCTTCTGCCAAATCAGGAGAGGCCTCGGAAGAGGATGAAATCCCACAGGGGTTCCTGAGGAGCTGGCTCTCTGCGGTCCGGGATGAGGGAGTGAGTCGACTTGACCTGAGGCACCGAGGGAGGGGCGGACGGAGCCGACTGTGGAGTAGAGCCAGGCTCTAACACACTCCGCATGACCTCGAACGCACCCTGTCAGGCAAAGCCAGAGGTCCCCGCCCGAGAAGCTGAGAACCTCCCTCGGCACCGACAGTGATGGCTCCGAGGCGATGGAGCCGAACTCACCAGCGCCAAGCTCCGAGAGGAAGAGCGGGTCGGACAAGGGTCCGATGCCACTCACCCCTCGGAGCCGACGAGGAAGTCCGGCGCCGAGAATCCTCGAAGAAGAAATCGGAGCCGACGGAGCCGAAGACACCTGTATCGGCTCCGACGCTACCACAGTCTCGGTTCCGAAACGCCCCGGCTCCGAGCTCAACGGAGTCGGAGGAGGAATATATTGATGGACAGGGGCAGGCATCGACTGATGAGTCGGGCTCTGAAGCATTTGAGCCAGTGCCTCGGACTTAAGAAGTCGACTCACTACCCTCTGGAGGTCATGATCTGACAGCCTCGATGACCTAGAGGAGTGAGATTTATGGCTCCGTTCAGTCAGCAAAGGAGATGCTGGAGCCGAATGAACGGAGCCAAGGGATGGTGACCTGGATCTCTTCCTAGATGTCTGCTCCGAAGGTCTGGTCGGAGCCGACAAGGGAATTTCTATTACCTCGGCTCCAGCCGGAGCCGAGGGAACCACAGAAGCTGTAGACTCTTCGGCTCCAGCCGGAGCCGATGCAGACATAGGTTTTGCAGCTTTAGGTCTCGGCTCAGTAGCTGGAGCCGAAGACCTAGAAGCCTTAGAGGGCTTCCCAGAGACAGAAAAGGAATCCTCAGGGTTAAGTAGACCCCTTAGGATCAACTTATTTTTTCTTTCCTGCAGGACCCTGGGGCTGAAGCCGTGGCATACAGCACAGGAGTCCTGCAGGTGCAAAGGCCCCAGGCAGTAGACACAAGAAGTGTGACCGTCTGTCAGAGACATTTTCTGACAGCACGCATCACACTTCTTGAAGCCTGAGACCTTTGTGTCTTTAGACATCCTAAACAAAAAGTGTAATCACACACACTCAAACAGACACACTGATTACACTAATCTACTTTTAAAACTCAAAAATAACAATTAACTAAAGTTTTAAGAGTAACACACACACACCACTAGGGAATGGAGAAAGGCCAGAAGGCCCGAGAGAGAACTTTAAAAGTTCTTGTGGGAAAAAAATGGGATTTTCCGGAAAACAGGGGTAGAAATCCACTACACTAAGGGAAATATAATTAAACTCAAAAATATAGGGTTTTAAGTGTTCTAATTTTACCAAAATTACACTTACCAACAAGCCGGTAGAAAAACCAACACCTCGATGCTGTAGCGGCAAACGAGATCTGAGGTAACTCTCGCCTAGCATTGTGGGATATAAGGGGAGCCTCGAGCCGGTGGAACCAACTCTCGAGCTTTTAGAGTGGCCGAGTCGGAGCCGAGGTCGGCTCCGAACCCATCCAGCAAGAATGAAGGCGAGATAGACAACTTAACATTGATTCATAATGATTCCACTTAGCCTGGAGCCTAGTAGGAAGCACCTGATCTAGGTTAGCAGCAAACAAGATCTGTGTAATCTCCTTAAGCATGATGGGATAGGGTATTGCCTCGAGCTAGTGGTAGCTCTCGAGCTTTAGTATAGGCTATGTCAGAACCGATTCTCGGTTTCGAACCCAACCAGTAAAGAATGAAGGCGAGATAGGACAACATAACATTGTATATTATGAATTTTAAATAAAGAACCCCTTACTCTTTTTAATGAGTGCTTTGGGATCTTTCATATCCACCTAAGCTACCACAAACCCAGACAGATGGGGTCACTGTTTAACGTCTCAACAGGAGGATGAAACATGCAGGAGTGCAGCACCCGCTGATGCTGCACTGCAGTGTCAGCAATTGATCTACTGATCTATCTTGTGCAGGAACATTAACAAACTCACAGCCTTCTGCAACAAAGATGAGTATGCTACCTGTTGCATCACTGACAATCAATGTGCAACAGAAGGAACCAATGCTGACTTGATTACAAAGGTACAATCATGATCACCCTAAGCCCTTCCTCCCCGTTCTTTACTAGTAACCTGTGAGGTATGAAAAGAAGGGTGTATAGAAACAGACTTGTTTATGAGAAAGAGAAAGTGTCCATCCTGAGAGGCTTGAATAATACTTTGTTAGTTGCCTGTTTTCTTCTGAGGCAAACAGGTCTACTTCTGGCACACCCACAACCTAATGATCTATGTGATGATGTTCTTTTTTTAGCATCCATTTGTTGGGGTCTGTGGCAGACCTGCTTAGATGGTTTGCCAGACTTGTGCACTCTCTTGGTAGGAACTGTGCTAGCAGGTGTAATTCTATTTTCTGTGCCACCTCCCATAGCTTTATAGATAGATACAGAGTAGGTAGGAGTGGGTACCTGCCTGCTTATGTATGAAATAACTGGCACTGCCTCTATCAAAAAGGAGAGTCCTGGTTTCCACGGTTATTATCTGAATGGCATTATGCCCCTGTCAACTATCATTATTTTCTTCCGACTGATGTGAGTTTGGAACAATGTTGTCTTTCGCTGGTCTTGTACCTGAAGACCACCTGAATGCGTGCCCCAGGCTATGTCTGAACAATCTCAGGTCATAATTTGACTTTTTGCATAGCACTGGAAGAGGACTGGCTTGTTCTGTAGGCAAGCTTTAATCTACCATGACAGCCTTTTTTTTCAGGCATGGGAAAAACTTTAACTTGAACACAAGCTTGAAGTTTGTGCTGGCACCACACATTTTCCAGAACCCCTGTAATTTCCACATGTGCAGCTTGGTAAAGGGGAACATCAGGATGCAGGACGCCATGTATTGCAGAACTCACAGGATTTCTTTGGCCATCACTGATACCTACCTGCTGGAGTAGGAATTGAAGTATTTGGCTAGGAATAGAACTTTACTGTGGGAGAAAGATCGTCAGTTTTTCCTTGGCCTAGCAGGCCTCCTAAGAACAGCAGTCTGTACTGCATTTCCTTATGTTCAAGGAGAAACACAGGTTTGAAAGAAAGGCCATGGTCAGTTGCAAAAAAGCTTCATATTCCTTCATGGATTTTGCAAGCAACTGTCTAGATAGGGATAGATTTGCATGCTCCTTGTCCTGCACAAGACAACTATTATAGACATACATTTTATGAATACTCTAAGAGGAGTAGATAAGCCAAAGGGCAATGCACAGAAGTAAAAATGGTTCCCAATTGCCCTGAAACAGAGATACTCTCTATGTGACTGCTACAGGAATGTGGAGATAGGTATCTTTGACGTCTAGGGTGACCATTAAGTCTGCAGGGAAAGCATGGGCAGGAGTGTTTGAAGAGTAAGAATTTTGAATATGGGGACTACCAGGAAAGTACAGTTGTGTACCTACCATAAATGTAGATGTTCGAGTGTATTCACTGTTGCAGTCATTACACTTGGGTTATCCTGCTGGCAGGCTACCCGCAGCTGGCCTGAATTCCAAAGTCGTGGTCTGGCGTTGGTTGCTGTCGCCTCTTCCCTGACGTCAGTGCGCCAGGGATATAAAAGATGCAGCCAACGCCATTTTCTCCAGTTTTTCTTGCCCCAGATGTCAGGTGCCCCCAAAAGAGTAGGCTGTAAAAATTATGATCATAAAAAAGCATGCACATAATCTTCATCTACAAGCAAATACACCACATAGGTTGTATAGAATAGACAGATACAGATAAGTCCCAGCAAAGAGAAAGGGGGATGGTGGGAGGGTAACCTGGACTGCAACAATGAATACACTCGAACATTTACATTTATGGTAGGTACACAACTGTACTATGTTCATCGTGTTTCACTGTTGCAGTCATTACACTTGGGTTGAATCCCAAAGCTGAAGTTGGGCGGCTGGGCCTAAATAGAGTTTGGAGTGGCTATGAGGCCCTGCAGAACTGCAGTGACAAAGCCTGCTCTGGATTTAGAGTAGAGAGGTAAATGGTAGTGCTTTGTAAAAGTGTGCACTGAAGCCCATGTTGCAGCCTCCAAAATATCCTTGGTTAGTACTCCTCTGAGGAAGGCTGCTGAAGTGGCTGCTACTCTGGTAGAATGTGGCCTAATGCCCTTGGGCACTGATTTGCCATGTTGAGAATAGCAGAAACGAATGCAGTGGCCTATCCATTTTGAAATAGTCTGCTTTGAAATGGCTTTTCCTTGGGTACCTGCAGCATATGCCACTAAGAGTTGCTCAATCTTTCTGAAGGCTTTAGTCTTGTCCAAGTAAAAGCGTAGCTGTCTGTGCATGTCCAAAGTATGTAGAAGTCTCTCCCCATTATTCTGTGGGTTTGGATAAAAGGTAGGCAAATATATGGTTTGATTAAGAGCCACGCTGGACACTACCTTAGGCATAAATGTCGAGTTTGTCCTTAGATAAACCCTGTCCTGATGGAAAATAATAAAAGGTTCTACAGCCATTAGTGCCTGTAACTCAGACTCTTCTTGCTTAAGTTATTGCTAGGAGAAGAGCGGTTTTCCATGACGAGTATTTTATCTCTGCTGTATTGGCAGGCTCAAAAGGAGGCAGTGTGAGTTTTTCCAAGACAAAATTGAGGTCCCATGTAGGTACTGGAGCTCTCCTTGGAGGTCTTATGTTTTTGGCCCCTCCGAGAAACTGTCTTAGCAGTGGATGGGAAAAATATGTGGTTCCATATTGTAATGAGCTGAAATGGCAGAGGCATGGATCTTAACTGATGAGAAGGATAGGCCCTTGTCCAGCAGCTCAGTTAGGTATTGCAAAATCTGAGGAATATTTGGTTCAAGCGAGTCAATTCCCTGCGCTTGGTTCCAAGCACAGAATCTCTTCCATTTGTCTGCATAAGATTTTCTGGTGCTGGGCCTCCTGGCCTCCAAAATAACATCCATAACTGCTTTAGAGAGAGGTGAGCTCTGAATGATTACATTATCCGCCATGCAGCCAGATTTAGGGTTCTGAGTTGGCTGTGCAGGATTTGATTGTTCTGTTGGGTCAGCAAATGAGGTATTAGAGGCAATGCCCAGGCTGGGCCTTGAGACCAGCTCTTTAGGATTGGATACCAGTGCTGGCGTGGCCAGTCTGGGGCAATCAGTAACATTTTTGGCTTCTCTTGTCTGACCTTTAGGAGTCTCTTGGAGAGGAGAGGCAGAGGAGGGAAGGCATATACTGTAAGGGCTTTCCAGCTGAATGAAAGGGCGTCCACTTTCCATGCTTGCTTGTGATAAGTCCGAGTGCAGAATCTCTGTAGCTGGCAGTTGTGAGGGGAAGCGAACAGATCTATGTCTGGCCATCCCCATTTCCCTGTTATGTTGAAGATTTATGGGTCCAGTTTCCATTCGTGAGGATCCGTGAGGTTTCTGCTTAGTTCGTCTGCCAAAGTATTTGTCTTTCCTGGCAGGAATGTACTTGATATGTCAATGCTGTGTTCCACAAAGTCATGGCTTGCCTGCAGAGGGGGTAGGAATGTGTGCCCCCTTGCTTGTTTATGTACCACATGACTGTAGTATTGTCCGTCTTTATCAGTAGTTGTCCTGGATGAAGTAGGTCCTTGAAGGCTGTCAGGGCATTTTGTACAGCTAGCATCTCTTTTTGATTGATATGAAGACGCATTTGGTTTGTGGGCCATGTGCCCTGAATACATTTACCTGCCATGTGCGCCCCCCAGGCATAATCTGATACATCTGTTGTTAGTGTTTGCCTGGCAGTGGGTAAGGTGAATGGCTGTCCCTTGTTGTGGTGACAGGCCTGTGCCCACCACTGAAATTCCTGTTGCAGGCAGGGAATGTGAGAAATTACTGTTTCCAGGCTGTGGCAATGTTGAGTCCAAACACTTTTTAGATACCATTGCAGTTTCCTCATATGCAGTCTTGCATATGGAATTAGTAGAATGCAGGATGCCATGTAGCCCAGAGCCTGCAGAATTTTTCTTGCAGATAACTGGGTCTTTGATGCCATGTCTTTGAAGTAAGAAGTCAGATGCCTTTGTTTGTCTGGCGTGAGATAAGCCATCTGGGGCAGTTGTATTTAAGCTTGCACCCAGGAATATTATCTCTTGAGAGGGTACTAGTTTTGATTTCTTTTCGTTTACTGTGTACCCTAGGCAAATTAGTAATCTTTTTACAAACGCCAGATGCTGTAGTAGAATATCTCTGCCCTTTGCTTGAATAAGGCAGTCGTCCAAGTAGGGGTATATTTGAATTCCTCTGTCTGCAAAATGAAATTACTGGTGCCAGGCATTTTGTGTAGACCCTGGGCACAGTAGATAAGCCAAAGGGCAGTGCAGAGAATTGGTAGTGCAGTGAGCCAGCTATGAATCTGAGGTATCTTCTGCAAGATTGTCTGATTGGGACATGCAGGTATGCCTCTTTGAGGTCCAAAGTTACAAGCCAAGTCTTCTTGTCCAGCATGGGCAGAAGCTGCTGTAGAGTCAACATTTTGAATTTTGGGACGTCCAGAAAAGTATTTAGAATAGACAGGTCCAGAATTGGTCTCCAGGCTTTGTCCTTTCTTGGTACTAAGAAAAGTCTTGAGCAAAATCCTTGTCCCTGCTCTTGGCGTGGCACTGGCTGAATAGCCCCCATGTCCATGAGAGATTAAACTTGTTTTTGTGCCTCTTGCCACTGATTGCATGGCAGGTCTGGCATGCCTTCTGCCTTTGGAAGGGTGTGAAAGTGGAACCTGTAACCCTGAGAGACTATATTTAAGACCCATTTGTCCTAGGTAATCTTGTGCCAGTTTTGTGAAAAAAGTGCTAGCTTTCCCCCTAAGGGTGCTGCCAAAAAAATAAGTGCTTGGCATTGGTAGAGGAAAGTCATTGGGACTGTTTTCTATAAGGCTGTGATTTGTCTTCTCTGCTTTTGGAGGTAGAAGCACCCCATTGTTTGGGCCTGTATGAGCCCTGGGGCTGTTGCCTGCCTCTAGGGTGTCTGAATTTGCCTCTTTGTGGTCTGTCTGACACTGGAAAGGACCAATTCTTAGAGGGCCAGTTCCTGCAAAATCTGGATGGCTGTACCTGTAAGAAATCCTTTACTGTCTGCATAGATTTTGCCTTATCCTCCATTTTCTTTAACACCTCCTCTGCCTTAACACCAAACAAAGTATCATGCTGTAATGGAGCATCCAATAATTTTGCTTTAACATGATCAGGCAGATTCTGCTTCTTTAACCAAGCATGCCTTCTAATAACAGAACCTGTAACAGCGGCCCTGCACGAGGCCTCCAGTGAATCATAGCCACATTGCAAAGTATGTTTTCCCACTTGTTTAGCTGCATGCAATAAATCCTGCAAATCTTTGTTCTCAGAACATTCAGAATTTGTCAACATTTTTTGTTTTAACAAAGACATTAAGTATTGCTGATATTTGAGCATATGAAACTGGCAATTTAAAGCCTTTACAGCCAAGGTAGCAGAAGTGTAAACTTTTTTCCGCCATCTGTCCAAAGCCCTAGAATCTCTGTCTGAGGGGACAGGGTTTTTGGCAGAAGCAGCCTTGACCCCTTTGGGACCCTAAGAGATAGTTTCTGGGTCAGCAGCAGGGTTTTTGTAAAGAAATTTATGGGAGTCTGGGACCCTGTAGTATCTGTCCGGCTTAACAGGGGCAGGAGGTAGAGTCTGGAGACAGGCCGGACTCTGAAAAAACATCATCTACTATGTCTAGAACAGGGGGAATTGCAAGAGGTCTGTGCTGAGGACGTAAAAGAAAGTCTCGAAGTCTTTTCTTAGAATCGGAATAATCCTCTCTCTCCCAATGGAAATGCTCCCTCATGGTATGCAGGGTTTCCCCAAAAGAATAGTCCTCAGGAGGAGAAGCGGAAGGAATAGAATCTTCAGCATCAGAATCCTCATAGGGAGGAACAGAATATCACTGATCAGAAGAGGAATCAGAGGAAATGGAAACCTGATCAGAGGAATCCTATTCAGTGTCTTGCCTAGGCCTCTTATCAGGAGGGGGATGGGAACCCCTGATCAAAGTAATTAGGTCATCGGCCATTTTGAGCATCTGTTTTTTAGGCATAGAAACCTGTCCTGGAGAATGCTGAACTGGTTTCCTTGTCTTTAAAACTGTTTTAGACTTTGTCTTGGATGCTGAAGTAGGCTTTATATAAAGTTGTGTAGGTCTGAAGACACCCTCAGAAGTCGATGCCTGCTCAACGGCTCCGGACCCATCTGTGGGATTAATTTCCGAAGGGTCAGTACCTTGAGTATCCAGAGGCCTAGCTGTCTCTACGTGGGAGTCGGAGGCGGCCTGTGGCTCTGAGGTAGCGGGAGTCAGGGGCTGTGAAAGCACCTCACTGAGCACCGGCGAACCGGCGACTGGCCTAGAAGAGGCTTCATCGTCGGTTTTGGACCTCAGATGCTTGTCCCTGTCTTTATCCTTGCGTTTTTTATGAATTCCGGTCGTTGGTTGTTCCGACGGCATAATGTAGTTAAACCTTCTGCCAAAATAATAAAAAGCAAAATCGCTCTGACGCTTAATAGTGCGTTGGTTAAATCTAGCACAAAACCGACAACTAGCAACGTCGTGGTCAGGGCCTAGGCAAGGAATACAGTAAGAGTGGAAATCCTTATGAGGTATTTGCTTCCCACAAGAAATACAATTGTTAACTTTTTCTGACATCGGTCTGGAGCAAGAAAAAAAAGTTTCCCTAACGGGGTACTTAGCTTTATTGAAGACTTCGGATCTGAAATTCGATTTCGAAAATCTCAGGAGTTGGCCGACCGGCACTTGCGAACTGCTTTTGCTTCAGGCACCGCGTGGCAAGAAAGACTGGAGAAAATGATGTAGGTTGCATCTTTAATACCCCTGGCGCACTGACATCAGGGAAGAGGCGACAGCAACCGACGCCAGACCAGGACTTTGGAATTCAGGCCGACTGCGGGTAGCCTGCCAGCAGGATAACCCAAGTGTATTGACTGCAACAGTGAAACACGATGAACATCTTATTTAGTCTTGTTAAGTCTAGGACTGGTCTCCAAAATCCTTATTTTCTTCCAAGTACAAAAAGTCTCATGTACTACCGTTTTCATTTTTATCTTAGGAGAACTTGAGCAATGAAGAAAGTTTCTAGAAGTAATTTGATTTGGGTCTGAGCTACATGAGCTGGCTTGTGGAAACAAACAAAATATGAGCTGGTTTTGAGATGGAAGCAAATTTCAGTTTCTGTCCTACTCTTATGATCTTAAGGACCCATTGGTCCCGGGTAATATACAGCTACTTATTTAAGAAAAGGGAAAGTCTTCCTAGCTTTGGGGAGTAGGGCTGGGGTGGAAATTAAAAGAGAAGAGACAGGGAGGTGCCTGAATGAGTCATGGCTGATCCCTACTGGACCCCTGGGAACAGGATCCACTAGGATCCTTGGTCAGCTTGCCATTTTCTTTACTGTCTGTCCCTCCTGGTCCTCCTCCCTCTCTGTCCAGACAGGTAAGCAAGAAAGAACCAGGACTCAGTGGGTAATTCCTTTTGAACCACAGAGGCTGTACCTGCCTGCATAAAGTATTTTACAGTTTCTCAAAAATACACTGAGCCTTGGGTCCGAAGTCTTTGTCCAGTGATGCATCCAGGATTGCTGAGTTTACATGTTCAGGAAAAGACTGTTCTCTTACCAGGTATGTACCCTAAATCACAGACCTTGAAGCTGCTCCCCTTTTAGATAGTTCCAAAGCATCAAAGACACAATGTGAAGAATGTTCTACAATCTGGGAACAAGAGTTGAGTTCTACCAATTCTTTGCAGAGAGCTTTATCTTCTATTCCTCCACTTTTTCTTTCATCTAGTTCAGAAGGGTTTCCTGGAATTTGACAGTATGAAATTAACAACTAAGAGGTCTCATGGTCAGGGTAGAAGATGTGTATACAGTATATCTTTTTGCAAAATCTACTCAGGGTTGTACCCTTTTTCTCTAGTTAGTCAAAGAGTTTCTACAGACACTGCCTTTGGCTCCCGTAGGACCTGAGAAAAGCATCTTGGGGGTCTGCTAAAGGGTTCTTAAAAAGATGTTTATGGGAATCCAGTATCCAACAAAATTAGTCTGACTTCCAGAGAGCAGGTGGTTAAGGAGTTAGGTTACAGAGAACAGTCCACAGCTCAAGAAATTCTCAATCTTTTCTTAGATTGAGGGTAACCCTAAGCCTCCCAGTTGAAAAACTCCCTCATCTTCTGGGTGGTTCAAACGAGGTTTTCATCTAACTCAAAGAGTCAGCATATGACCCATAGTAAATTTGGTCAACATATACAAGGACATCTTCATTAGAGTCATAAGAATCAGAATACTCCTGGGGGGGGGGGGGTCCCACCCACCCTCTTCCTTTTGCCAGAGGTGCCTGTAAGCAAGGGTCCTACCAGGGCTCAGCTGCGTGGCTCTCTTGAAATCCAAGAGATCCTCAGCCTGACAAGGTCCTGCAGGTAAATCCTAAAGTGACTGAAGCCCAGAAGCCATAGGCTGAGACAGGTTGGACGCAGTTTTCTTTTGTTTGGTTTGGGCCTCATCTTGGAAGTGACGTCAGATGTGGTCAGCTCATGCTGTGGGTGGGAGGCTACTGTCAGTGGTTTGTCAGCGGTTTCCTCGGTAGCTGGGGCAAATCTCCCCTTCCCATCAGTAGATTTAGGAGGACAGTCAGAAGCAGGGGTCTGCAAAGTGATCCCAGACCAGATACACCTGGAGTCCTTTAGCCCATGAGGACATTCATGGGACTGACATCATAGCAGACTCCAAAATGGTCTTGTAACAGTCCTTGGTTGCACAGTTGTCATCGGAGGGGAATGCAAAAGTGCCTCTACCGCTTCAACAATCATGAGTCTGGGTGGACTGTTGGACAGCACATGGCCACTGAATGGTACCCTGGCTATCTTTGGATGCTTCTCTTTCTTCCTATGAGTAAATACAGACTCAGCCTGTCTGGCAGATGTCATAATGCCCCCCCTCCAACATACACACACTTTCATTCTCGAAAACGTTTCCAGCAATTCTGTCCTATGCTCAATAGCTCTGGGATTGACATGAGAACACTGGGTACAGTTGGGCACATTGTGCTCTGGGCTCAAGCAAAAAAATATACAGTGTGTGGAAGCTCCGATGGAGAATTTGTTTCCCACATTAATCTTAACCATTGACATCTAATAATATTAACAGTAATCAGGAAAAAAAATAGTTCGCCAATGGGGAACTTGGCTCTGGCTTCAAACCAACCGATGACAATATGAAAGTTTTATCAGGCACTAACTGCAAGAAAGAACTGGGAACATTGTGCTGGCTGTTGACTCATACTCTGACATGCTTACATTGAAGGGGAAAGAGTCCACTGGGCCTAGAGGGGTAGATAAAACATTCCCCTATTTGGGCCAGTGAAGGGCTTGCACAACCAAAAATCCCAAGGAATTGTTACTGCATTAGTAAAACACAATGAACATTTATATGGATCTATCCAACCAAACATACAGCCAGTCTACAAAATGTCAGGGTCCTTCCTTGCATGCCGCAAATCTGCCCTTACAGGAGAGTATGTGCTGATATAAGAGGGGCAGAATGGCCATGCCAAAACTCAGCTTTCTTGCTGTAAAATCAGAAGGATGAAGCATAAATCTGTTAAGTAAAAATTATGTTACAAGTCATGTCATATCAAGAACAAAGTTAAAACGAGGGATATTCCAACATAGCCAGAGAAGTGCAGGAACAGAAAAGGGGAATGGAGGGAGGGTGTTAGCACTGGAATAGTGATCTACTCGAACATCTACTGTTATGGCAAGTTAACTTACACAACTGCACTATGTTTTTCATTAGATCGTTGTTGCAGCAACCATAACTATATGGGAAATTGCCAAAGCTCTGGAAGAAAGGGTGAAAGGGAAGGGCAAGAGTCTAGGAAGCTTTGGAGTACAGCTCTAGCATACCCTGACCTAACTCTGGAAACAAAATCAAGCATATATTGCTTAATGAAAGTGTGCACTAAAGACCAAGTAGCTATCTCTAGAATAGATCTAGAGTCCACCCCTTTCCAAATGAGCCCCAGATGCAGCCACAAGTCTGTGAGAACGAGCCCGCACATTTTGAGGACTTATTTTGTCATGGTAACAAATATGAAGATCCTGAGACAACCACCTAGAAATGGTTTGCTTAGATACTGGCTGACCTATATTCTTACTTTACTACCAAGTAATACAACCTGGAATACAAAATCACTGGCAAACGTTATAGCCTGGGTTCCAAGGAAAATAACTCGGGCAATACATAAAAAGACAGAATTTATTTTTATATACTTTTAAAACATACGAAAATAAAATTTAAATAAAATCATTTATAATAGTGCTGCAGGTCAAGCGCTTTCATCCACTTTAACTGTGGACTTCATCAGAACGTGCAGCACTGAACCTTAATTGATTAAATATCTCTTTTGGCGCATACAGAATGTCCCTGAGGCCAATTGTGGACTAGAGCGTCTCTGGGTGAATGTCCTGGAAGTGGAAGGAGAGAGAAGAAATTGCTGCACTTGCTGTTGAAGGGGGTGGCAAAAAGGTTGCAGCAAGGTTGGCCCCATTTGCGGAAGATTGGGTCCGCCACTACCTGATTCAGAGACCACTCATGAGGCATGAGAATTGCTCTGCTCAGCCTGTCTGCTATGACGTTGGATCTCCCAGGGATGTGCGTTGCAATCAGAAACCGTTGGGAAGAGCTCGCCCACTGCCAGAGTCTGAGTGCTTCTCGACATAGGGGATAGGACCTGGTTCCACCCTGCTTGCTGATGTACCTCACTACTGACATATTGTCCGTTTGAATTGCAATGGTCCTGGTAGGAAGACAGTCCTGAAGAGCTTGCAACGCTAAAAGCACGGCTCTCATCTCCAAGACGTTTATATGCAGATGGTACTCGTGAGGTTGCCAGGTGCCTTGGACTGTTCTGCCCTGATAATGCCCCCCCCCCACCCGATCAGGGAGGCATCCGTGGTCACCGTGGCAATTGGAGGGGGGAGTACAAATGGTCTGCCCTGGGGTAGTGATGTGGAGACCATCCACCACGCAAGGTGCTTTTTGCATGCTTGTGTGATCATAATCATGTGAGACATGGGAAGCTGCTGGAAGGACCATTGGGTGAAAAGAAGCCACTAGAGAATCCTCATGTGACCCAGAGTTTGGAGGACGAACCTGGCTTGAATTCTTTTGCATCCTAATAAGACTTGCATGTGTTGGCGAATGACTAACACCCTGTCTTGTGGAAGGCTGGCTGACATGTCTTTTGTATTTAAATTTGCGCCTATAAGATGATAGACTGACAGGGCGACAATGCAGATTTTTCGGAATTTATTGTGATACCTAGTCTGGAGCAAATCTGGATAGTGTAGTCTCTGGCTCGCAGAAGGTGATGCCTGGTGGTAGCAGTGAGGAGCCAGTCGTCTAGATATGGAAACACCTGGAATCCTTGCCGTCTCAGGTAAGCCGTAACTACTTCCATACATTTGGTGAACACCCTGGGGGCTGTGGTGAGACCAAAGGGCAGAGCTCTGAACTGATAATGGCTGGCTCCCAGCTGGAAGCAAGGAATCTTCTGGAGCGCCTGTCCATTTTGATGTGGTAGTACGCATCCTGAAGATCTATAGAGCACATCCAATTGTCCTGACCCAGAAAGGGTAAAATGAACTGTAGCGTGACCATCCGAAACTTCGTTCTTTGTACAGACCTGTTTAGTCTGCTGAGATCCAGAATGGGTCTCCAGTTCCCTGTCTTTTTTGGTACCAAAAAGAACCTTGAGCAAATTCCGGATCCTTGCTGGTCTGCTGGGACTTGCTGGATGGCCCTTTTTCTTAGCAGTTTTGAAACTTCTTGAACTGCTTGATCCCTTAGATTGGGTGGAACATCTGGAAGGGACTTGTTTAACAATAAGGGAGTGCGAACAAAGGGAATTCTGTAGCCTCCGGATATAACAGACTGTACCCATTTGACTTGTGTTATGTCTTGCCAGGCTCTTGGGTACAGCGATAATCTTCCCCCGACTGCCTCCAGAGGTGGGCAGCCGGGCAACCCTTCAGGGATGCTGGAAGGGTTTGTCAGAGAAGGATTCTCTGCTGCCCTGGTTTTGCAGACCCCCTCTGCCACGAGGGCGGCGTCTGTTATTGTTCCCTCCTCTCCCCCTGGATGGGAACTCACCACGTGTGTCCGGCAAGGCTCCCTGGGATTTACGGAACCAAATCTTTCCACTCTTCTGACCCTTGGGATATGGTCTGGAAGGAGTGGAAAAACGGACTCCCACGGCAGAGAGAGTCTTGCCTTCCTGCTCACACCTGGTAAGGGTGTCCTTCACCTGTGATCCAAAAAGAGAGGAACCATCAAAAGGGGTGTTGGTGAAAGATGCTCTGAAAGGTTCCGCAAAGTTACATAGCCGCCTCCAAGCGTGCCTCCTTAGGGCAATGCCTGTGTCCGCGGCTCTACTCGCACCATCGGCTGCATAAGAAATAAGCCTCATGGAGGAGTTCACCACGGAATTAAGAGTCGCCAGCTGGGAGGCTGCCTTAGCCTGGGCCCCCTCAGCTGATGGATCTTGGAGGGTATCTCCAAGCTCTTTAAGGAGATCCCTTTGAAGACGCGTAAAGTGGCACAAATAATTCAGAGACCTCATGGAAAAGGTCGCTGAAGAGAACATCCGCCTCCCATATCTGTCTATCGTCCTGGACTCCTTGTTAGGGCGATGGACAGCTGAGGTTTCAGCCAACTCCTTCTTTGTGGCCGCCGTTACCACCATGGCATCAACGGGAACACCTTTGGTCAAAAACTGTTTATCCTGTGGTGCAGTTATAAATTTAGCAGGTCTTCTGGGGGGTCGGTTCCACTGTGTCTGGAGCTGACCACTCCTTCCAAGCCACCACAGACATCAGTGGGTCGAAAGGCGGAGACACCCAGGAGGTGGAAGGTCGGGATCCAAAAGCATCCAGGAATACCGACTCATCCTCGGAAGGGCTCAGGGTAGTCCAGTTCCCCCTCTGCCTAAGCATCTCAAGGATGTCTGAGAAGGAGACATCTTCAGAGGGGGATCTAGGGGACCCTTCCGAATCCTCTAAGTCGGTATCTGATGTGGAGTCAACATGCTTCCTCTTGCATTTCCTCTTACGAGGTGGCTCCTCTGAATGATCAGGGGAGGCCTCGGAAGAGGAAGATACACCCAAAGGGGTGCCCTGGAGCATTGGTTCCTCACGCTTGGGGTCTTGAGGAGGGGCAGAGGCAGACGCAGGCATCATAGGGGGATGAGTCGATGGGGATGATCATGGGGCTGACTCAGGGGCCAGCACACTCCTCATGACCTCGAAGGCGCCCCTGCTTGGATGCTGAGAAGGCTCCGGTTCAGAAGAGATCGGAATCCCTCTCTGCACCAAGGGGGAAGACTCCGAAGCAGATGTAGGTGCCAAGCTCACCTGCGCCGAAGCTCCGAGGGGGAGAGCGGGGTCGGACAAGGGTACGATGCCACTCGCCCCCTCGAAGCCGACGAGGGAGTCCCGGCACCAAGATCCCTCCACGGACGGTACCAAGGAAGTGATCGGAGCCGACGACGAAGGAGAAGGTATCGGAGCCGACGACGAAGGAGAAGGTATCAGAGCCGACGGCGAAGGAGAAGGTATCGGAGCCGACGGCGAAGGAGAAGGTATCGGAGCCGACGGCGAAGGAGAAGGTATCGGAGCCGGCGAAGGAGAAGGTATCGGAGCCGACGGCGAAGGAGAAGGTATCGGAGCCGACGGCGAAGGAGAAGGTATCGGAGCCGACGGCGAAGGAGAAGGTATCGGAGCCGACGACGAAGGAGAAGGTATCGGAGCCGACGACGAAGGAGAAGGTATCGGAGCCGACGACGAAGGAGAAGGTATCGGAGCCGACGACGAAGGAGAAGGTATCGGAGCCGACGACGAAGGAGAAGGTATCGGAGCCGACGACGAAGGAGAAGGTATCGGAGCCGACGACCGAACCGAAGGAGAAGGTATCGGAGCCGACGACCGAACCGAAGGAGAAGGTATCGGAGCCGACGACCAAACCGAAGGAGAAGGTATCGGAGCCGACGGTTCCACGACTCGAACCCCAACGAACTCCGGCTCCGAACTCAAGGGAGGAGTCGGAGGAGGAATAACTGCAGACATGGACGGAGCCGAACCCTGATGAGGGGGGCTGGACAACATTTTTGCTAGGGCCTGCGATTTCAACAGCCTACTGACCACTCTCTCCAAGTCGTGATCTGAAAGCCTTGATGACCAAGAACAGTGGGAGGACCGATTACTGCGCTCCGACTGGAGCAGAGGAGACCTCGGAGCCGAATGTATCGACTCCAGGGAGGGAGACCTGGATCTCTTTCGACTCCCAGACGGCTCTGAAGTATGTGTCGGAACAGACTGGGAGGCAGGCACATTGGTTCCGGCCGGAACCGAGGCAGAAGGAGTAGCTTCACCCAATGACGGCTCCGAACTGGGAGCCGAAGATTTAGGTGGCTTGGAGGACGGGCTGAGCCTTAGCCGGTGAATTCTCGGGCTTAAGTAAACCCCGTAGGATTAACTTATTCCTATGCTCCTGCAGGACTCTTGGGCTGAAAGCATGGCAAACTGAACAAGAGTCCTACAGGTGCACAGCGCCCAGACAACAGACACAAGAAGTGTGACCATCTGTCAGAGACATCTTCTGATAGCATGAGTCACACTTCTTGAATCCAGACACCTTGGTATCCTTGGACATACCTACGGAAGGAACACCAAACACAATACACAAAAAATTTAGGATATAATAACTATTACACACACAAGTTAACACACCCAAAAAACAGCCAAGAAATGCACACAAAATCCTATGTTACCAACAAACAAGAAAGACTAAATTATTATTTTTTTTTTTAAAGAGTTAGCCTCTAACTTAAACGGCTACTTAAGGAAGAGATTGGGGGGAGGGGAAAACTCTCTAAAACAAGTTTTCTGAAGGGGAGGGGAATTCAGGTAAACAAAGATATCCTATAGAAAGATTGTAACTACAACTAACAAACTACACTAAAACCCTAATAGTTTCTTTGTCAAGAAACAGATAAAACAATAAAAACATACGACCTGAGTCAGTAAGACAACCTCGCAGCAGAAGCTGCAAACGAGATCTGGGTTTCTAGCGCCGGGCATCATGGGATATGGAGAGGCCTTGAGCCAGTAAACAGCTCTTGAGCTTTTGAAGATGGCCGAGTCGGAGCCGAGGATCGGCTCCGAACCCCAACCAGCAAGAATGAAGGCAAGATAGACAACTTAACATTTATCCTTCACAAAACAAATTGACTAAGGAACTTCAAAAACTCACAAATACAACCCAAGCTCATTATCTACACTGCTTCATGCTTCCTTTATTCCAACACATACATCAAAAATGCACTAACATAAGCTACAACATGCATACAATAAAACTGCAAGATATGCTGCTAATGTCCCCAACAAAATGTGTCACTGTAAAGTATTTCATAAGACTGAATGGCTAAAGCTAAAACACCTTTCAACATTTTACCAGTTAAAAAATACATACAACAGAGGCATGGTCAAGATGACTAACTGAAAGCAGCAACTGGTGAAACCTGTATGACTGAAAACTTTTCTCAAACAGAAACTATAATCAAAAAATTAAAGCGTGGAGAAACTTCTTAGCTAACTTTATTTATTAATAGTCAGAGAAAAATTATAGCTTCAAGTTCTTCAAAAGTTGTAATTTTCCTGTCAGAATTTCAAAATCCTTTGTTAAGACAGAGCCTTCAACATGGACCATTCAAGAAATGGTACTCAGGATTCTTGTGTTAAAAAGACATCCAGTCAATAATATTGAGTATACAGGATGTATTACTTAAAACAGAGAAACTAGATAAAATATAAAGTTTCAAAGAAGAGACAACAAAGAAGATGGAACATTTAGAGATTCTTATGAAACAACAAAGTGAACAAAACCAGGCACAAATCAGCAATATGAAAGAAGCATTATATGATCATGAAGGGAGAATAAATGAAGAAGAGTCTTAGACAGAATTTCTTTTAAACAAAATGACTGTCTCATAGATAAAACTGATGACTTATAAAATAGACTGAGATGAAATAACATAATTTATGGCATACCTGAAAAGTATGAGGGTGAAAATATAACAATTTTCTTAACAATCTGGAAACATAAAACATCCAATCTACCTGAAACTTTATCTTTTGTAACTGAAAGGGCATACAGATCCCCGAGAGCACCTTCAAAGAAGTAAAACTCACCACCATGTTCAATTATAGTCAAGTTTATGTCTAGCTTAGAAAAAGATCAAATATTAAAAACAACATGGTCCAGCCCACCTATCAAAATAGCTGAACAAGTAGTTAGATTTGACAATGATTTTTTCCAGTAAAGTGACTAAAAGAAAACCCTGTTTACCACTGATCAAGCCACGTTAATGTTTCCTACAAAGATAAAATTATTTCTTTCTGAAGGAAACAAAATATTTGACAAGGAGGAGGAAGCATCCACTTTTGTTAGCAATAAAATCCTTATTAATACTGAAGAAATGGAGCGGAGCAGTATTTTCCTCAAGAGATGGAATAAGCTGAATTCTTGGAAAACTGCTTCTAAAATTAAAAAAGCTAAGAAAACAAGTGGCATTATTCTCTGATGGCAGGACTTCTATTTTCTGACAAAATAGATTTGCCCTTTGAGTAAAAGGTTTATACTGGAGCTTCAAAATATATGTCATTTATGAAGCAAGTAACACTTAAAGAAAGCTTGATAATAAAAGAATGTTCCAGTCATATCAGAATGCTGGATTCTTGCTTACCTTGCTTCCTGCCTTAAGCTGTTCTGCAGAATATCAAGGTCAAAGTTAATCACTGATGTCTGTGAGAACAGATACAAACTTTCTTTTTTCAAATATGTATGTATGTGTGTGTGTGTGTGTGTGTGTGTATATATATATGTATATATATATATATATATATAAATATATACATATATATATATATATATATATATATATATGAAAAATCTCAAAATAACATTTTTTTCTTTTCTTAGCTGTGAAGAATTGGTAAAACAAAAGCTATAGTAATGTTTTATAATGAGTTGTTGCTGACACACAATATGCTTGTATTTTGCTAATGTTTAAAAGCTTATGTTGTAGTTTTATTAACTCTAACTGTATATATTATTGAAAAGAAGTAAAGTTAGATGTTACTGTTTAGAACAGTTTTAAAGAATTAAGAAGAATGAGAAACTCACTGAATAAATTACCCACTGTTGTGTGCTGTGAGTTGTCAGTTTCACATGCTGGAATCAAATTTTAATGTCAGGATGTGAAGCTTAGATCAAAACAGCAGTTCACAATGGCTAAAGATATGCATTCAAATTAAACAAGCAGGAATTCTTTTATATACACAGTTAAGATGGCTTACAATACTAGAATTAATTAGAACAGTAAACATTTTATGAATAATATACAAATGCACAAGGAATTATCTAATATGTAAGATTAATAAAAGAGCAGTAGCAGTACATTGAGAGAGATATAGACACAATCTCTACTAGAGAGTTGATGATAAATGTAACTTCTGCATACAATACAGAGAAACAGCAAGAGATTCTCTTGTAGAAATTGTTATGAACTAGTTTAATATGTTGAGTGTTGTGCAATTTTAAGATATAGACACTTGTACTTTAAAAATGAATTCAGAGCTTTTGTTAGTTCTATAAAATATGCACGTATCTTTTAGCATTATAAATATATATGTGCATTGATTTCGCTTTTGCATAATAGTTTAGTACAAGATAACCTGTCACCTTGTAAGTTTACATATATATCTCTCTCTTCAGGTCCTACACTGTTCTACTTATTTATTTAGATATTTAGTTATAATAACGTAGAATGAACAAATAATTATTTAGAAATGTAGTTATAGTAATATTGAATAAGTGAATCATTTAGGAATATTTAATGGCTAATTTATATTAGTACTACATAAAGAGGTATACAGTACATTGTTTTTTAGATCATTTAATACTTGTGATTAATAGAAGAAGATTATTAAACTTTTATACAGTGATGGGAAATAGTTGTAAATGGCAAATACATAACTAATAGTCTCTTATTTTTGACATGTATAGTATTATATTAATGTGTAAGTCATGGGAGATTTTGGCTATTTTTATGACTAATTTTTAGGTATTGGTAGGTAGAGAGAGATAGCACAGTAGTTTGTCTACTCGATCGGCAAACTAGAAGTTTGGTATCCATGGTAGTAATATATACAGTTAAAGTTGTAGACTTGTTTTTGTTATTAATGAATTTTAGTAGTTTAATTTGTAGGAAAAAAGAATTAAAAAAATGTGGAAGGTTAATATAGTGTTGGAGGAATGCATTAGAGTGTTATATATAATAAAACTAATATGGTGAGCAAATGTGCCATATATTTTAAAAGAAACTTTTTTAATACATGTTTAATAACAATATGGATAGTTTTAATCTATTAATGTTATGAAGTAAATAATGGCAATTAAAGAAAATTATTAATGAGATATTTAAAATTATGTACTCACCATAACGAGGCATCAGTGTTGTCTGTTTTCATTCTTCCTCAACAGATAGGTTCGGATCCAATCCTTGGATCCGACTCGGCCACATACTCTAGACTTTGGATTCAACTCTCAAGCTCCTCTCTCTACCCATAATGCCTCAAATCCATCCCCAATACCTCAGATCAAGTTTCTTGTCATAAGTACCCCTATAGCTAGACAGAAATAGGGATAGCTAAAAGAAAAAATGTTTCAAACCCAGAACAAGTTCCGATTACTAACAGGTTTCTCCAGAGGATTTAAGGATGAGGGATGGATGGGAGGGAAGTTGAGGAAGAATGAAAATGAACACAGATGCCTAGTTATGGTGAGTACATAACTTTTAAATCTGATGTTGTCCTTTTCATTCTTTCTCAGCATGTAGAACGGAGTCTCCAGCTAAGTTGATGTTGGGTAGTCCTCATGGAAGGAAATTCTAGAGTACTGCCAAGCCAAAGATGGCCCTTCTTCTGGGAACAAGATCCAATTTGTAATGCGTAACAAAGGTATGAGCAGTGGACTATGTGGCAGCTGCACATATATCATCAAGGGTCTATATCACATCGTTGAACTTGTATAAGTTCGAACGATGTAATATCGAACCCAGAAGTCCGAAACCGCAAAATAACGAACACAAAGAACAGCGATTTCTTCCCAGGGGAAAAAAAAACACTGTTTCCTAAAAAAAAAAAAAAAAAAAAAACATAAACCTTAAACTAAAACTAAAGTGGGGGCTGTGCCCCTCACACCCCCCCCTACTTAAATATACGAACTCCGAGATCGCACCACAGTGGAGGAAATAGCAAAGCCCAGAAAATGGCCCACCGATTTTTTTTCCCCTGGGGGAAAAAAAAAACGATGTGCCATGGCCTCATTTTTTTTTTGTGTTTCAGACTTTTGGGTTTGATATTACATCGTTCGAACTTATACAAGTTCGACAATGTGATATAGACCCTATCATCAACAGATGTTCTTGACCAAACGGCAGATGAAGCAGCCATGGATCTAGTTGAGTGAGCTTTGGGTGGTTTAGGTAGGGAAATGCCTTGTTGAAAATAAATCTAAGAAATACAGTCAGTGATCCATTTAGCTAAGGTAACTTTAATAAATTGCAAACCCAGTCTGTTTGGTGAAAAGGAAACAAATAACTGATCTCACTTTATTTGCTTTGTCCTGTGTAAATAAAAACACAATTGTTTGTGCACAATGCAAAGATGTAGCATATATTCTCCTTTGTTTGAAAAATTTGGAAAGAAGACCGATAAATGAACAGATTGGTTAATGTTCAATTCAGAAGCTACCATAGGTAAAAAAAAGAAGGGTTTGTTCTTAAGCTAACCCTGTTTTTTATGGGAAATAATGTAAGAGGTTTTTGAAGAAAGAGCCCGGAGTTGACAAACTCTCCTTGCAGAACTAATAGCTAAGAAAAACCTTTTTCATCAAATAAGTTTTAGGACATATTTTTGCTGAAGGTTCAAAAGGTTTCTGAGTAAGACCTTGTAGTGCAACAGTCAGATCCCTGGGAGGTGAAGGATCCATTATTTGTGGCCTAAGGATGAAAATGCCTTTTAGAAATAATCTGCATAACTTGGAAGAAGCCAAGGAATAATTTTTATCTCCTGCACAAAAAATGGAAATGGCTACTAACTGCAGTTTAATCATAGAAAAACTAGCTCCTTCTTTAATGAAAGTAGGTAAAAGAATTGAGTACAGCAGAAACTGGAGAAGAAAAAGGGTCAGCATCATCTTTCTATGCCCAAAGTAAGAATTTTTTCCACTTGCTGTTATAAAAATTCTTGCCAGAATCTTTATTGTGAGGGCAAAATTATGGAACGTACTGGGGATGAATGCCTCGGCTGTCCAATCTTTACTGGAAGTGGAGAAATCATTGCGGTTAGCTTGAGGGCATGAATATTGGGATGGTTGACTCCTGAGGTGTGTGAGAGGAGATCTGGAAATGGTTCCAGTATCCATGGAGGATAACGAAGGTGAGACCACAAGAAAAGGAACCATACCTGTCAAGGCCAGAAGGAGGCAATGAGGATGATTGAGATCTTCAACCTGTTTGCTTTCTGTAGAAATTTGAGAATCAAGAGAAGTAGGTGATAAGCGTAAAGTACATTGGTGGGCCAAACGTGGACTAGAGCATCTATCGATGACTCAACCTGAGGAGGGGATAAGGGCAAGATACCTGCAGCATTTGTTGTTGTGGGGTGAAGCAAAGAGGTCTCAGCAAGGTTGCCTTCAACAACAAAAATTTTCTTCCACCACAAACGGAGACCACTTGGGCGGCATCAAAATGGATCTGCTTAATTTGTTAACTAACATGTTGGTTTTCCCCAGTATGTTCACTGTAACTAGAAAGCAGCTTGTAGAGATTGCCCACTCCCAAACTCTCATGCCTCTCTGCAGATGGGGTAAGATCGAGTTCCTCTTTGTTGATGTACCAGACAACAGACATGCTGCTGGTCTGAACTGGAATAGTCCCTAGAGGAAGAGCATCTTGAAACGCCTGCAATGCCAATAGGACTGCTCTCATCTCTAGTACATTGATATGCAGATTAGTTTCTTGGGGGGACCATGTGCCTCACACAAGCCTTACCAGGAAATGCCCCCCACCCCAGATGGGGAGCATTTGTAACTATTGTGGTCACTAGGGGCAGTAAAATAAAAGGCTGGCCCAGATGATATAGTCCGAATGGATCCACAAGTGGATGTGTCATTTACAAATTGGAGTAAGTTTGATTGGTAAGGACAGAGGTTTTTGAAGAATGGACCACTGAACAGCCACAGTCCACTGAAGGACAAGCATAAAGTATTGTGCCAAGGGAAGCAATACAATGGCTGCTGCTATGGCTCCTAACTCTTGAAAAACTAACCTGGCTGAAGGAGATGGATGGGAAATAATCTAATGGACTTGAGACCCAAGCCTGGATATGTGATGAATTGCTAGTGATGCTATTTACATTGTTTGATTTGGCATAATTTGTTATTCTCAGTGACTGGCAAATCTGCAGCAAACAGTACCTGGAATGTAGAAGTAGATGCTTGGAAGGGGCAGTTAGGAGCCAGCCGTCCAGCTATGGAAACACTCAGCCTCCTTTGAGTCTCAGGTGAGCAGCCACCACTGCCATGCATTTGGTAAACACCCTGGGGCTATGGTGAGTTCAAAGGGCAGAGCTCTGAATTGGTAATGACTGGCACTCAGCCAAAAGTGTAAATGTCTTATGACTTGTCTGTCTATTTTGATGTAATAGTATGCATCCTGAAGATCTACGGAGCACATCCAATCGTTCTTGCGAAGAAATGGCAGAAAGGACTGAATCGTGACCATTTGGAACTTTGACTTTTTTATGTATTGGTTTAATTTGTTCAGATCCAGAACGAGTCTGAGGTCCTCTGTCTTTTCTGGGCAGCAAAAAGAAACTTAAGTACCAAATCCTATTTGGTCTGGTGGGACCTTCTGGATGACTCTCTTGTCTAATAGCTTTTGAATTTCTGGTGCTGCTGCTTTCTTTTGACTGGGTGGAATGTTGGGAAACTTTTTCTTTTTGCAAATAGGAAGTTGGACTGCCTCTGGATATTATTTCTTAGCACCAAGCAATCCTCAGTTATATTTGCCCAGGTGTCCAGGTGCAAAGATAATCATTCCCGAAAGCTTCCAGAGTTGGACAGTCAGACAGCACTTCAGGAGCACAGGAAGGGTCTGTTTGGAAAGGTATCACAGAAACCCTGATTTTGTGAGCCTCATAAGCCTCTAAGGCGATGCCTCCTATTGGAACTTCCTACTCTGCCTCTGGAGGAGTTGTCTCCGTACTCTGAGATTTCCAGAACCAAATTTTCTTAACACCTCTTTCATTCCTGGAGAAAGACTGTTGAGAGGTAGAAAACTTGATTCCCATAGGAGACACAGTCTTTCCTTCTTGTTCACTGCAGGTAAGTGTCTCTTTTACAGATGGATCAAATAATGATGAGTCATCAAAGGGAGCTTTGATGGAGTTCGCCTTAAAGGGCTCCATAAAGTCACAAAGCCGCATCATGCATATCTCCTTTTGGCAATGCCTGAACCGGAAGCTCATGAGGTGCCTTCGGTTGTGTGCGAGATCACCTTCATGGAAGCAATGTAAACTGACAAAAGAGTGGCTAACTGAGAGGATATTATTTTGAAATTCTCTGCAGACATGAACTCGAAGAGTATTTGATAGCTCTTTGGTCAAATTTCTCTGTAGCCTCATGAAGTGTGCCAGATAATTAACAGACATCAAGGCAAAGATCACCAAGGCAAAGACTCGCTTTCCAAATTTGTCCAGCACCTCAAACTCACTGTTTGATGGGTGGACAGAACAGCTTTGTTCTGCTCTTTCTTAGTGGCTGCTGCCACCACCACAGCATCTACTGGGATTCCTTTGTTCCAGTGGGTTCTGTCCTTGGGGGGGGGCTAATAATTTATTAGATCTTTTTTCATCATGTCTCTTAGGATGGGCTCATTGGTATCTGGCTCCTTCCATGCCCAGTGGGAAACAAAATCAATAAGCTCACCCACTGGGGAGGCATAACCAAAGACAGATGGGCCAGAACAAAAAAGCTTCCAAAAATACAGATTCCTCTGGAAAAAGATTTTCAGAAGACCAACCACCTTTCTGTTTGAGAATCTCTAATACATCTCCAAAGGAGATATTATCTGGTGCCCATGATCTGGGGGACCTTTCTCTTTCATCAAAATCGATATCCTCTGTGAGCTACTCCAAAGGGGACTCTATGTGCCTCCTCTTGCACATTATTCTCTTCCAATGTAACTCCTCTGGGGGCTGTATCTGAAGAGAGAGGGGCGTTCCTCTACCAGAATTGCTTGGAAACTAGTTAGAACTGGCTGTTCCTGTGGAGTAGGTTTGATCATCTCAGAGCTCATAACTGGTGAGAGGATGAGAACTGGATCTGAAGAATGAGAAGGAGGTTCTCTAGACAAAGGAAAAATCCCTTTCCACGATTTCAAAGGCAGGTGGACCTAAAGAAGCCGCGACCAACTGCACCGGAGCTGAAGCTTCCAGTACAGGCAGACCACAATTCCTCTTGCATCTGCTCCTTGAGGATGAAACTGGACCTGAACTGCCCATGGCCAAGGCACCAAGGGTCAGATAAAGATCCGATAACACTGGAGTCGATCTTGGCCCCAAGGACCAGATGCTAACACTTTGGCTTCTGGACCCATTCTGATCTGCAGATATTGGAGCAGAACTAGTCAGGGATGCCATCGGAATCAAAGATGATGGCTTCCACGGATCTGACTCTGGACCTTTCATAGTTTTTAGATCCTGGGGCTCCGAAACAGCAGGATGAGAGGGAGAATAGTATGAGACATAGTTGGAAGGCTCACGGATTCAGCATTGAACAGAGCTGGTATAACCCACATCTGGATCTGAGCTTTGAGAAATTTTCTTATCATCTTATTCACATCTGCTTCTGATAAACTTCTGTAGGACCTGAAGGATGTAGTGGATTGTGGCCCTGAATGTTTCTTTGGAGTCTGTAAAAATGAAAAATACAGAGTAGGAGAAACTGGGTCTAGAAAATACTCTGTGTGAATTCTATGAGAGGTACCAGGCTTCGGATCCAAGGGTCTGGGATCAGAGGTAGGTTTCCCAGGGCTAACCGACATAATGGATCTGAAGGATTTGGATCTGATGATTCCAGATCCAAAGATCTGATCTTTGGATCCAGCAATGTCGAATCTGAGGTTTTTTTGGGTATTGGCCAGTGGCTCCGATAAAGTCCTAGGGGACTTCAGTGGGGTGCATTTTCTGTGTGCCGATGGAGCAGACTTAAAAGATTTGTCAGGGGTTTGAAACCCAGAAGATGAAGTTGTAGCAGCAGGAAGTAGGCCTTTCAAGATCAATTTGTTGCGTCGGTCAGCCAGAGTCCTAGGATTAAAGGCAGAACAGATGCTGCAGTTGGCATCCAAGTGGCTGGCTCCGAGAAAATAAACACACTCCTTGTGGGCATCTGAGTTTGGAATTTTATGCCCAAAAGAAGTGCATTTCTTGAACCCTGTTGGTTTTTCAGATGTGACAGAAAAGTAGGCAGAGCAATAAACACCAAAGCAGTACACTAAAGGACTAGAAGAAAAATAAGCTTTTTTTCAGAAGAAAGGAAAAAGAATTACCAACTATGGCAATTTAGAAGCAATACTCTGCTTAAGGGGTAAGAGGGAAAAGCAATACCAACTATGGTATGAAATAATTACTATAAAAAATAGTATAAAGCCTAATGCTCTTTTGAAAGCTAAGAGGGAGGATGGGAAAGTCAAAGAAGAATAGTTTAGAAGAAACTTTTAGAAAAAATATACAAAAACCTCACAAGAATTCACTAAATTATTGCTGGACAGAGGAACCTGCATCTGAGCATGATGGCAGCAAACAAGGTCTAAGGTACAGGGAGGAGCTTGAGAGATGGATCTAAAGTCTAAAGTATGCAGCTGAGTTGGATCTGTGGATCAGATTCAAACCCATGTGTTGAAGAATGAAAAGGACAACATCAGATCTAAAATTAAATAGAGAAAACTTTACATTCTTGCAAGACACTCACTTGAAAGATAAAGATATAAAATATTTAAATAACTTAAGTTACGAAATATTATAATTTTCGCTTCTTTTAACAAAAAGAGGAAAGGAACTGCTATAATTTGGAAAAATCTATGTAATGCTCAAGGTCATGGAATCCACTAATGATCCTAAAGGAATGGATGCATTTATAATAATTAAATATACTAGCAAACTCTATAAACTAGCTAATTTTTACTAGATCCCTTGAAGAGGTGCATGAGTGGATGAAGATCATTTAATCTTACTACAAAGTCATTGGGAGGGTAGTTTCATTTTAGAAGGGGATTTTAACTGCATCTCTAGTATGGAAGACACAAGTGAACATCAGCTAAAGCATTAAACTGATGGATTAGTAGTGATTTATTTGATTTAATGGTAAAAGCAGAAGATAAGTCATTGTTCTTCATTCACTATTCTTATATGTACGGGACACAAACTAGAATTGATAGGATTTATGCCTCTATAAATTTACTACTTAAAGTGAATTATTTTAAAACTATTCCTTGTCCTTTATCTGATCATAATGTGCTAAGTATTAATATATTAATGACTATAAGGAAATTTCAGATTTATAGAATCCCAGTATATACAATGAAAGTAAAATAATTTAAGAGTTACCTTAAGGACAAATTTAGATTTTTTTCATCTTTGACAATGGTCAGGTAAGTAAAGTCATACTATGGGACTCCATAAAATGCATGTTACAGACAGAATAGGAAGATGGGCTACTAATAAAATGAAAGAGTCTGATAAGGAGTGGTTAGAAATACACAAAGCAAGATCTGAACAATAAACAAAGAAATAAGATAATAGTGAAGTCTTTAAAAAATTAATGACAAAACATCAAACAGTTTTAATTTATAAAGTGGAGACAACTTTAGGAAAAAATACAATTGCACAATTATGATGTGACTTCAAAAAATCTACACAGATTAGCTAATAGAAGTAAGATGTTAAGACAAAAGGCACAATTCAATATCTGAAATCCTCCCACTAATAGGCTTACTTCAGACATACAGGAAAAGCTTAATATTTAAAAAAAATCCATGAGTATCTTAATAAAGATAAAAATAATCCTAACGATTACAAAATTCGTAAGTATTCAAAGAAAAATTATACTAATAAATTTAATGAACAACAAATATTTCTGCTGAATTAGCTTATTACCCTAATAGAAGTTAAAGAAGCTTTTAAAAAAGGGACAAATAGTAAAGCTTCAGTGTTAGATGGTTTAAGCATGGAATGACAGTCTGCTACTGTTAAATATTTAAGAATTACTGAATAACATTTTCATGATATTGCAGAGTGAGGAAATAATTCCTCCCTCATGAAATTTTATGTCATTTCACCTATACTTAAGGATAATAAGTTAGTTTATTCACAGATACCTATTTCTATATTAAATGTAGACTATAAGATATTTACTTCTGTCTTTGCTACAAGATTAAAAGAAAAAGTAGATTGATAAAGATCAAACAGGATTTATAGTCAATTTAACTCTTAACCCTGTAGTAACATTTAGAAGGGCCACTAACATGAAAAAACTTCTTGAGTCAAAATCGGGTCCAATAAACAATAGAAGGGGGACTAAGAAATGTGGTACCTGTAAGTATTGTAGGCATATAATGACAACTGACCATTTTACAGTTAGGACAACTAGGTATGGTGTCAAAGGTTTATACAACTGTAACTCGAAAGGAATTGTCTATCTAGCACAATGTACACAATGTACATCATTCTATGTGGGAAAGACAGACAGACGGTTGCGTGACAGGATGTACGAACACTTGTACGCTATTAATAAGGGCAAAAATGAGAATGCCCTGGCTAGGCATTGTGCTAATAATCCCAACCACTCTTTTAATTTTATGGGCATAGATCGAATTAATACATTACAGGATAATTTTAACTTTGTAAATGATCATTATCTTAAATTGGAGTTGGAGAAAAAAGAATTAACTTGGCAATTACGCCTGGCAGCTAATAGAGAACCAGGCTTAAATGAATTCTGTTCAATAGCATGTATCTTAAAAATCAAAAACTTGATGCGTTAAACCGATTTGGTGATCAGTTTTTATTAATGAATTACCCCTCTACATTAGACTTTTTAAAATTATTCGTAAAAATTTTTTAAAAATTATTTGTTAAAATTATTTTAGGTTTGTTTTTTTCTTATATTTATAACAATGGGTACTTTAAAGTAGCCTATATTAGGAATAGATCTAAAAATAAGTATGTTTTTAAACTTTTTATATAAAAACCTTTAGGTAATATTAATAAGTTGTATAAATTAGTTCTTACATATTTGTAACAAGTTCTCATATTAGTGGGATGCATACATATCTATATACACATCTTGTTACACAGTATATTTTTGTAATGTTTCTTTAAAAGTTTGAACAAAAGCAGACCTATTAATTAATTAAACCATTTGCTTTTAATTGTTTAGAATTTGTATATAAACTGTATGTAATTGGATAGCTGTTGTCTGAAGAAGTTTTGATACTACTCAGAATGAAAAACGCTGGTAGCCTTTAACGTTTATTTGCTTGTGGAATTAAAGCAGTTTGTGGAGTTACCAGCATTGCAGTAATTTTTTCGTGGTGGATTCTTAACAGATGGTGTTGCGCCACTTGTTGTATTATTCCTGCATCATTCCTTGAAGCCAGCATTACTAACGCCTTGTTCTCAGTGCAGTGTGGTGTTTCTGTTCGTACTTCTTAGTATAGATATCAAGACAGCTTTTGATTCCATAGATTGGAACTACTTGCTTAAAACCTTACAAGCGTTTGCATTTCCAGAACAATTTATTGAAATATTAAAAAAAACTCTATAGAGATTCCAACACATATGTTAAAATTGGTTCTTAAATGGCACAATGACTCACTTTAAACAAATGCACAAAGCAATGGTGTCCCTTGTCATCAACACTATTTGCATTAGTGATGGAACCCTTAGCTAACAGTATAAGAAGTGAAGCAACGAACAAATTGATGGGTTCTCCATTAACAATGATTGTCCATCTAAAAATGCGCTTTTTGCAGATATTTTACTAACTACAGCAGACGTAAATTATTCAGTTGAAGAAACAGATAAGGAAAATTGAGAAGTTTCAAGAAGTATCACTCCTGAAATTTAATAATAATAAAACTGAAACTTTAGTGTTAAATCAATTACTAGATAGAGTAACAATAATTTTGAAAAAATAACTGAAGTGGAATGATTTTTTTTTTTTTAGTTTTGAGGACAGGTTATCACTTTTTAAAGTGATAATACCCACGATTTACACACACACACACACACACACATTTTATATATATATATATATATATATATATATATATATATATATATATATATATATATATATATATATATATATATATATATATATATATATATATATATGCACACACACACTGCATTTAATAGCCTTAATATCAGACAAAAAATTTTAAGGAAATTGGAAAACATGTTAACTTCATTCTTATGGTAGCCTTAAAAAGCTGAGAATTGCCTATAGAAATAATACAATATTATAAGAGTATGGTGGCATTAGCTTCCCAGATGTACAATCTTATTCTATTGCTGCAAATTTGTATTATACTAGGGATAGACTCACACAAGTCAATGGAAAACCATTCAGATGCAGATTATACTAAATTCTTATAAGTTTATCAAGTATGATAAATAAGAAATGTGCAACAATCCTTTCATCTGGTGAATAAAATGTACCTTAGATGGAAATTCATTTCAGTGTTTCAACTCTGCATATATAAAATCAAATCAAATCTTAAAACAATTAAGAAATATGCTTTTAAAACTCCATTAATATCTTTTCCCACTGCACACACTTCTAGGTTTGAGGAAACTCAGAACAGTGTTACTTTTTAGACAGCAGTGTGGACCGATGACTCAATAGATGGCAAGAATAAAACTTTGTTACTTAAATCAGTTAGTCAAACTTCTTCAAGTTAATATTGGAAAATTTTTATGTGGAAATATATAGACATAATGCTTGTTAACCCCTATAACATTTCTGAGTATATTAAAATGACTTCTTAAGTTTGTTGGAAATGTGGTAAAGTTGCAAAAGCTGATTGGACACACGTTTATGGATTGTGAAAAATTGAATTAATATTGTTAAGAGATAATTATGTTTTTAATATGTTATAGTCTGATAATTGTTCTTAAATAGATCAATAATGTTAATGAATGTTCCACTCCCTTTATCTGTAAATGCCAAACAAAATATATTCTGGAATTTACTGGCAGTAGCTAGAAAAATTATTACAAAAAAAAAAAAACGAACTCAGTTCCTACATTCAAATAATTTTTAAATTTAACAGCAATACTATGTAAAACTGAACAAGTGACCAGAATAAAATCTGTAAACCATACTAAGGCTTTTATTGGTTGGGAAAGCCTTGCAATGTTGCTACTGAAATGCCCTTAATGTGTTAATTGTATAATATTACCTTAATGATTCAATGTATTCCTTACATTGTACAACTGTATGTGATATTGAATTTCTTCGTTCCTGTGTACATTATTGTAAATATGTTAAATAAAAAAAAATTATTAAAAAATACAACATATTCTATATGAAACTAACAAATGCTCACCCATCTCTAATTTGCTTTCAAAACATGCTTAGCAGAAACACAAGATCTCAGACCCAAAACCTCCTAGAAGTTAGAAACTCAAACAACCACTCTGAGGACTCTCTGTACTCTGTTTATGCAGCAAGCTGTGGAATTTCATTACCCCAGACCTTAGACATGAGGGTAAACTTAAAACATTTCTCTATAATCTAAAAACCTGCCTAACATTATTCCTTTTACAGATCTGAATATGCTCTCCATATAGCCTATCTCCAATTCCTATCCATTGCAATTTCTCAATCTCTTCCTCAACATCATTTAACCACCACAGTATCTACATTTTTAACCTTATATTCAGGTGTTGGCCTATACTGTTTTATCTGTTTAACCTTCATTACTGATGTGTTCTGTTTACGTACATATGCATTTTGTAATTATGTACATGCATACAAGACATCTATGTACAGTTAATTTTTGCTACCTATGTTGTATAACTATGGAGCTTTACTAACCAAGCTTTTGCCAAAAAATGGGCTTTTCCCAATCAACAAATGGAAGGAAGGAAATAAATTCAAAACAACATTCGGCAAACTAAGGATTAGTTCCAAGACTCACTCAATCTGCAATGTGGGATGGAAGGAAGGTCGGAAAGCTGGGATGGGATATGGTTAAGAGAGACAGAGAAGCAATGTATTTTATTCTGGAAGGAGAATCCTTGAAATCCTCTCTCTCCTTTTTTTTCCCCTGCCATTATTTCTTATATTGTAGTTTAGAAGGCTTTTCTTGTGTATATTCAAATGGCTTCCAAATGAAAGATCCAGGGGTTGAAGAATAATTCCTTTGATACTTGGGATTAGGAGAAAACATGTTGAATGACTCCCTCCATCAACTTTTCCCCACTTCCAGTTTTTTAAAGATAACTCTACTTAAGAAAGTCTGAAAAGAAAATCTTTATCAAGTGTGGCATTCAGAATCTAACCCTTTACATATTCAAGGTCATTTTGCAATATGACCCATGCATTTCTATGCACCACTGTTCCTGTAGCAGTAGCTCTAGAGATATAAATTGCATCCTTGGCACACAGAGTGCTTATCAATTTGGAAAGCAGAATTTACCACAATCAGATTTAGCCTCTGAATTGGAAAGGCTAGATAAAAACTGTTACATGTTGTCAAAAATGGATAATAAACCAAACAGGATTCACTGTTACAGTGACTATAATTTGGATGTGTGTTTGGCAGCTGCCTTGAAAGCCAAAGATGAAGCATAAACCTTTCTGCGAAACCAGTCAAAGGGCATAGCTGCCATTATTTGGTACAGGATTGGTAAAAGAGAAAAAATATGAACTTCTATCCCCAGCTAAGTGTATCAGGAAATCTGCATAATTTATTTATTTTTGGAGCAGGGAGTTATGAGTCTTGGGTGACAGATGTTGCATCTAAGGCCCCAAAACAGGAGGCATGGCTACTTGTTTTGGGAGTCCATACACTGAAGCTTGCAATGTTTTTTTTTTTTTTGGGGGGGGGGGGGCGATTCTGACACCTCCTCATCTTCACACTTAAAGAAGTCTTTAATTTTAGAGACTTAATTTCCAGAAAACATTTCCTCAATGAGATAATGTAAGGAAAGAGTATCCTCAAATTCAAAGTCACAAAGAGTAGAGGAAGACAATGGAGAGACTTATTCTAACATTATCCACTCCAGAACAAACTTCCTCTTTAGAAGAACATGCTTCTCTTTCCTTTTTCAGGTAAAGAGGCTGGAAGAGATGGGCTGGAGAGACTGAATGGCTTTAAATAAGGCCTGTGCAAAGTTGTAACAATCCTCCTAGGAGCCCTTTAGCACTACTGAAGGGATAGGAGGAGGAGAGACAGGCTTCATTTTTTGTGTGCTGCTAATGACTTTGGGAGAGGGAATCCATACACTGGACCTCCGTAAGTGACCCAGCAATGTCCCCCCTCACCAGTACTTACTGTATGCCTCCCTCACTCTCACACAGTTTAAATTGTGATTCTCTCTTCCCAGCAAGTTCTGCCTGATGTACAGTCTGCATGGACATAAAATGTCCCCAGGACTTAGCAGCCTTTAGAGAGGACATGACAGAGGGACCAGGAGAGATGGACTGATGGCTAGAGGGCTGCAAAGGCACCTCAGTGGAATCATCAGTCTCAGACTGCAGAAGAGAGGCTGATGGGAGAATATTCACCAACCTCTTTAGACACTTTCTCAGTTTTTGTGGGAGGAGCAGATGCCTGCTGAAGAAGATTCTGATGCCATGGGCAAAAGTGGTAAATTTCTAAGGGAAAATTTTGAAGGAATATAACCTACTTATTACTGTTTTAGGAGTAAATGAAAATCAGAATTGACAGAACTTGATATTACATTCTTCTGTCAAGTAAAAGACACAAGCTTCCTTATAGGGAACTCATCTAGCATAAGAACATTTCCAATACCGAAAGACATAATAATATATAAAAAAATAACTTTTACAGAGAAAAAGGTTTCCCAACAGGGATACTTAACTGCCAAAAGTTGTAGCCAAAGCCAGCTGTCAATACTCATGCCACAAAGCTGACAAGAAGTACTCTCGTGAAAAGGACAGATGTGTGGTGCAGTCCACCAGGAAGGAGCTCTTTTACTTTACTGACTAGCCAGACATCTAATAGCCTTAGCAGGATACAGTGGTCTAATGAAGAGCATTTTTGGCACTTTCTTAAACAATTGTTCTATGTTCTCTGCACAAGTCATTGTTGAAGTACTTACTGCTGGGAAATGTTCCCAGAACATAGGAGAGTTAGTGAGTGAAACTGTTTAGTAAGTGTTGGGCTGCAACTGCCCTGAAGAATGCCAGGTGCAAACCCTGCTCAAGCCCTAGAAATAAGGACTAGTCTGAGATGTTTGGAAAAAGTGTAGACTGATAATTAGGTAGCTGCCTCAAGAATAGCTTGTGCACTCACTCTCTCAGAAAGGCTACACTAGTATACATTTACTACTGTGGGATTTCATGGTCCCTTTCTACTTAAAAGTCAAAGTAAATTTAATTGTCACTTCGAGTCACACAAGTGCAAACTGTGCGAAATTAAGTTTCTTCAGACTCAATGCGCATTCAATACACAGACATTTAACATGATGATAATACAGAAAATTCTACAGACACAGACAAACAATAAATACTTGCATTACTGCACTGATTTAACAGATTGTCACTCATTACTAGGTGACTAGCTTATTATTATTGGAAAAATTGCAGTTAAGCAATTGATTTAAAGCCTACATTTACACTGCACAGAAAGACAGTTCAATTTGATTACTGCTGACTTTGCTGTCTGGGTGCTGGTAAGACCTTGTTACATATTGCACTACAGAGACTTTTCAGTATTGTTGGATTACTGCCTTAATGTCCTGTGTGAAGGGTACTGTTACCAGAGTTCAGTAACCTGATGGCTAATGGAAAAAAGCGGTTTCTGAATCTTGTGGTTTTGCAGCATATGCGTCAAAAGCACCTTCTGGATGTTAAATGTGTGAACAGCTTGTAAGCAGGATGAGTGCTATCCCTGGTTATTTTCCTAGCGCTGTTGAGACATCTGGACATGTGCAGGTCTTGTATGGGTGAGAGGGAGTTCCCGATAATCCTCTCAGATGTTTTCACTACCCTCTGGAGGGAGTGGTGCTTGGAAGCAGAGCAGCTTCCATACCATACTGTAAAGCAGTTTGTCAATATACTTTCGATGGTGCCCCTGTAGAAGACTGTGAGAGCTGGTGATGGTAGGTTTGCTCTCCTCAACCTTCGCAAAAAGTGAAGCCATTGGTGTGCCTTCTTGATGGCATTTGTGTTGACTGACCATGTCAAGCCTTCTGAAATGTGCACCCCAGAAATGTTGTGCTTTTTAGTCTCTCATCTGTTTCTTCATTGATTACGAGTGGAGAGTGCGCTCTCTGTTGCTCTTTCTGTAGTCCACAATTATTTATTTGGTCTTGTTGACATTTAGTGCAAGATTACTGCTATAACACCAACTTATGAACTGATTCACCTCTTCTCTATAGGCTGTCTCGTCATCATTCCTGATGAGGCCCACAACTGTCGTATCATCTGCAGATCTGATGATATGGTTTTAGCTGTGCTTGGCAGCACAGTTGTGGGTTAGTATGGTGAAAAGCAGAGGGCTTAGGACACATTCCCATGGGACTCCAGTGTTCAGGATGATGCTCTCCAAAGTATTCTTGCCTACGCATACTTTCTGGGGTCTATCTACAAGAAAGTCCAAAATCTAGTTGCATAGTGGAGTGCTAATGGCCAATTGAACCATCTTTCTGATCAGATGAAAAGTAGCCTCACATAGCTATTGTTCTCCAGGTGGTCTAGCGATAAGTGGAGTGCCAAAGAAATACCATCTCCTATGGAGTGATTGGGTCTGTATGCAAACTAGAGTGGATAGAAGTCTGCAGGTAGTTTGGATGTCATTACGTCTTTGACTAGTCTCTCAAAGCATTCCATTACGGTAGAGGTGAGAGCTACGGGACGATAGTCATTTAGGTTAGCAGATGGTGACTTCTTTGGTAGTGGTGTAATGTTTGTGTACTTGAAACATTTGGGCACAATAGCTTGACTCGGTGAGTTGTTGAAACTGTCAGTACATTTGTTAGCTGGTCTGCACAGTCTCTGAGCACTCTTCCAAGAATGTTATCAGGTCCAGCTGCTTTCCTGAGGTTAACTCTTCATAGGGTCCTTCTGACATCAGCAGGGTTGAGGCTGAGCTCCTCCTCACTCTGGTTGTTTTTGATTTTCTCTGCTGCTGCCTTACTCCCTTCCTCAAACCTACTGAAGTAGAGGTTGAGCTTGTTTAGGAATTCCATATCATCATCACCACACTGGGAAGACAGGGACCTGTAATCTGTTATAGAACGGATACCCTGCCACAGGCGCCTGGGGTCCTTTTGTTCGCAAAAGTGGCTCATGATCTTTTGACCATATTTGTGCTTGGCCTCCCTCACCCCTTTGTTCAATTGAGATATGGCCAAATCGACAGTCTCTTTATCACCAGACTTGAATGCTGCATTCCTTGCTTTCAGGATCTCATACACTTCACTTGTTAGCCAGGGTTTCTGGTTGACTCTTTTGAAGATGCTTTTGGTGACTGTCACATCAACACATTTTGAGATGTAACCCATCACTGATTCAGTGTACTCCTCCAGCTTGATGTGTTGGTTTACTGTGGCTGCCTCCTTGAAGATGTTCCAGTCTGTACTCTCAAAACAGTCTTGTAGTGCTGAGACTGCTCCCTCCGGCCATACTCTCACTTGCTTCACTGATGGTCTCCCCCTGGTCAGCAGTGGTCTGTACAATGGTAGCAGCATAATGGCAATGTGATCTGAGTTACCCAAGTGGGGGTGAGGTACTGCCTTAAATGCTAGCTTAATATTTGAGTAGACCTTGTCCAGTGTATTCTCCACTCTGGCTGCAAAGTCTACATACTGGAGGTATTGAGGCAGGACTGTTTTCAGGTTTGCTTGATTGAAGTCACCTGCTATTATATGTACTCCATCAGGATTTTGATTTTGCAAATCATTTATAGACCGAAATAATTTAGCCAGTGCTTTGTTTGTATTGGCACTAAGAGGTATGTATACTGGTGTGATGCTGATACTTAAATTCCCTTGGTAGGTAGAAAGGTCTGCATTTCAATGACAAACTCCAAGTCATCAAAGCAGTGTGTTTTTACCACCTCACAGCTAGTGCACCAATTGTTACTGATGTACATGCAGACACCCCCCTTGCTTTCCCACAGAGAGACTGCATTACATCTGCACGAAATAATAATAGCCCCTCCACATGAACTGCACTGTCATTTAGGCTAGAGCTCAGCCAAGTCACAGTGAAGGTAAATACACACGAGTTTCTCATCTTGCTCTGGTTAGTTAATTCTAGCATTATGTGGTCCATTTTGTTTTTCATGGAGTGAACATTAGCCAGTAGAATGGATGGTAGTGCAGGCTTGAAGGGTTTAACTTTTAATCTTGTGACGATTCCAGCCCTGGATCCTTGTTTAGGGAGTTCTTTCACACCTCTTTCTTTTCCTTCTCTTTCCGTGAGTAATAAACACAGATTCCACCTGTAGCCAGCAGTCCATCAAACCTATTGCACATCGAGCTTTGTAAACGAATTTCCTGAAGTCTCTCCTTGTTGTATGTTAGATTATCATATGTTTTTGTTCCTGATTCTGTTGTTTTTCTTGATTTAAACACAAAATTACACAAATAATGCACATTTCTCTGATGAGCTGAAGGAGCCGCTGCCACACAGGGCACCATTTGTTTTTAATAACTTCTTTTCACGATGAAAACAAAACAAAAAAAATGGAATGGATGCTAAGAACATGAAGAACTGATCTGAGGTTCTGATGTCCTTAGTTTTATCTAGGTAGTACCTCAGTTGCCTATGTACACCCAAGGAATGAAATTATTTTTCTCTTGTTCTATGGGATACATAAGAAAACAGAGTTGGATACATGGGCTGAGAGAAAACTCAGTTGCTACTTCTGGTATGCATGTGGTGATGGTTCCAAGACTGGCCCTGTCACTATGGAAGACTTAAAAAATGGCTTTCTGCACCTAACTGCCTGCAGTTTTGAAATTCTCTTAGCTAAGGTGATGGCCAATAGTAAACCTGTTTTCCATGTTAGATATGTGAGGGAGGCTTAGGCAGAAAGTTCAAAAAGAGGATGTGTCAGCTTTTGCAGCTTAATATACGAGCTTTGGCCGGCTACGATCTACCTGCAACCAACTGGGCGTATAAGTGAATTTAAGTACACTTTTATCTGCTCTTTTTCATATAGTACTGATTTAATTTACTTATTTGTGTTTCTCACTGAATATTAACTGAAATGAAGTTGTGGCTGTGTCTCTACAAAGTCTTCTTCTTCTTTCGACTTTTCCCGGTTAGGGGACGCCACAGCAGATCACCTGTCCGCTCATGACTGGCAATGGAGTTTTACGGTGTCGAGTTGCCAGCCTGGTGCCCAACCTTCCACAGAAGGCACAATCATGCCTAGGGCCAATTTAGTGTGTCCAATCCACCTACAGCATGTCTTTGTGATGTGGGAGCAAACCGGAGTACCCGGAGGAAACCTACGCGACCACAGGGAGGACATGCAGACTCTGCACAGAAGGCACTCCAGCCGTGGATCGAACTGGAGAACCACTTGCTGTGAGGCGGCAATGCTAACCGCTGCACCACCGAGGCTGCCCCAGCTATGTCTCTTTGTCTCTACAGAGTACTTGTTGAAATTTCTGTGTAGCCACTGATAGCAGTCATCACTGATATTCTGTCCTGTCTTATATAAGTGGTAAATCCTGGGTTATTTCTGCTTAATATCTGAGCTTTGGCCGGCTAAGATCTACCTGCAATCAACTAGACGTATAAGTGAATTTAAGTATACTTTTATCTGCTCTTTCTCATATAGTACTGCATTTAATTTATTTATTTGAGTTTCTCACTGAATATTAACTGAACTGATGTTGTGGCTGTGTCTCTACAAAGTACTTGTTAGAATTTATGTGTAGCCATTGATAGCAGTTGGGGTATAGTTTCACATCATTGATATTCTGCCCTGCCTTACATTTATTTGTGTTTCTCACTAGATATAAACTGAGCTGAAGTTGTGGCTGTGCCTCTACAGTTAGTTCCCCATCCACCCTCCCTGTTCTTGTTTTGGTGTTAATGTTGGTTGTCTTTGAAACTGCCCGCCCCGCTTGTAAATTTGTATTTGGATACTCCTTCTGGGCCCATCTCATTTGCTCACTCAACTGAGTGCAGTGAGATCATATTCTGATTTCAGGCACTCCTACTGTGTACAAAGGGAGCATTTGGAAAGGACAACCCCTGTAGCCTCCTAATCGTGCTCTGTTCCCTCCCTCAAAAAAATAAAAAAGTAAAAATAAATAAATAAAAATACATATATACTTTATTCAGCGGCGCTTACTGTAACTGTCTTATTTGCTGTTCTGCGTGCTATCTGTTCAGTCAATCTTACGCTGCACTTATTACTGCTTGTTAGTAGCCTTCTAATTTACTGCCTTCTGCACTTGTTTTTGTCATTTGTTAATTTAATTGCATTTATTTAAAATGTATTTGCTGTAATATTGCTACACACTCAAGTGTGCTAGGCTGCACTGCAATTTGAATTGTATTTACTGCTGTTTTAGCTGCTTTTCTGTAAAAAAAAGAAATTCTAAGCTTGTTTCCTGTAACTAGTCTAGTCCAGATACAGTCTTGCTGTATCCAGGACTGTTGGTAAGCTTCTGAGGCCCCCAAGCTTTTCTGTGTTGGAGGGAAGCCTTCTACCTCATCAGTGGGAGTGGTAAGCACTAGGTAGCCTATCTACCACGGGAAGAGTGGGTTTTGCCCAGAAATTGTAGTGCATTGGCCGTTTGGGCAGTTTTCCATATCTTTCTACTTTCTGGTTTAAAAGCCCGCGTTTGCATTTGGTCCCCGCCTTTCCTGCAACTAGTGTAGTCCAGGTACAGATTTGCTGTATCCAGGACTGTTGGTAAGCTTCTGAGCCCCCCCAAGCCCTTCTGTGTTGGAGGGAAGCCTTCTAGCATATCAGTGGGAGTAGTAAGCACTAGGTAGTCTATCTACCACAGGAGGAGTGGTTTCTGGCCCAGAAATGATAGTTTATTGGCCGTTTGGGAAGCTTTTCCATCTCTTTCAACCTTTTGATTTAAAAGCCTTATTTTTGCGCTTGTTTCATGCCTTTCCTGTTACTAGTCTAATCCGGATACAGATTTGCTGTAGCCAGGACTCTTTGTAAGCTTCTGAGCCCCCAAAGCCTTTCTGTGTTGGAGGGAAGCCTTCTAGCTTATCAGTGGGAGTGGTAAGCTTTAGGTAGCCTATCTACCACAAGAGAAGTGGTCCCTGGCCCAGAAATTGTAGCTACCGGCTGTTTGAGCAGTTTTCCCCATCTCTTTCAACTTTCTGGTTTAAAAGCCGGATTTATACTTGTTTCCCACCTTTCCGGTAACTAGTCTAGTCCAGATACAGACTTGCTGTATCTAGGACTGTTGGTAAGCGTCTGAGCCCCCCAAGCCTTTCTGTGTTGGAGGGAAGCCTTCTAGCTTATCAGTGGAAGCGGTAAGCACTAGGTAGCTTATCCTCCAAGGGAAGAGTGAGTTTTGGCCCAGAAATTGTAGTTTATTGGCCGTTTGGGCAGTTTTCCATCTCTTTCAACTTGCTGGCTTAAAAGCCTGCGTTTGCACTTGCTCCCAGCCTTTCCTGTAACTAGTCTAGTCCAGGTACAGCTTTGTTGTATCCAGGACTCTTTGTAAGCTTCTGAGCCCCCCCGAGCCTTTTTATGTTGGAGGGAAGCCTTCTAGCTTATCAGTGGGAGTGGTAAGCATTTGGTAGCCTATCTACCACAAGAGGAGTGGCTCCTGGCCCAGAAATTGTAGTTTATTGACCATTTGGGCAGTTTGTCCATCTCTTTCAACTTTCTGGTTTAAAAGACCACATCTGCGCTTGTTTCCCATCTGTCCTATAACTAACCTACTGGGAAGCACTAGAAAGCCTTAAAGTGATACAAGCCTTCTAGCTTAGAAGAGAGACTTTGGAGTGATTAAGCACCAGTTTTCTGTATTTTCTTGCTGTACTTAACTGTTTTCCGCCTAAACGCAGATTTTTCAGTGTTTATTGTGATTTAAAAGATTGTTTTTTTTTTTTTACATATTGTACTTATTTGACTGCCTGCACTTTTAAAACGTTGTTTTTTTGTTTAAATAATTTGTTTTACTGTTGTAGGTTAAACACTAAAGTGCGATACCCTTTTCTGATCATTTATAGTCATTTAACGCTGTTTTAAGTGTATTTTTTTTACTGTTTTTGCCTTATCTTTTAAAAAAACAAAGCAAAACCTTGTTTCTCACCTTTCTAAGCTAGTATAGTCCAGTTTTCAGGCTAGTGCTGAATTCAGGGCTGTGTTACAAGTTTCTGAGTTGCCCATACCTTACTTGGATAGAAGGAAGTTTCTCTGTTCACCTCTGAGAGAGGGGAGCTTTGAGCAGCCTATCTTTCCCTGGAGGAGTGGTTCCAGCCCAGAAGTTAGTAGTTTATTGACCATTTTGGGCTAATTTCTACCCCTTTCATTTCCCCGCTATAAAAAACGCGTTTGCGTGGTTTTGTGTGCTGGGCAGTGCCGGTTATCTAGGGTTAAATTATTCCCGGCTCCACTAAGTCTCCTCTTCAGTTTTTCCCTTGAAACTAGTCTAACTCTCAACCTAAGGACTCAAAAAGCATCCTACAGTCCAGCACTTGCTCAGACCTAATAGCAAGCACTAATATACCCTGACACTTGATTGCCCAGCAGGGCAAGGCTCTTTATTCACCCCTCACCAACCAAGCGACTAAGCAGCTCACCCTACTATTCAGGCATGACCAAAGGGCAATCAGGTGTACTCTCCAGTCCAGCTGGTGAATCTGGGTATCCTGAGGCAATGTTACAACTGCCTCAAATACACAGACAACCTTCTCCTCTTACCACAAAACACTAACATATGCGAGAGATGCAATTATACAGCCAAACAGGAGGCTAAGCTCTCTTCACCCAAGACTGGAACAGACGGTCAAGAGGAGAAGGTTAACACTTGCACCACACCTCCAGCCACACACAGACCTACTAAACCAGCACTGGCAAAAAATACACAACTACACAAAATCATACTTGGAGGCTCTAAATAGAAACCTGCAAAAGCATCAGAGACTTCCAAAGCAGACATCCAAACAACCTGCACCTCCCGTCACAAAGCAGACAGCACATAAAGCACAAAATCAGTGTGCCGCACAATCACAACCCTTAAGGTGAAATAACATACCTAACACACTAGTAATAGGTGACTCTATAGTCAGGCACACTGACGTCCCACTCAATAGGCTGGACAAGGCGAAGGTTACTGTTAGATGCCCGTCGGGAGCCAGAATCCGACGCATAACACAAGCACTCAGGTCACTCCAGAACAAGTACAAATATGACTCTGTCACTGTTCATGTTGGTGTGAATTACCCGAGACGTACCTCCCTGGACTACATGAAGAGAGACATGGAAGAGCTCTCTGATCATGTAGCCCAGACGGGTATGACCCTGACTAGCATCCTGCCCTCACCAAGAATGATACCTCAGTATAAAGAAAAAATTATCAATTTCAACAATTGGCTAAGCTTCTTTTGTCATTCAAAGGGGATCCAGTGTCTGTCAGCCTGAGACGACATGCTCGACAAGCCTCGTTGCTTCGCAAAAGATGGCTTGCACCTGTCACCCCTAGGCTTTCAAATACTGGCCAAGCCTCTTGCTGCCCCCATAGTGTCTTTTTTAGGCAAGGCTCAAAAGTCAAACCCACCTCCGTAAACAGCACAATTAACAAAAAATGAAGGGTTATGCTACTCCACGCCAGTTGTTTAAATCTCAAAATGCACGCACTCGAAGCACTCCTCAGTATGGAGAACGTCGACATCTGTGCAGTAACTGAAACCTGGTTCAAGGCTCCAGACAGCACCCCAGCACTACTGGGCTACAACTCATACCACACGTTTCGGCCACATAACCCGGACAGAAACACAAAAGGAGGGGGTGTATCCATATTCATCAAGGATACCTACACCGCCAGGTTAGTGGCGTAGCAAACCACCTCTGAGGTCATTCATGTGCAACTAACATCGGGCAAATCTGCAATGCAAATTGTGGCCTGCTACAGATCACCCCCCCCCCCAATACCCAGGACCACCACTCCGCCTTTCTGGAGACACTGGAAAACATGAAGGTCCTACCGAACACCCTGATATTGGGCGAGTTCAATTACCCTATCATTAACTGGGAAAACTACTAGAGTACAAACTCCCAGGCCCAGCGCTTCCTGGAATTCATCAACTCAAATGCCCTGGATCAGCTGGTAAACTCCCCTACCAGAGGTAAAAACATATTGGACCTGGTCATCACCAATATGGGCGATAGGTGTTCCACACCGGAGGTCAACCCGTCACTGGTTAGATCAGACCATAAACTAATCACTCTGGATGTCCACACCCCACCACCACACCCAACTAAGGAAACCACAGTAAAACAACTTTTCTAAAGCAAACTTCACCTTACTTAAGACAGAGGCGGTAAGTTTCACAGCCCCCACACTAAAGAATAATGCTGCCCAAGATGCAGAAACCTTTACAAATGCACTCTATGAGCACCTACAAGGATGCATGGATCATGCCATCCCTAGCAAAACCAAGACTCGCTCTTCTAAGAGAAGGAAACCAGTCTGGTGGACCCCTGCCATAAACAGGCTATACAATAGAAGGAGGAAACTAGTTCAGAAAAAAAGCAAATCCTAAGAAGGAAAGCCATCCGTGATCAGTATCAGTAAGAAACTAAGGTCCCTCATAAAATCATCCAAGGCTAACTTCGAAAGAAAATTAGCCAAGGGTTCAAAAGACAACCACAAAGCCTTCTTTAGCCATATTAAGAATCTAAGTGGCTACTCGCAGATGTGCATTGAGCTAGTGCAAAATAGCACAAAATATACTGAACCTACTGATATTGCCAACATCCTGGCAGATAAATTCAGTGCAAACTTCATACCCTCTCACCCCCAAAAGGGTTCACAACAATACCAGAAAAGTGTAGTTTCCCAGAAATCACAGACACACAGGTGATAACAGCCCTTTCAAAACCCAAAAACACAGCGTCAGTGGGGCCAGATGGTGTCCCAGGCTATGTCTTGCACGAACTACAGCACGAACTAACCCCCCCACCTAAACAGGCTGTTCAACCTCAGCCTCTCCACAGGCTATGTGCCCATAGAATGGCACACAGCAACGGTTATTCCGCTCCACAAAGGAGGGGATACAACTCACCCTGATAACTATCGCCCCATAAGCCTGACTAGCCTGGTCTGCAAGGCTATGGAATGCATCATCATGGAACTCATTAACAAAGAAATTGGGAACCTCCAAACACTTGACCAATCCCAGTTCAGCTTTGTTAAGGGCAGATCATGCCTACTAAACCTGGTCGACTTTTTCGAGACAGTCACCAAGGCCATAGACGAGGGAAAGGAGGTTCACACAGCCTACCTTGACCTCGCCAAGGTTTTCGACAACATTCCCCACTCGGCTATTACAGAAAAAATCACCAGCCTGAGCATAAACCCCTACGTCATGAAATGGGTTGCCAACTGGCTTATTACAGACAGAACTCACATGGTAAGAATAGCGAGCTCCGGGTCTGACTATAAACCAGTCACAAGTGGTGTCCCACAAGGCTCGGTCCTGGGACACCTACTGTTCTGCATATACTTCATAGAAGTACAGGCAAACACAGGAGGATTATGGCTAACCAAGTTTGCTGATGACTGCAAACTGGGAGCCATAACTGACTCTCTGGCTGACACCTGGTATCAAAGTCATGGCCTCAAGCTAAATGCCAAAAAAAATGCATAGACATCCTGTTTGGGAAAAACAAAACACCCACGAATTACCACACAGGTGGCAGCCCCCTTAATACAGAAGAGGTAATAAGAAATCTGGGGACCTAGGTAGATAGTAATCTCTCCTTTGACAATCATATTGCCAAAGTAGTTAGGAAATCCTATGTGCCCCATCTAATTACCAAAGGGTTTGCATCTAGAAATAAAGAGGTTATAGTGCCCCTCTACTCGTCACTCATCAGACCCATCACAGAGTACAATGCCCCATTTGGGATGTACCTCACAAGACACTTCCAACAGCTGGAAAGATCACAAACGTACCTCACCAAGAGGATTACTGGCCTCAAACATATGTCCTATGCAGCCCGACTGAAAAAACTCTGGCTGTACTCAGTGGCATATCACTTACTCAGAGGTGATCTCTGCCTGACTTACAAAGACATGTTCAACTCAGAATTGTTGGACATGTTCCACCTAAAGAAATCCAAGTTACTGTGAACCACGCTCTCTAGTGAGCTAAACCTCGCCACAACAATAAATAGAACATGCTG